>NC_142009.1:287540505-287879253 GCF_049901735.1 Notechis scutatus
TTAAAGTTGCCAAGGTCGGACACCCCTACCCTAATGGATCTTTTGGATCAAAAATAAATATAAGACCTTGCCTTATTTTCAGGAAAACTCGGTATTGTCCCTGCAATTTCCTGCTCATTTCCATCACCATGGTGGGAAAATGTAGATAATGCAAACATTTTGAAAACATATTAAAGCAGATGGTACGATTCGTGTGTTCATTCAAATTCATGGAGATATGGAAGTTAGATTTAGTATTACATTTAAGTTGTTGTAAATTCATCCCGTCCCTCTCATAAGGCACTTCTGGGTTGAAAGGCTTAGCCAGTGACATCACCATTGCCCAGGGGACACTAATGGGGTCTCCTTTGATCTCCCCATCAAGGAGCTGGAGTGAGTGAATTGTGTTCATGACAAAATATAATGCGATGTAAGGATATCATGTTTTCTGTCCAAACGTAGCCTTAAAAACACATCAAGGAAATTTAACTTTGAACTATATTCAGTTTATGGCTGTATATGGCTTAGAGAGTATCCTCATCTTGGTCATATTCCAAAATAGGAAACTTATCACTTTATTATTCTCCACAGAAATGAATGGAGGCAGTTATGTTAGACGGGGGGAGTAAAGGGATAGGTCTGTTGTCACTGTAAGAATCCTGAGGGAAACTTTATTTCTCATGAGATACTGGGCTCTGTTCTATAATGTTTTTAAAATCAATACCCAAAAGGAAAACCAACCCTCTGATTCCTTCTTATATCCTGTTGGTGATTGCAGCAGTTGGTGGGTAGGGAGAAGGTTAAATATTTAAACACATTTGCCATTATTTCCAGCTGTTGATCAAGAAAAAATGTGGCTGGTTACTATTTGGGGAAACTGCCAGCCAGGCAAGGAGGAGGAATCAAGCAGGGAATTATCCTTGTTCCGTGGGACCTTATCTGTTTGTCCCCGAGGGAAAGCAAACCATCTGGGGTTTCCTATATTATAGGAAGAATACAATAAAATGATAAGTTTGAACCGTATTCATGTGAAACTGGTTGCTTGCACCTGACAAATAATTACAATTTGTTTATTTTGAGATTTTGATAAACTAGATTACTAATATTCCTTAAAAGCCAGATTTAATATTTACATGTACTTTATAAGCCTCTATTAAATGAACATAGTTTCCAGCAGTATACTTTTTCATCTTTCTACAGTCTACATGTTTTTACGGTGAAGCTTATCTGAAATAAAAATTAATTAGACCTTGTGTTATAATTAGATTCTGTAGCATTGTTACCAATGGCTGACTGAGGAATTCTGGGACTTGAAGTCCACACCTTAAAATTTGATGTTAAGGTGTTTTAAGTGTGAGAAACACTGTCCTAAGTGATCGAAGATAAAATAAAATTTCTGCTCTTCTAGCTGAGTAAGAGCTAATGCTATGGGTCATTATATTTTAAGGTGTTGATCAGCAATTGAAAACACCAACCCTTCATTTAAGAATGACAGTAAGCAGCTCCAGAGTGCATATTTCTTCAATCAGCAACTAACTCATAATCATAGAAAGAGACAGTCAGATTGAAGCTTCCTCAACTGTCTCCTCCCCAAGGGATTTATAACTAAGCACAAAGTTCAGTTTGCAATGGCCAACTGTAGAGGTGTGGAGGAGGGTTGAAATAAAGTTTCTCCTCCTTTCTCTGACACATTACTTCTCAATGTAATATCTGGGCTGCAAAAATCCAGACAACCACTAGATAATAGAAAAGAGATACAGTCACTTCTTTCTGCTGCATCCCAAATATAGGATACACAGTATTCAATTATTTATTTTGCTTATTTGTCCAATTTCAAGAGATGACAACTCACTGATAGATAAAAGTAATGCATATAAATAAAAGTAGAAAGAGATTCTAGGCAATCAGGAGACCAATACAGTGAACCATCAGGCAAACATATAATCAAACTGGATTTCTTCAAGACATGATAGCTCCAGTCATAGAATTCAGTATCGTATGAGAAATAAAGTCCCATTTAAGTTGGGCTCCTATATCCAAGTTGCAAAATCCAAATTACCACTATGCAGTAGAAAAAAGATGCAGAAAACTCTAACCTTATACTTCACTCCAGAAATTAAAATATAGAACTAAAAGGGCCATTTGAAGTTACCTAGTCCAACAACCTGCTCAGGTGGAATCTGTTAGGTATAACATTGATACCAAATATGGTTTGGGTAAAATATAAAACTTAATATCATGGTTTAAGTGCTTACACTTTGCACATGCGGGCAATTAGCCGATTGAAGTTACAATATAAGCATTACAACCTGGCTGTAACGGTGGCACGTAACGTGTGCTGCTCACTAACTGTAAAGAGAATGTCTGGTCAGATCAACATCCAGTTTCTGTTTGAAGACCTACAGCACAGGAGAACTTAATACATCATGTGGTAGCTGATAATGTCAGGAAGATCATCCAAACATGGGTCTACTGAATCTACAACTATGCCTTTTGAACCCCTTGGATCTAGTTCTATATGTGGGGCAGGTCAACATTTCCTATGATATGGACTCTGTATTCCAGTTAATGCTTCTCAATTTAGCATTTGTTTTTTTAGCAGCTGCAACACACTCCTGGCTCATGTTTAACTGATAATCAACAAGGACACCCAGATCTTCATCTGCAGTGCTGCCAAGCCAGTTCTCTCCCTTTTCATTTTTCCTATCCAGATACAGAACTTCCTGTTAAACTCGGTCATATTTATTTCAGATTACTGCTTAATCCTGACTGTGGTAGCTCTAATTTAATCTAGAAATTGAAGCAGTGCTCCTAAAAGAGTTTAATTTCCTACTTGTCCTTTACATTAGTTACATAGCACTTATGGGATGGACAGATGGAGATTTATTAAACAGAACTGTGTCAGATTTCTCTTGGCTGGCAAGGCAAGAAATAGACTTCCAAGGACACATAGGTCAGATAAATAAGCTTTATTGTAGCAAAGATAATGAAGCTATTATGAAAGGATCCCAGCAATTGATGTATATCAAATGCAGGCCCTATTTATAGTACAATCAACCTTCACATTCTTGTATGCCATTCTCCTACCTTTATAGTAATGCCATTCTCCTACCTTTATACTAATGAAACAAAAGCCATTCTCTTTTGGGTAGAAGGGGATGTTTCCATATTGTTTCAGTAATGAGATGATCTGATATCAAAGGTGTGTGTGTGTGTGTGTGTGTGTAAGAGACAGCATGTGAGAACTTGCTGTTATACTCTGACTAATCATTTCAAGACGTACAAGAATAAGAACATCTCTGATGGCATGCCAGAGATAAAGGCACACACCTGAAATCCCATATGCCAGAGGGTCCCCAACCCCCAGTCCACAGCCCAGTACTGGGCCACAGCCCACAAGCAACTGTGCCATGCAAGTGGTGAGTGAGAACTTGAAGCATCATTTGCACAAACAGCGGGTGTGTACGAAAGCATCTCCTTCCCCTGCTGCTGCTCCATGAAGCCAGAAGACTTGGGGACTGCTGCCATATGCATTCTCATACAAAACATTTTTTGTATAATTTATTTTGTCCCTCAATCACTTTAGTGTATGATGAGAAGTAGATATGCTGGGACTACTTGTGTGGAATTGTTCTTTCTGTGACTATACAAATTATCAGTCTTGCCATCTCTTATAGGTGGAATATAGAATCACTATTTAAAATATTAGATTTGGGCTGCAAAAATCCAATCACCTTCACTTTCCTCTAGTGGTCAACCATATATTTAAGGAAGATATGGTAACCCCATCAATTTCTATTTATAGTTCTATAGAATAAAGTAAATGTCAAACAAATCTGGGGCTAGAATTTTAGGAATGCTTTGTGCTTATGTTATAGCAGTGGTCTTTTTTGTTATTTGTAGACAATGTCTTTTAATTGATATTGTTCATTTATTATCTTCTCTACTACAAAGAACATATTGTGGGTGCTCTCACAAAATGACAACCATGGAGATTGGCTGATTCTTGAAATCAGTGGTGGGATTCAAAATTTTTTACTACCAGTTCTGTGGGCATGGCTTGGTGGGCAGGGCAAGGGAAGGATACTGTAAAATCTCCATTCAGAGGTGATATTGACCGGTTGTCCGAACTACTCAAAATGTCCACTACACGTTCTCCAGAACTGGTCAGAACCTGCTGAATACCACCTCTGCTTGAAAGGGGTGCCACATTCAGAACAACCAGTTAGAAAAACCCCATTTACCGGAAGGCAAACTAATGTAATTGCTTCATGTTGTTACCCCTCATCTCTCTAAAATGCTTTTTTCCATCCCAGCATACTGGGATAAAGACATTTCTGATCCAAGCACTGGGTGCAGCCACCCACTATTTTTATTTATCAATAATAACTTAGGCCATATGTCGAGCAAATAGATTGAGTGGGCCACAAAGGAGGTAGATAAAAAAAAATTAGTTCCCTTAGCATTAATCCTATCAGGTAGACCAGACTAAGAAATCAATACTGTGAAAACCTAAAGCAACTTTTATTAGAACAGCTATAGTAACAGAATCATTCAAGTCTGAATATGCTACCATTCCTTCATTGAGTCTGGGCTCAGGTTTCGTTTCTCTGAGTGTTGCCTTGGTACTGTAGCAAATCTTCCCGTTGTCTTTCAAACCTCTTCTCTCTATTCACTACTCACTTATGCTATATAAGCTTGTTCAACAGTTCTTTCCCTACATTTAGCTAGGCCTTCTTGTCTCAGAATGATATAATTATAATATTGTTACCAACTTAGAAGATTTTAATAGTAAATACATGATGGAAAATTGGGCATCATTGGCTGTTAAGGTTGTTGATGATATACTACTTCCTGAACTACAGGCAATATTCCTTAAATTCCAGCATCAGAGGAGTTATTTGTTCAAGCCTTTGGTTAGGATACATGGAGTGCCCTTGGATTGCATTTTGTTTCTCTTTTGTTCCTGTCATCTTTTATTCTTTTAGGTTTGTCTCTTATTGTATTTTCTTCCTTATTTTTAATGGTTTTTGCTTGTAAACTAGTCAGTCACTGGGAGTGAGGTAACATACAACAACAACAATAATAAATGCTATTGCCCTCCTACCTACCCTTAACTACCATAATTAGGGCTAGAATTTTGGTCGTGGAGCAAAGTGATTGTTAAGTGAGATGCCCACATGATTGCTGCACTCAACAACTGCATTCTTGGCACTCCTGGTTATGCTACTTAAGTTATCTACCAGGTTGTTAAGCAGACAAAGTGAAAGAGTTGCCTGTTGAAGGATTTCAGTTCCACATGAGGCTGAATCCCTCCCAGCACACTGCCCTTTTGCCCTCACACATTCCTGCAGCCTGCCAAAGGATTTCAGCTCCCTTCCATGCCCAGAGGGTAATCCTTCAGTGGGTGCAGAAATGGAGTTGAATTTTTCAGAATTTTAGCTCTGTTCCTGCAACCTCACAAAGGATTTCCTCCATTCAGCGTATGGAGGGGAAATCCTTCTCTGGGCTACAGGAAAGAAATTGAAATCCTGATGATTTCAGCTCCATTCCTGCACCCTCATAAAGAATTTCAGCTTCCCTCAATCCTGTCCACTTGCAACTTTTCCTACCAGCTTTCCCATTGACTTTTTGGAGAAACCACAGAGATTGCAAATAGTGATCACATAATTGTGGGGTGTTTGGCAATGGATCGTAAGTGCAAACAGGTTACTAAGCACCATTAGCAATCACATGACAGCAAAGATTGGTTCAACATTTTTCAATGGTTGGTAGTGCTGTCCAATTCAAACAGCCATTAAGCAACCGGTCATTAAGCAAGGGCTACCTGTATATTTATGAACTCCTGAATGCAACTAATGTACTATTTTGTAGCACAAGAATGCTGGCTAGATGGTTTTTTTTTTAGCTTGATCCGGGAGCTTTTGTGTCACTAGTAGCTTTTTAAAGAGATTAAGAGATTAAAAGCATTTTAACATCTGTCAAATGTAGATTGGTGTATATTCTGCAAAGCAGAATACTGTTACTTTAATAGTCTCCATTCCCTCAGCATAACCATTTTGTTAAAGATATTTACATTTAGTTATTATATCTTGTAAAGAAATAACTTATGCTAAGAGTGATGAACTAACTGAAGGTAGGTTTATATGAATAACTCTAAAATCTCTATTTGTAATCCTTTAAAGAAAAATATTCACATTTAATAAAACTGCAATAGTCAATTCACTTTGTTATTATGGAATCTTGGCTTCATTTAAAATGAATGTGATATTTTGATAATATGACAAAATATGGTGTAAAGGATGTATACATGTTATATATGCCATGGGTACTCATTGCCTTAAGACTGTAAAACTTAAAGGGGCTGATAGAAAACTAGCATGTTTTATATTGCATTTGTCTAATGTAGATGTCATTATATAGTTTTATAGCAGCATAAAAAGAAAATTAATAAAACTCTACATTAGTTATAAAAAAATTAGGCAGAACTTCTCACTATTACAGTTGCAATCTTGACTTTGACAATATCTTGTGATTATCCCTGCTTCTTTCTGCTTGTTGATCAAGTAGGATTTGAAACATTACAACACACCTTTTTATTTTATTAGTATATGTAAGTGATTGCTACGTTTAATATGATGAAAGAGAAGCAGAACTTGTTTAAAGAGTCATATTGGGTTCCCACCCTCCATGCCATTACTACCACAGTTTAAATAATGTATTCTGACTCTAGACAACAAATGGAAAAGCAGCACAATGCTTCATCTCTGGTTTCATGACTGAAATCTACAGCAATTTTCCGTTAATCTATGGCTGAGAAGTGAATATTTAACAAAACTTATTGCATATCTTTATACCTCTGGCAGTCCATTCTGGCTAATAAATAAGTATGCTAATGATGTTTCTAAACTCCACTTCATAAAGCAACTAGAAATAGGACATGCTGAATACTTTCTTCTTTGTGGGAAATACCACTAACCACCATTAACACTTAGAGAATGGTATTTTTGAAGTGTATGAGCTACTGCAAAACCAGCTACTGTTCCGCTTAATTTACTATTTCAAGAGATTTTATCCTTTTAACTGATCAGGAAATATTTAAATGCATCATAGATCATTGTTATATATTGTGATTATGTGCCTCAGCTTGCAACCCAGTTTTTAACTCAGTATTTCTGTCAGCCTTATTAAATAGACCAGGCAGAAAACATGATCACATGAGCTAATTCTACTTTATTGCAAGGTTACATTAACAGAATCGTGTAAGTCTGAAAATTCTTCCATCTCCCTCCATCTCCTTTATTGCCCAAGAAACTAGGGAGAGTCTCTTCCGAGTTTCTTGCCCTGCCCACATTCCTGCTAAGTACTAAGTTGGCTTTTATCTGACTCTCCCGTTGACTGAGTTTTCTTGCCCTTTCTCCCAAAGTAATCCCTACATGCCATTACACTGAAGTGCACTTCAGCTCACAGAATTCTGGGTTTGAAATCCACCCATCTTTAAGTTGCCAAAGTTGAAAAACATATTAAATTATTAGCTAGTATCAAACCTTGAGACTTTTATAGAGCCCTATAGAAAGCCCTATAGAAAGAGGTGATAAAGCAATTAGTGATAATTGCTGAAAAGAAAATTCAAAAGAGAAAAAGCCCAGTGATTGTTCAAATTCCTAATAATAGCAGCTTAGTAAATAATATATACAACAGTTCAGGAAAAGCACTGCTATGTCCATGAAGTCATTAGCATAGTTAACAAGCAGCATCAAATAACCAAATAAACTTCTCTCTATACATCAATAGCTGCACCTCAAAAGATCCTACCTCCGTAGCACTCACCCACAGCAACCACCTATCTTCACTCTGTAGTGCTGGCCTGTGGCATTCACCTACCTGTATTCCATAGCACCTGCCCACCTGCCAGCCTGCTTCCCTTGGATACAGTTTCAGCACTTCTTCCCATGTCACAATCAAATGAGGTCCTTGCTTAATGATCTATGTCAGGGGTGACAAGCTAATGGTTCGCAGGCCAGATGCGTCACACACAGGCCATGCCCCTCCCAGCTCTGCGAAAGGGTAAAATATCATGAAACGTCACGTGACTGCAATGTGACACCGCAAGTTTGACACCCGTGATCTGTGTGGTCCTTGCATAACAATGGCAATGGGGACTGCTGAGATTGCCACCAAGAAGCAAGGTTTGTACTGTTGTACCTTATGAGTGCTTTACTTAACAAACAGAAATTCCAGTCTCAGTTGCGGTCATAATCCAAGGATTTACTTGCATGGCCTCAATCATTTCAACAGGCTGCTTTTGTACTGCAAACTCACTTTTGTATTCAGTCCACGTTAATTGAGTGCTTATTTATTGTTGACATTAAACTCTTCTTGTTTTACATCATGCAATTCTAAGTTACCCTATTCCTATGGCATTAAACTTTTATGTTTCTCCTGGAATACCACTTCTTCTGGGATATATTATTTCCATATAACAAAACATCTTTTACGCAACCATTTCCACAAACATTTATTCCTTGCAACAAAAAGTATACATTTGAACATCTTAATTTTTTTCCCATCTGATGTCCCTTCTTTAATAAATAGTCTACACACATTCAGGTATGTGCTCAGAGTTGGGGTTTTTTGTTTGTTTTTGCCATATATATACATAACTTGCAATCATAATTCCATTTTCTCTTTCAAACACAACTACTTTGAGCTTTTGAACATTAATTTTCAGTTCCATGCTCTTCTTGAATCATATAATCCATCTAATATCTGCTGCAAATCATTCAGGATTTGAGCCAACAACACAGCATTATCTGCATAGAAAATGATATGGATATTCATGCCTCAAACAACACATCTCTTGACATTACTACAAGCATTCTTTATGTATTTATCCATAAATATGTTAACCATGGAGACATCAGATATCTTTGGCTTAGTGTTTGTTCAGTGTTGAGCTATTTGCTAAACAGCCCGTTTATTCTCATAGATGCTTTAATTCCAACATTTTCTGCTCTTATCACATTCAGCCATCAATCTTCAACTCCACATTTGCACAAAGCATTCCATAATTCAAGCATTCTCTTTAGCTTACACATTCTTTAAATAACAAGCATTCAGTAAATCTCTCACATTCTTTCATTTCTCAATGACCTGCTGAAATAAAGCCACAATACATTTCCCAAATTTCACTTATTGTGTTCTGTTCTACACTTCCGGTTAGAATTCTGTCAAACACCTTCACAATCACACTTAAAAACTAACCATCCTATGTTTTTGCTCTCTCTCCCCTCCTATGGAAAAAATGGATTATTGCAATGCACTCTACGTGGGGATACACTTGAAGAGCATTTGGAAACTGCAGTTGGTCCATAATGTAGAAGGCCTCCATCTCTCCACTCCAAACCCATGATTTTTTTTAGTTAGTTTATGTTTTTCATAATTTTAATCCATTTTATACCAGTATTTATAATTGTTGTTATATGTTGTTTTATCTTGATGTAAACCACTCAAAGTCACCTGAACCACAAGATTAGTGGCAAATCAATCAGACAATCAATAAAGTGACATTCTCTCAATTGCCATCTTCATATACCCATTGCTACTTCAAAAATAAAGCAATTCCATATTTTACCATTTTTCCATTAACATTGTTGGATCTACAGCCTTATGATTTTTTAAATATTCTCATAGCATCTGTGATTTCCTGATCTGTAATATTTCTTGATTCTGTTCAACTATAGATCACTAGCCATGCCATACAAAGTATATCTTCCAGCAGGACCTCACTTCATCTTCATCCCAAATCTTTCATCACTTTTATTTTTATTTCTGTTCATTCTGCTGAAGAATACTTGTACTTCTGAAACAATGTGTATCCTTGTCCCATTTATAAATCTCAATTGTTCTTTGTTCTTTGTTTTTTAAATGCATTTCTTCCAATGATCTTTTTCTTTTTTTTTCTCAGCACAGCAGGCAATATCTTCTTCTCTTCTTAATTTTTACAGCAGTCATTTCCATATGCACTTTGTTCTCATCCATAGCTTCTTGATTCTTCTAGATCTTCACCATTCTATCAGCATCAATTTCAGAGTTTTATTAGCATTTTTGGCATTCTGTAATATTTTTATTGGTGTTCCAATCTTTTATTTCAGAGTCCTTCTTTGATACTGACTTTGAACATCTTCTTTCTGCAGTAATTTTACTTTCACTCTCATTCTTTCCTTTTTGTTTCATTCCCATTTTCATTCCCATTACTGAGACATGGACTGTCTTACATTACAAAATTCTCATCTACCTTTGATCCCTCACTAATTGTTTCATCTTTTTATGTTCATTTTTCCCATGGGTATACTGTGAATAAACTTACGTTTAAACCTCATAATCAAAACAAACATAACTTTTTCTAAAAATTACTCCGTGATGATGCTGTCATCATTCTCATTCATTCTTGGATTTCCAAGTATCTTAATCACTTTTTTCTGAGCTATAGTATCTTCTTTCCAGCAATCCATTTCAGTCACCTAACTGAATAATGTTTCCTCTAGATTATATTCAGATAGAAAGTTATATTCCCCCCCATCTCATCTGTGGTTCTTCCATTCTTCACTGGACTGTAACACATAATTTTGACAAACCTATGAAGTTATACTTCATAGTTATACTTCATATACTGTGAGTTATACATATACATTAAACTCATGGTGACCTGTATGAAATCATACTTTCTAACATATATTTTAGCCTTTTATAATCAAACCTACATCTTCTTTTGCCCATATAGACTAGTTGTATTTATTCTGCGCAAACCAGGATCTTTAATGTACAGATTATTCTGCAAACCATCATGATGTTATTAGCATCCCACCAAATACGTAGGCATCATTTATTGACCATATACTTTGGATGCAAAAAATATCATCAAAAATAAAATGCTCAGGCATATGATAAACTTTTGCTAAAGAAGAATCAATTTAACTTCAGGAAAGGTGAGTCCTGTGTCAAAAATCCTTTAGCATTCTTTGAGAATATAAACTAGCTTGTGGATCAGAGTCGTGTTGAAAGGATTGGTCAATTGGATTTTGAAAAGGATTTAAACAATTTTCCTCACCAAAAGCTTCTGAACAAACAGCATAGCAGTGGCTTAAGAGAAAAGATATTCTAATAAAATGGGGAAAGATGAAAGAACAAGAGAAATCATAGTAGGAGAAACCAATACAGTCCCCAATAAGTTATACTGCAACTGGTGGTTTTTAATTTTGAAAGACAAGCAAGAAGAAGCCTTAATTTGTTCAAATAATTTAAGGTGGCTGAAACAATAATGAACAGCAAATGGTTGCTAAACTGGGGAAACATTTAATTATTTATTTAGATCTATGTCTTACCTTTTGTAACATGAGCTCAAGGTATCAAATTATTATTATAAAGTCAAATGTATTTCAGGATGAATCAGTGATGCTGTTGAGGTAATTCCCCGTTAGGAGAATGAGCGCATACAGGGAGATGTATTTGAGAGTAATGTTTGAATAATACACATACAGCACACAGATACACTGTACAGTAAATGTAGGTTTTTACTTCCAGAAACATTAAGCAAAGTCCAAAATAGGCAGTCCAAAGTCATTCACAGGTAAAATCAGTCAGTTTTCATCCAGGGATAATCCAAATATCAAATTCCAGTGTCAAAAACAGTTCAGTATCAGACTTACATTAAATCCAGTAATATCAGTCAATTAGAAGAAATGGAGCAACGGCAATACTTTCCAACAGAAGGAAACAGAGATACACTCACACTCTCTTCTGAGACTCAGACTAAACAACCCAAGTTTCTGGCTCCATCTTATGGCCGTTTGAGAAACCACACCTAATTACAGTTTTGCATTTTCTTAAAGATACAGTTTTAAAATGTTTATCCTGGTTTATATATTTCTAACCCAAATACCTGTTAGGTGACTTATATTCCTAACAGATGCAAAAACTTTTAAATTCACACATTAGATTAAAGACTATTAAACAAGATATAGCAACAGTCTTATCTAAACAATGCACTTCCATATGTTCATGTAACCTCTGGCAGAATTTGCTTGGAGGTGGCTTGGAGAAAGATTAAGAATGTTTAGGGGGGAAATCATTTAATTAATTCATCCACTTTAACCAGTCAAATTATACACATTTTTCTTTTTTGTTTTGTTTTTTCACCTTTATAAGTAGTTTAATATTAGTTGATTTGGTTAATTATCCCAATTTATTTTTGTTCATTAATTTTAAAAGAGCCCAGTGATCTGTTTTCAGTAATTTTTGATGGTTTCTTTCACTCCCTCTATTAAGGCTTTGGACTTGTACATTTTCAGTTTGGACATTTTGTAGAACTCTCAGTTTATAGAAGATATTAGAGATTCATATCCTCCAATCAGTGTCTTTTCTATTTAGTATGTTCATGTTAAATTTTCTAGTGACAGTAACTTTTCATATATAAAGACAGATAAAAAATGGTTGCTGTCCTTCAGACTCTACAGAATATGCATAATTTGTATGTATGTTTGTGTGTGTTGGCTTTTCCCCACCCTTTTCACTGACTCCCTGGATTAGGATGTTGTCAAAATCAGATTGTTTTATTTGAAGAACTATTTGTTGTAAGGACTGGAGAAATGGGGCTGTAACAGGAATTATTATTCTAAAGCAAGGATATCAAACGTACGTTGTCACGGCGTCATCATGTGACATAGCATGAATTTTTCCCCTTTGCTAAACTGGCCATTGGCGTGGCCAGCATGTGATGCATCTGTCCCGTTGGCTGTGATTTTGAAGCCCTGCTCTAAAGCATTGAAGTTGGTAGATGATGTTGAAATTGGAATTAGAATTTTAAGGACAGAACAAAACTATAGTGTGATTTCCATTTTTAAAAAATACCAATTTATGAACAATTATGAATGTTACAGTATAAATGGTAGGTGTGAATCTTTCAGTTTTCAGTTTTTCAGAGTGTGCAAATGTGTCACTTCCCAAAATTTATTTCAATCGTGACTGTTAAATAAGAGCAGATGAAAACAAATACCTAAAGGCAGAAACACTAGAGCTTGTCAATTCAGGACCTTGGATAGTTATCATAGATATTTATCCAGAGAGGCGTTGGGTTCTGAACTGAGTACCTTGGAGAGCAATTCCACAACTAAATATCAGGAAAAAACAACTGACAGGATTGTATATGCTGATCAGGAAACGCCTAGCAGCTCTGGAGATCTGGTATCATATTTTAAAGAGCCAGTATTCCAGCATTCCTTTCTGTGCTTGCTAGCTTCTTCTGAAAGTACAGGCAGAACTAATGAGTAAGGACTTTGGTGTAAAATGTTCTTCAGAATTTTCCAAGAACATTGAATGACTCAAAATCTACAGGCCATGTTTTTTTTCTGGGATTTATGTGGAGCACAATCCAAACTAGAGATGTTTTAAAGATGTACCAGGAATCAATTTCTTCAGAAATGTTGCTACAAATTTCCAGGATTTGTAGCCCTGGGCTATACAAATATCTATAAGCATTGAAAGAGAATGCCATATTTCTACCTATTTGTTTTTTTAAAAAAATATTGTCTTTTAAAGGAAAAATAAAATGTGTTATTTATTATTTAAGCCATTTGCACATAATCCTAACTAGCTCTTAGCAGTAAGAGATTGTTTATGGAAAATGCTTATTTCAAAGAGGTAAGTTTGTATGTTAATTTAAAATGGTGGATGTACTTCTACATCCATTTTTGTGTTTGTCATTAGGTACATATTTAAGTTGCAATGGAGATTTTAATCTTTGCTGATAATCAGTCACCCTTGTCTCTTAATCTTTTACTGTCTATCCCTTCAATTTATCGGCATACACCTAGTTTTGACAGGCCCAGGAGATTTTGAAACTGGTCATGCTCATGTACTTTTTGACAATGTGCTTTCTGACTAGACAATAGAACTCTGCCATTTCCCCACTGCTACTCACTCAATTTTCTGCTTTTCACCATTTTTCTGTCAAAAGCCTTTTTAATGGAAAATAGGTTTTAAAGATTTGGGTTTCTCACTTTGTTGACTTTGTATGCCAGAAGCCCATAATTATTATAGCTAGGTAATCAATGAAATAATTTTAAATGTAGAATATTTCTTCCAGTTTCATAATAATAATGATGAGTACATCTTCCTTGTCATGATTTTGTTTGCATTATATGACTACAGAGTTACTATTATGAGTGCTCTGTCTCTCATACTATTGGTGTAGGAAATGCAGGCCAGATGAAACAGCTTGGCAGCTATATTAGGTCTTATTTTATTATTTTGTAATAATATAAAATGTTACACTGTTTTATAATGAGTGCCTAATCCAAAGTAAGTTAAGGAGAGACAATGTTGTAGAAGATTGTCTAACTGCATTAAGTATAGGTATCAATGATAGTGTGATCACAAGCAGCAGTGTCATTTCAATCTTAGATTATTACTTGTAAATATTAACCTGCCTTATTTTCTTCAGAACTCTTTCTTCCTTGCACTTGCTAAATGGATGTTGCTTTTAGCAAATTCATTAATATCTCCTTAGAACAGATTGTGTTTTTCAATATGAAAAACAAAACTTGAAACATAATTAATATTTTAATTGGCAAGATTTAACTTGCATGTTTTAACCAATTTTAGTGTTTCCTATTAATTTTCTTCCTGTCTTTTTTAAAATCAGGGATAGGTTTTATTATAACTCCTCACATATATTAATTTTCTAGCGTACAGAAGTTGTAAAAGGATAGGTAGACTTTTGAAAGAAAATAATAGTTATAGTTTATAATATGTAATAACAGTTAAGAAAGGATTTTATCTTCTTTGTTCTTGTTCTGTATTGTAAAATACTCTCACTTTTCCACACAGTAAAGGAATAGTTTTCCTTCATAATGCCACAGAATTTTAAATAAAGCTGAGGAAAAACATGATTCATTCTATAACAGCTGTGAGGGGCATCCTTGCCATTCAGCAGAGTAAAGCCACCCACTTCTGAGGTAAATGAAGGGAATTAGGGATGTCTCAGTCATGCAAGACTTTCAGGTGTTAACCTTGAGAAAAGGATTACATAGTTTGGGCTATTACTCTGGAATAGAGACATCAAAATGTCTCTCATCTCCATCCATAGGACAGAAGGTGATGTGCTCATTCATGCTATGATTGCAAAAAGGGATAAAAAGCTCTCATCTCCATAGTTTTTCTAGATAAAATCACGTATCTGGCAGTGGATTATTTTCTCTCTATAAAAATGAAAATATGTATGAAATTTAAAAATAGCTAAAATATTTGCACAGAGAAAATGTGGTTGGGTTGTTTGCGGAGCATAACAGCTGTGAAGAAGCTTAATATGACCATTGGCTAATGAAGAGGGGAGAAACCTTGAAAATACATAAAACTAGTTACAAGCAAGCCACATTCATTTCACTGGTACTTCTGAGTGAAAGTTTGTGATGCAATTGTTTACTTACATAACCTGTATCAATGGTTAAAATTGTTTTCATTCAAAAATCACTGTTCCCATTTATTACAAGTACCTTCTGGGTTTTCTTTGTTTCTTACACCAATCTTTTCTTGCTAATTTTATGATAATAATGAGCCAACGGATGTTGTTTAATGAAGAATGACCTTTTAATAGAAAGGCTGTAAATTCATTCTCTACAGTCTACACCGAAACAAATTAAAATAAACATAGGAGCAAGCCTTTTTATGTTGCATTTCCAATCTGATCAAGCCATTACCAATACCTTAGCTGATTATTTTTGTATTCTTTTAAAGCACACAAGTATCATTGGATTAGTATTTACACTTATTGTGTACAAATCACAGAAAGACTGAACTTTTACTGATTAAATGGGAAATGATCAATGTTGGATTAAGGATAAAGCATCTAGTATGCTGTCCCTTAAATAAGTCTTCCTAAAACAGTAAGAAGAATCTGAGTGGGCTAAAACACTGCTCAAATGAATTTGTATATTTTTTTAAATGAGTCATATTCTATACGCCATGTCAGCATTCCAGAAAAACTCAACTCCAACAGATAACTCTGAACCAGACATGTTCTCAAAGTTCCCTTTTATTAGAGTAGTAACCTGGCACATAGCTGACATGCCATTTATTTTCTAGATTATAATAAAATGAAGATATAAACAAAACACTTTGTTAGGCATTTTATGCCAGTTTTCATTTTGCTGATTATGTTACCATCTGAAAGAAAAAATAACAAAAGACTTCCTTTCAAACTAGTATTTTAGATATTGAGAAACTATGGGAGAAGAATCTATAAAAGTGCTTAGACTAAGAATAAACAACTATATTAATGAAAATGGAAATTTCTTGAATTGCTTAATCTGGTACTTAGAAATAAATGAAACAAATCCCAGTGTCCAAAGACTGCTGCTGTGCTGTCTATAGCAGCACATAATTATAAAACTATCAGAAAAATGAAATAATTATTAGGATTAGATGCAGATATTTCAAAGAGGCATAGAGTATTGAAGTTCATAATACATATTTGTACAATGACAATAATAATCAATAAAGTCTATAATCTAAAAAAGTAACTCTGCTTCGTGCTGTTGGCATCATGCATCTCTATCACAAACACTTCACACCCAATGGAAATTTTCCATATCCTTTAAACTTCTGCATGCTAATGCTGTCTATTTGGTTGTTAGACAAATAGAGCAAGCTTTGCTGACTTCATTTTTATTCTTGGCAGCATGTTTTTATCATAAGGCAGATAGTCATTAATTTACAGAATCAACGCTGGGAACAGCTTTTGTGATCTCATATTAAATTTTCCCCTGAATCCGCCCCTTGGCAAAAATTACTCACATCGTTAAAAAATATTTAATTAGGCTGTAGTTTATACCCATCTCACTGGGGAAATGTTGGAATTAATATGATTTGCATGAATTCTGTTTCTCTTTTTCTGCTAAAGATTAGTTTTGAATTCAGTTCAGAGGGTCATTGACACTGCCAAGGACTCACAGTCGTGAAGGTCAGACAGGTAGCAAATATACCCCATGGGCAGTTTCCCTGAAAAGACAGCTCAAAATTACTTTTAATTATGGGTTATCTAAAAGGCTATTTTCTGTTTTTATTTTCAAGTCAGTTCATATCTAAAGCAGCACTGATTAAACTCCTATGAAAATCTGTTTATATGTTTGTATATTTGCTTAAATAACAGCTAAAATTAACTTTAAATTTTGAAGTGAATAAAAATCTTTTGACTATGATTCTAAAATAAAATGAAGGAGGAAATTTAACAAATAACGCTGAAGGATATGAATTATGATTACACTTTCCTTAATGGCGCATCTAGTTGATCTGTTGTCCCTTGTCAGATTAGATACAATGTTTAGGTATGCATTATCTTATTTATTATTTCAAAAGTAGAAGGAAGACCCCAAGGGGTTAAATTCATTTGCATTGAGAGACAGAGAGGGAAAGAGTATTTAATGGAATATTTAATTAATAATCTAATCAATTAATCTCTGTTATATAAATGGTAAAATCTAATTCGTCTTTGCAGCTATATCAATAAAAGAAGAAGTGGGATGGCTGCCCAGTTATCAGGATAATGGGAAACTATTACAGATACTAAGAAAAAGTGAAAGTGCCTTAATTCTTAGGCTGGCACAGAAACCAATAACTTACAAGGAACTTTTGTAGTTTTGACAAATATAGTATGTCTGTTAGAGCTAGATTATGTGTAATTCACTTTGATATATATTGGTAATAGTTATGAAGGATAATAATTTTAAAAATAAATTATTATTATGCAAGGCATTTAAAACATTTTTGATATTAGATCAAGAGTGCTAGTGAATTGATGAGGTATTTGAAGCCTGCAAATAAATAAAAATTAGGAAGAAACCATATATATGTGTGTATATGTCAGTGTTTCCTTGCTAACTGCTAGGAGTTGTGATTAATGTGATGAATTTTGTATTTCTGAAAATAAAATCAGCACCCCTATTTTTAAAGCTATGTCTCTTTACAAAAATTATTGCTAAAAATAACAGATACAGAAATAAGTGATTATCATTTCTGTAAATAGTGTTTTAGTAATTTTTTCCTTAATTAAAAAATGTGTCTATTTCTGTGTGTTTCTATGAAACATCTTGCAGACCTGTATCTAAAGGAAAAATGACTACAAAATATAATTTAAATATTCAGGAATTTGAAAATAGGACATCAAATTAGATAAAAAGACTATATTTATAACCTTTATTGACTTGGGGGGAAAAACCTCATGGAACTCAGTGGATAAATACCACTTAAATAAATCTCATGGGTTTACTTCTAAATAACTAAATACAGAATTAGTATTATTGAACTCAAATGAATTTACTCCTAGGAGATATTTGTTATCAAGTTGTTCTATTAAAGTATACCTTAACAGAAATTTGCACTCATATATATTGCTATGGTAAGCATCTATGAGACTTCAGCCCATGGAGAATAGAGACCTTTGTTACATCTGAAGTTAGAATAGTCTTGAAATTTAAGAGCATACACAGATAAAACTGTGTTAACTCATTGCTACTGCTGAAGGTCCTATATTATGTGGAGATACTATCCTTTCCTTTTTATTGTAAAAAAAACTAAGCAATTTGGTGCTTTTAGAATCCAAATCTCCTCCTTGAAAAATATCAGATGCTTTTCTGGTGCTTCATTTTATACTATACTTCATTTTATCTTCTCATTGTCTCCTGAGGTTTATTTATTTATTTAAGCAAATGTATATGGCTGTCCAATTCGCTCTCAGTCGACTAGTTATACTTACCATTATGGTTTCTGGTAAGAAAAGACAGCAATTTTTTGTGACGCCCAAAAGTGTCCAAACATACAGGTATTAATTATGCATATTATGTAGAAAAATAATGCTGCTAACCTTGCCAGCAGGCAGATTTCTAGTCAGTAAATAGCATCCCTCTCCTGCAGTGACAGATTGAATTCTTATCCCTGTAGGTGACAGCAATCCTGAACACTCCCACAAAATTACATTGCCAAAAAGTCAAAACAAAAACTGCCTTTATTCTAATTTCAACTCTATTTGTTGAAAAGGTCCTGTTTTGTACATACATTGCTTTCCCTTTTTCTGTGGGTCCCTCATATCAGCTGTATTTTGCTCAATATGATTCTGTGAAAAATCATTTCACTGGGTTCTTCTCATGTTCAAGCCCCTCAATATTTTGTATCAAAAGTGAACAACAGATGCCTGATACAACTGCACTAAATAGATAGACATAGTTCATCTTTCACCCCATCAGTGGTATTTATTCAGCTCTATTGAGGGAGAAGGATAAAATTATTTGAAGACTAGAACCAGAGTGGCTGTCATTTCATTTACTTCCCTAAAAAAGTAAAAACCATGTTTTGAGTAATTGTTTGGGTTAGGAGGAATTCAGTATAACTACATTCATAAAAATGTCCATCTCTTTGCCATTTGCTGGAATTAACCATTCTAATGAATGACCGAAGTAAAACAGACTATTTTCTATGCTCTGTCAATTGTCAGTTTAACATGAAAGTTTGGACTTAATAACATCAGATTGATTACAGCAGCATCCACAGCAAATCATGATGACACAAATAACAACACATGCATAGTAACGTCATGGTGCAAATACCCTGATATACTTATACTCACCCCCGGCCCAAGTGCATAACTCACAGGATTTCCGTAATGATATCATGATGCAAGTTTGTGAATTTCCCCCATCTACTCCCTTTACCTTTCCTTTCATGGATACCCATGTTGAACTAAATTACAGTTTTAGTAAAATATGACAGTTCTCTGAATCTATAAATCTAATGCTTTTTTGATAATGCAAACAGCTTTTGCTTTAAATGTTGTGTAGTTGGTATGGATTAAAAATTAGATGAATTCACTCTTGTTTTGAGGATGAGCTTTCATTTAAAACTCAGTCCTGCGTGATTGAGTTGGCTGGTATATAACACACAGTGCTAGAGTAATTTTGCTAATGCAATATTATAACTATGTTCACTTCTCTTCGGTTAATGGAAGGACATAGGATGAATGTTGCTGCACTGAGAGTGTTCATCCTTGCAAATACATATCACATTAATGTTCAGAACCATTATGCAACACTGAAGAGATGTTAAAAAGAGTATGCTCATAGACAGATGGACATCTTTAAACACCCATTTTTCCAATATAGCCTCTGCTATCTCAATATCTATGTTAAACTGAAGTATAATTGCTGTATTTGGACTACAGAAATACAGGTGACCATTAGATGGCAGCAAAGAATTACAGAAACCTGAATCTCATTGATGCCATCTGGTGGCTATTTGTATTTTTGCAGCCAGTTCAGGGAAATTCAGCCACAAGTACCTGGTTAAGTTGCCATCTGTAAACCCATATAGAATTATTTATCCATCTGCATTCTTTTCTTCATAATGAAATGTATATTGTGCGATAAATTCCACTGTAAAACTTTAGAGGTAAGATAAATAGGAAGCTGACTTCCATGATAGTGGAATTCGGCAGTTGAAAGTCAGGAAAAATATTTCTTACAACTAGGTTTGAATTTGCATCACCTGCATAGAGCAATAATTTTTAATTCTAAATATTGTATTTAAATGCAGGTATATAAAAACATCTCACAACAAGAGTGGAAAAAGTTGTGTTTTCTTAATGATGTAAAGGCAATAGCAGATTCTGGGAATACTATGAATGATTGTAAAACCAATTATGAAACAACACTGGTGCTCAGATTATTTATTGACTATTTCACCATCTTTGAAATAGCTGATTTGCCTCAAAAATAAGGCATCCCAACAGTTTGCTGCAGCTCTTAATATTACTTTATCTATTCATGATATATAGACGCTGTACAAATAATATACAAGGACAAGACTGGTAGCTCAATCTATCAAAAAGATCTAAAGAATAGTCCAGACTCTATTGATGTCAATGAACATTAGCCAATCTGACTTTAACAGAGGTAGTATTACAGCCAGTATAACACAGATAAATTCTATTATGAAAGCACTAAACTGATTTCCTTTTCAAGGAAAGTATTTTGTTATTTACCAAATATAAACTGGGATAGACACTACACATGCAAATCTAATTACCTTTGTTGCCAGACTGTGAGGTTCTAAAGCAGAAGGTTAGGCCAGCCGGGTTTGGGGGGAGGGAGATGGCAGGTTGGCATTCCTAGCTTCTACATTTTTAGCCCATGTTATATTATTTTGACATAATTGTTTGACATAATAGTACAGCCGTCAAAGAATTTGCATGCAGATTCTAGCTTTGTGCTATAGAAACATTGATAAATAACAATTGCATTGGATTTATTTAGATGTCACCAAAGGATTCACATTCCTACAAATAAGAACAGATCTGGGGTTTCGGTTTCCTGAGCTCCCCTCTCCTGCTGTCTACACTGTAAGATGAAGCTAACTTTGTCCTAACCTAGAATTCCAATAAACATCTAAAATAGTTCGTTTATTTTGGTCATAATTACAAATATTCCTTCTTCCTTTATGTCTCATCAAAAATTGTTAATTTTTCACTTATTACCATTATCATTTTTCCGTAATTACACCTAGGATGGGAACCTGCAAATTTCAACTTTGTTCCATTTCAGTTCCCAGGAGCCTTAACCACCATAGCCTAAGTGTTTCAGCAAGGTTACTCATCTTTAATCTATATAGTCTTCACTTGATTAAGCACAGCCCTTGCATTTTGTAATAACATTTCAGTATCATCCAATTTTTCAGTCAATATAATATTAAGATGTAGGACCTATTTCAAATATTTTGAGCTCTAAAAATTTGTTCACTTTCTTCATAATCATAAATCTCACTTCATGGTATGAAGTCAAATTTATAGCATCATTTAGATTGAAATTTATTTTTTTACAAAATATTGTAAATCTACTATATATAGATAGAGTCCTTAACAATATTATTACAAGCCAGCACAGATAATATTTAGCAAGAATGTAGACAGTGCATAGGTAATCAGATCTGATGTAAGAAACTTCATAGCTTTTCAATGTTTTTATTATTTTATTATTGCCTTTTTAATGTTTTTGTTTTGTTTTACTAAATCATGCTGTCTGCCTTTAAAGTGTCTTGACCTTTTTTGTACAAAACACTGTAGCTTCAACTGAAATTTGCACTCAGCTCAGAGTATAATTGTTAGCAAGTGATTATTTAGCTGTTAAAACATTTACAAAGGGATCTCTGAGATAGTGTGCAAACTAAACTCAGGAATCAAAATTACAATATTTAAAGGGATCTTACAAAGCCTGAAATTATCATAGGCATAATGGCTGACATGAGGGAGAGGATGAGGGATAATATTTTCCCCCACTGATCAAGATTATTGTAGCAACCAGCTACAGGGGGTGGTCCAATCTTGTCAACTTTAAGACTTGTTGACTTCAATTTCCAGAACTGCTGGGTGGGTGGGGAATTCTGGGACCACAAGTCTTAAAAGTTGCTAAGGTTTGACACTCCTGAGTTAAGTAGTTGAAAAAAGGGGAAATTGCTGATGGAAGGAAAAACGTGAAAAATTCATAGGATGATGGTAGAGGAAGGAGATTTTTAGAGCTTTGGTAAAAGGATCAGCCCAATTATGATGTTACAAGAGCAAATGTAGATTTTGTGGAGAACCAATTTTGAACTGAAATAGAAGTCCCATCTCTAAAACATCTATCTCAATGGTGAACTTTTGAATTTACTTAATGTTTTGCTCTTCATTAAAACTGGATTTGGAAACCTGGACTTTATTTTATGTTATTTTATTTTTTCAATTTTTATAGTAATTCATCTCAATCCAATTGATTCTGGGTGGTGAACAATATCCCAGTAACTAAAACCATAAAAACACAAAGATAGTTAAAAATTACACATATAAACAACTGAGAATCATAATAATTACGTAAAAATTAACAGTGCAACCAAGTAATAGGGCCCTTAACACTTTCAGAATCCCAGGCTCATGCATATAACCAGGTCTTTAGAACTTTACAAAAGCTAACAGGGTCGGGGTCATCCTGAGATCTGAAGGAAGACTGTTGTAGAGGGCTACTGCTAAGAAGGCACACCTCCTGGTCCCCCGCCAGGCAGCATTTCTTGGCTGAAAGGGCCTGCAGAAAAGATGCTCCCTTATTTAAATTGGTCTCAAGCCATGTAGGACTTTAAAGGTAACAGCCAGCAACTTGAATTGCACCTGAAAACCACCAGGAACCAATGCAACTCCTGCAATAGTGGTGTAACATGTGCTGTTTAATTGGCACCATTAACTAGCTGTGGACAATGTTCCTCCAGGCCTTCCTGTCCTCTACCATCCCTCAGAGTCCATTTAAGCTGACACCGACTGCTTCAGTGACTCCATCCAGCCACTTCATTCTCTGCTGTCCCCTTCTTCTTTTGTCCTCAATCCTTCCCAGCATTAGGCTCTTCTCCAGTGAGTCCTTCCTTCTCTTTAGGTGGCCAAAGTTTTGGAGTTTCATCTTCAGGATCTGGCCTTCTAAAGAGCAGTCAGGGTTGATCTCCTCTAGGACTGACCAGTTTGATTACCTTGCAATCCAAGGGATTCTCAGGAATCTTCTCCAGTACCATAGCTCAAAGGCCTCAATTCTTTGGCGCTCAGCCTTTCTTATGGTACAGCTTTCTTAGAGTGCATTACAGTTGTCCAATCAAGGGGTAACGAAGGCAAGAATGACTGTGAACAAAGCCCCCCCCGCCCCCCAGTCCAGGAACTTTCCTTTATACCTATCAAATAAGCTTTCTTCCAATCCACAGGAGACCAAAAAATTGATTAAAGTACTGTCTCCATTACGATACCCATAAAAAAGGAATAGGGCCATCTTGACTGTTTTGATCCCCACTCCTATTCCCAGTTATCCCTGTTTACCATACTCTCCAAATATGCTGGATTTAAACTTCTACAATTCTGCAGGCACTTCTATTCCCTATCATGGTATTCTAAAAGCAGCATCTGGCAGTTGGAAGGCTTCATTCTGGCATCTTCATTCTGGCAGTTGGAAGTCTGGCCATTAGTGGAAGCAATCCTGAACTAGATGGACAGTAATTCAAATGAGTATAAGACAATTTCATATGTTTGTATAAAGCCTGTAGACAGAGGTTGCTGTATATGCTTCATGAAAAGATATAAAAAGAGAAATAAATAAACAACAAAAGATGTGCTGAAGATAAACAAGTTAGTTTAAAAAATTAGGCTATTCATAGAGTACCAAATTGATACTTACTATGATGGACATATACTCAATCAAGTTCAAGGACAGGACATTGGAAAGCTTGAGCAGAGCAGGGAAAGCTTGTTTGCCCTTTTATCCCTCTTGTGAGTTTTCCAGAACCCTCTGTATCTCTGTATTATTCTGAGAAAAAATGCTGGGGCACAACCTCATGTATAAACACATTTCAAACGATCACTTGAAGTAAAATTTCTGTGTTGAATTTGGGGAGCAATACTCTGACTGCCCAATTGAAAAAAATGTTTCTTCCAGCACAGAAAGAGCTTACCATAAAAATTCTGCATTTTTTAAATATCTGTGTTTCAAACATTTGTGGGTTTTTTTCTGTAAGGAAACTGTGATGGAAAGCTATTGCGAGTCTTTGTTTTTCTTTATATATTCTGAGAACATGAAATATTATGAATAATCTTCTAGAAAACCCTAAGTATGTGTCTGTGTATTAGCTTGTACTATTTTGTTTCCCTAGATTCTTCTGCTTCTTAGCTGACAAAAGTGAACTTTTGAAAGAAGGAAAATCAGTAGTTCAACACAGAAATGCATGCAAAGTTGTTAAATGCGATTGCAAAATAAGAACAGCTTCCCTCAGTATGATCAGTGTTTGAAAAAAAGACAGCTAGCAAACTGTCCATCATATGATGAAATTTGACAGTAGGGATTATAGCTTTGATGGACCAGAACAGCTAATAGAAGAAGCTGACATTTTTGAAACCCTGCTAATTAAGGGTTCCTTCCTTAATATTAAAATAAAGTCTTTGTCTGGGTTTTATGGTTGGAGAATCAGGTGTTTACATTAATATATGCCAGTCAGTCTTAATAAGCTTGGAGGGCAGAGGAAGTTATTATTGAGTGACCTTCTACAAAATAAGCATGTTGCTAAGGGCTCTAACCCTGCCCTGTTCAGACTGATGAATCTCATTTCTAATGCAAAGGCTTCGTAAGAAATCCAAGTATTCTCTGTGCAATCACAGAAAATAATCCTTATGTCTCTTGTAATGTCCAGAATTGCCACTTATATACTTCTACTGTACAATGAATATTACAATACATATTATTTTTTCTGCACAATTGTCTACATTTTTCAGTTGGCAAGAATAGAAAAACTTATTGTCAAGATACTTACATTGAAAAGTCAGCTCATTTTAATACTTCTCAAATAGTCATCTATTCTGCTCATGAATTATAATGCACAGAACACATCCAACAATACTCGCTTTATAAAAAAAAAAAGATGTGTCTATATGATTACATATTTGTTTTCAAATAGATCTTGAGCAGATTTTGAAGCATGCATTGAAATTCATTGAAATGATAAATTCATGGTTAGATTTTGATTTGCTTTTAATCCAATTTTAGGTATAATACATTTCACCTTTTCATAGTGGTTTTGCTTATCTGTTGGCTCATGAAGCCATCAAAATTTGAGATAGGCTTTTTATTTTGTGTCATAGTATCTGTAGATGAAAGTAGAAATCAACTAGTTAGACAGATGAAATCAATCAAATATCAACATTGTCACTTCATTATTATTTTATTTTGTTGTGAGTGCCCGATTATTTCCAGTGTATATGGATGTAATGGCAGCTTCTTGCTATAAAGTGGGTGTGATGCAGTGGTGTGATTCAAATTTTTTTACTACTGGTTCTGTGGGCATGGCTTGGTGGGCGTGGCAGGGGAAGGATACTGTAAAATCTCTAGTCAGAGGTATTTCCTGGTTCTCCGAACTACTCAGAATTTCCGCTACCGGTTCTCCAGAACTGGCCAGAACCTGCTGAATACCACCTCTGGTGTGATGGAGGGCTTAAAATAGACTAATCAGGAAAAATCCAAGTTTATGCTTCTAGCTGATAGTAATCTATTGCCATGTGATAAATAAACTATCCATACAAAGGAATATTCTCCTCTCATAATTTGAATACTTGTTTTTTACTCAATCAAACTATTTTCCATTGTTAAAGGATAGGTTTTCAGTGTTTTTGTTTCATATACAACTGATCAGGGGACACGTTTTTCTATGTGCTCTTTATAATATTTTGGAGGCTTCTTCAGACACACTGCTGCCTACATTTGGTGGGATTGGTGGATATCAGGACAGATCTTTCGATGGGATCTTTCTCCTAGGAAAATACGCTTGGCATTCTAACTACATTTAGATTTTCCTCATTGGGCAGATTTTTAATCTTTAATATTTTTGTTAGTTTAATTGCAAGCTTTTCTATGTGTATATTATTTTTATTGTTGCCTTTTTAATGCTTTTGTTTTTAGTTCTGTAACTACTTCAAGAGCATGCCAATCATACAGAGTGTAAATTAAATAAGTGAAGAGTCAAAACAATATTTCAAGCTTAATAATTTGGTCACAATGAAACTCGTTACTTTGTAGAAATGTTGGAATTGAACTATATTAGATTCCATTTCACAACTGTAAATAGCATATAGTTAACCATGTTTCAGGATCTCAGCTTAAATGATTAAAGAGTAATTGCATTTCATGTATTTATGTTGTCATACCTAATATAGTCAATGTATTTGCCATTTCTTTGGAAATGAAATTTTACTTAGGAAGTGTCAACTAAATATTTGTTGCCAGCCAAATATTTTTGGACGGTGAGTGCACATGTGAATGTCAGCATTCAAGTGCTTAACAAAGGACCAGCATCCAGTTCAAGACTGATCTGTTTCTGTTCCATTCCATTTTGCTTCTACTTATTCTCAACATGTTCCACTATATTTCTGGCTGAATACGCAATTAGAAAACAGGGTACCTGAAAATTAATTCATTAAAAACAAATTTTAAATATGTATGACTAAATCTATACTAAATGAAAACAAAGTATTGTTCTGCCAGTAATGGCACTGCAAAGTTTGGAGAAGTTTAAAATCCAAAGGAGAAATATAATCTTTTTGGCATATTATTTTATGAGGTATTATTAAGTCAGTTTGTATTGGAATTTATAAAGACTACATTCTTCAAGTATTCTGATTTTGAACATTCATGATATGCTCATTCTTTTTAGTTGTAGACTAACGATTTCTCAGAAACTATTCCTTGATTGAAGATATGAAAAATCCACAATCTAAATATTTTAAATTATTAATAGCTTAATTTGATTGAATTTTCCTTGTCAAACCTAAAATAATTATGTAGGTATATATGTAAAGTACACTTCAATCCCTGCTTACTTGAGAGCTCACCCTACTATGTCAATGTAATAAAATTCTTCATACATGTAATACTGTGTTTCTCATATAATAAGGCCAGGTCTTATTTTTTTTTGAGCCCCGAAAAAATGGCTAGGCCATCTTTTCGGGGGTGACTTAATTCCCCCCCCCCTTGCATCTTCGGGTGGGCAGGCGGCGATGGCTTGGATGTTGACCTTGGCGGTGGGGCACTTCGTATCAGGGTCAACGCAGGCAGCACCATATCCAGGTGTGCAACAAAAGTACTTCCTAATGGCAAGCCCCCCCACCATTTCGCATGTTTTAATATAGGCCTTAATTTGGGGGGAGGGGCTTAATTTCATTTCATGCCATTAAAACATGCTGGGACTTCCTATTGGGGGAGGCTGTATTGTTGGAGAAACAGGATACATTGTATGCCAATAGATTTTATTGGATTTAATTGAAAATAGTCAATTAAAGTATGTATATACTATATATGTGGCTGTATATTTGCAGTCTTAATAGAATGTCCCATAGCAATTATAGATATTTTATTCATATAATCATGAAAATAACTTTATTAAGGCCAGCAAAAATGTGCCAGAAGGAAGGTGGGCCTTCTGAAATCCATTTTGGCTCAGTGTTTCTTCCCCTTCCAAAAAATTATGCACTCACGCCGAGGAAGAAAAGAGGATATAGGGAGTATTTGTATGCGTTCAATGTAAATGTTGTTTTTCTGCTGAATTTAATTGAAATCCAAGATCATAAAAACACGTTCACCATATTTCCTTTAGGAAATTCAAAATTAAGAATTTTATCATAACATGCTAAAAGATGTAATCCTTTGTAATTCTGAGAGAACCAATGAAGCACCATGAGAATGAATGAAGGCAGCTGTTCAGAAAGCAGGAAGTATGGATCCAAGCAACTATGTACTAATCAGTTTGTCATTTCAATGTGAAATAGTCCTATATGTACTTGGATTATAATAAATAAACTTTTTGAAAAAGAAATCAAAGCAAAATTACCATTATGATTTTTTTTTCATAGCCTGTAGCTTGGTAAATGAAAGCAATATACTTTATATATCAACTGTAATAAAACCTTTGGTAAATAAATATAACCTAGTCTCAGAAGCCCTCATTAGATGAGGAAGAAGATAAAAACAAAACATTGCCAGAAGAACACCCTGTGATCCAAAACCCCAGCCACAACAGTGTCAAAATGATGAAATGTGTGTTCACACAAGCTCCACCTTTATATACTTGCATCAGGACACAGTACTAGTACAAAAGGACTAAAATTCTATGGAGTTTCTCAGTCATCTAGGTTAGGAGTGGGATTCAAATTTCTTAATAACCAATTCTTATGGGTGTGGCCTAATTTGTGGGTATGGCTTGGTGGTCATGTGACTGGGTGGTCGTGGCTTGTATGTAAATATATAAATATTTATGTAAATATTGATTTTTTTCATTTAGGCAGGCAGATTGAGTTGCTCACAAAATCACAGATTCACTAAGATATCTATTTTTCTGCAGTTGGCTGAGTCTGCACTGAAAAATAGAGCTTCAGTCTTAAGTTCAGCTCTGCTTTTAGATTAGCTAGAAAGCAAGAAATTCAACAATTTCCTGCTTTCTAGCTAATCTAAATCTCCTGGCACAGCAGAACAGCTGATGGTCGGGGGTGGGGAGAAGGAAAAATAGCAACTTAGCAGGCAAGTTTGCCAGGTAAGGAGTGAGTGGGCAGGGCCAGCCAGTGGCGCGATTTGCCGGTTCTCCGAACTGTGCAAAATCATAACAACCGGTTCTACAGAACCGGTCCAACCAGGTAGAATCCCACCACTGATTCCAGGTCATGATTGTCCCAAAGGTGCTTTTTTCAGGAGGCAACTGGATTTTCTTGGTGTTTTTTTTTTTCTTTGAAGACATTTTAGGTCTCAGAGCTGAAAAAGCTTCTTGGATGAGAAGTGAAATGTCTTCAAAGAAAAAACAAGAAAGTCTAGTTGCCTCCTGAAAAAAGCACCTTTGGGATATAAAAGGAGTAGAATTTGAATTGTAATGTACAGTTCCTCCAGGTCCCAACAAAGAGACCGATTGTGGAGCCAGCTCTTGCCCACAGAAGAAAAAGCAGATTCTGACCCTGCCTGGTGGCTTCTTTTATATGGCATCATGACAGGAATCTTATAGACCTCTTAGTCAAAAACAGCAGAAGACAGAGAAGTAAAGGAGTATATAATTGCACTGTCAGCAAACTGACCTGGCAGGATTAATATCCTGAGAGAAACCTACCAAGCCAAGGTGACCTGCATTTGAGCAGGCTCAGAATGTGCTGCTACTTATGGAACATATTACTTTGTATTTAAGTATCAAAAATCAACTAAAAATTAGAAGACAAATGGGTTCAAAATGCTTGGATTAAACATTTACATGATTCAGTAACTAAAAGTCTAATACAATTCTAGACAGAAGTAGACTTCTAGATCATGAGAAGAAATAACACCACAGTGTACTTGGAACACTATTTTTATGGTGCTGAAATGTAGACATTGGAATAGTTAACACACAAAAGGTAATTTAATAATCATATATAAATACCCATTGCAAGACCAAATGCCTGCACTGCCATGCAGAATTCTTTTTTAAAAAATATACAGTGTCAGAATCTCCCATGTGATTCTGAAATAGTAAACTCACTAGCTCCGGCACTCTGAAGCTATAATATTTACCCAAATATTCACCCTTCTCTTTTCAACTTACTTGGATGATTGAAACATCAGTCTGAGCATTGGCTGTCCATAGGGAATGTGTTAAAAAAGCCAATATGGCTGTGGTAATCATGTGAATAAAATTCCATCTTTTTTTACTCTTTGCTGTTACCTCTACTCGCTTTCTTATTATTTTGCAACCCAGTTTGTGAGATCTGTATAGGTAGTTAAACGTTTGTCCCAAAGGTATTTTTTCAAGAGACAACTTGACTTTCTTGTTTTTTCTTTGAAGACATTTTGCTTCATATCCAAGAAGCATCTTCAGTTCTGATTGGATGATGGGGGATGGAAAGATTTATATTCCTTGCACACATCTGGTCATTTGCATTCTTTTAGTGAGTCGTTGAGGCCATCTGGAGGTTTATCTGTGTCATCAGGGTCACAAATGGGAGTGGAGCCTTCTTGGAACTATTGAAATCCTTCCATTCCCCACCATCCAGTCAGAGCTGAAGAAACTTCTTGGATGACAAGCAAAAGGTCTTCAAAGAAAAACCAAAAAGTCCAGTTGCCTCTTGAAAAAGCAACTCTGGGACAACCATGACCTGGATGACAGAGAATCTCCATAGATGTGTAGCTAGACTTTGTACAATACTTTGCAAATTACAAAGAACGGTATAACTATGAAGTTCAGGTTATTCTTTTATTCTTCTAATATTTTGTTTCATTATCTGTATACGCTAAGAAGTGGAATTGGGAAAACCATGTAGTTTCTCTTTAATGTCTGTTAACGTTAACATGTCAGTGTCCAAATACTGTGCACATATAAAGAAAATGAAGTATGTGTGCCAGGAGTTAGGGACACCCACAAGAATAGTCACTGGTTCCAAAACAATATGTATAACTCAGATGACCAAACCACAGTGCCTTTTAAATGTGCACTGTGTGTAGCTGCAGGCATGTCAATGAGCTTAGTGATTGTGGTTGCAGATTCCTCTGCCCAGGTTGTTGTCCCATCAATTTGGATGTCAATGAATATCACCAAGATAATATAATTTGTTATTAAATATGCACTTAACAATGGGCAGATTCTCAAAATATTTCTTTTTGTGAAAGGAGTGGTCAGAACATAGAGTTTCAAACGATCTTTTAGATAATGGGTAGATTATCTGTTGAGATAATTTCACAATACTAGTTATTTCCCACAAGAAGGATCACTGAAGTTCTTCTGCCTCTGGAATCAATAGATTTCTGGATGCTCTATGATTTGAGTTGTTGAAGAAGCCAGTGTGCTGGAATGGTGAGATGAGGCAATTTATTAAAATAATTGTTCCTTAATAATCTCTTTGACTTTATATATCCTGCATTATACCCTAGTGTAGTGTAGAATGAAATTTCTAGAAGCTAATGGTTAGAGTGTAACAGAACATGCCACATTGGTGCTGAAACTTTTTATACTAAAAAATAAAAATAAAAAGTTTTTATTTGTACTTCCATTACATTTGCTGAGCTATTCAGAGTTCATGAATGCCTGTCTAATGACTGGACTGCTGAAGCCATTGTCACAAGTTTGTTGAATATTTTGAAAGTAAAATAGCTTGCTTCCACACGGATTTGATGTCAGATTTGAGAAAAACTGAAATGGAGGATTCATTTTTTTTTTTTATAAAATCAGTTTCAGCTGTTGCAATTTAGGACACCTGTAAAATTAATATGAAGTAGCTATAAGGATGACCCCTAATTAGTCCTATTAGAGCTAATTAAAACAAACTAATTGATGGAGTGGATCATCAAAAGGACTGTGATAAATGCATTGTTGATTAAAGAAAAAATAGGGAAGCTCCTCCTGAAGAAACATTCCCCAGACTGATAAATATTGGTTAGCTTTGGCTAGTTACCAGAATTAGATTCCTTTGAAAAAGATAAGAGTATGAGGATACACTCCCAGCTCTTCTCCCTCCCTCCCTCCCTTCCTCCCCCTCCTCTCTCTCTCCCTTCCTTCCACCCTCCCTCTCTCTCCCCTTGTCCCTGTCCCTCTCTGAATAAATACATATTTCCTTTTTTAAAAAAAATATTCAAGGGATTAAAATATAAAATACAAATGAAAAAAATAAAGACAAAACAAAGCTAGACAAGAACATTTAAAAAATGTGAACTAAAAGGACAAAAAACAAAAACATTTATCCCCCATAGTTGAACACTAACAGATATATTTCAACAATAATAGCTTCCCTCCTTGCAAAACAGGATCACAATTTGTAAACGTCTACACCTATTTGCAACCCAATTTGACCTGGATACATTGTATATATGAAGAAAAATAGATTAAACAACAGCAAAATTAAAGTTCAAAGCCCTCTGTTAATAATATGTTAGTGTAATTTACTTTACAATACAATATGTATTGTAATTTACCACAGTTTCTTATCTACACAAATCACCCCAATCTTTATCTTTGATCCATCCAGGATCAAATACCCTCATTTGACTCTAAATAAAACATTTCTTAGAAATTTAATTAGGAACTTTCCCAACAATTGCATCTAATTTCCAAACTTTATAAGCCTCTGTTGTAAATATTTCTGCAGCATACATTGTTGAAAAATTCTCCTTAAAAATAGAGCCTTCATCTTGCCAAGAAAGTCCAGGCCATCCTTCATCAATTCCATTATCCCAAAATTTCTTGTATTCATGTTCTTTTCCATCTTTTCTCACAGATCTATAATTTTCAAACCAAGTACTTCCTTCGCATTTGGCATCAACAGATCAGATTCCAATTCCTTAAACTGCAAATCAAGTCCAACTGTTATTTCTTTCTTTGGGATATTGTCGTAAGTTTGGTTCAAAGCCATTTTTGACCCATCAAATATTTTCAAATAAAACCTGTAAGTTGGAGAGCTTTTTTTTTTCAAGTAGATAACAATAGTACTTAGACTTATGTACCACTTCATAGTGCTTTATAGCACTCTTTAAGAGGTTTACCGTGTCAGCTTATTGACCCCAACAATCATGATCCTTATTTTACCAATCTTGGGAGGATGGAAAGCTGAGTCAACCTTGAGCCAGTCAGGATTGAACTCCTGGCAGTGAGCAGAGTCAGCCTGCAGTACTGCATTCTTACCCCTGCACCACCACAGGTCCCAGAAAATTTTATCTCCTTTTAAAAACACACTGTTCTTTCTAAGGACAAGAGAAACACATAAATCATAATCCAGTGTACACAGAGAAAGGTCAAGATAGTTTCTCTCCAAAATGAAAAATGATTTAAAAATGGGGAATTTTCCCATTAAATTTTTTTTTTTAAAGATAAGAGTTCCTTTTAAAAAGAGCTAGAAAGAACAAATTTTATAATAAAATAAGTTTAAGTCCAATTGGATGACTGTATAAGTTTAAGTCCAATTGGATGACTTTCACTACCTGAAAAATATTTTTTCACCACAAACTTCCTTACGGTGAAAATGAAAGTGATTTGGAGTTCAATAATCTGTAAAAGAACAAAAAAAGAAAGTTGTAAAAGCAAGGGATTATAGAACCAGCAAAATGAGGTAGCAAACTAAAAAGAGAAAAAAACCCGAGCCCCTTTAAAAAAAATCCCCCCCCCCCCCCCTCCCCCCCCTTTTTCAAGATCACCTCTTCTCTGCAAGTGCACATTCATCCAGAGGTCATCTTGGGTCCTCCCTAGACTGCCTTCAAAAAACAGGGAGCAAAGTTGCCAAATAACCAGTTTTGATGGAGAAATCAGCTGTTCATTGGTAGAAGAAAAAGAATTGCCCTCTGCTCAACACACTATCTTGGAGGAAGTTGTGAATGTTTCCATCTAGATCTAGTTTTGAGATTGATTTAAACCATTTCTATGATGGGCTACTTTTATTGTGAAAGAGTTGATGGGATACAGCCCTGATGCTGTCTCTTATTGAATTTGTTGGTGGCTTTTGATACTACTGGCCATGGTAATTTGGGAATTGGGGATACAAAGGATTGCTTTAAAATTAGTTGAGCTTTTATCTGTAAGGTTGAGTAACATAGGTACCATTTGTTCCCTCTCCTTTGAAGGTGCTATTTCGTTATTGATAGTCATATAATTTTATGGGTTATGTAGGTAACTAAAAGAAAGAAGGACATAATCTGTTAGATAGTCTTCCAGAAATACTGACCCTCAGGCTGCAACTAGTGATTGTGTGATGTAGCTGCCATTCTTCTGAAAAATGGCTGCAGCACACAAAATAAAATTCATTTACTGGCTAATATCTGCTCATCTTTACAAGAAACATGAACATGGACTGCAACTTGAAGGTTGGCTGGATCCAAAGGAAGGTTCTGAGCTAGATACAAAGGAATCTACTAAACAATTACATTGTCCCCAATAATTCTCATCATTTTTTTAAAAGTGGCGACTTTCTATGCTTTTTCTTGTCCACCCATGTATTTTAAATATTTTTCCTAACCTTATACAATAAGAATAGCACATGTATATATATGTGGTTGTATGAGCCAAAATGATGTGAATCATCTAATTGTGTGAATTGCATCATGACACAAATAATGAACATTTTGATATGAATTATCATCCCACCTGATGATGTGATAATGTGTTTATAATTTTATTTGCTCTCTTTCCTTAGAAAATCATGTACAAGTTGCAGTATGAGATAACATTTTAGTTTTCAAATCTCCATTCTATATGTAGAACAAGACAAGAGTCACAGGATATTAAATGCATTTCAGACAATTGCAGGATTTTTAATTGGGGATAAATGTGTTACAAAATCAAGCTAGCTATTTCTGTGCAACTTGACACATTCAAATCCCAGATCCAAAGTTCCAGATCAAATCTCACAGCTGAGATTTGATGCTGATTAATTGAATGTAAACTTTGATTACAGCAATAATATGTGAACAGTGAGCACCACACAGCACACAAAACCATTTATCATTGTTTCATCATTACCTGTATTCCATTTCCAAACTCATGTAATTTCTGGGTATTTGGATTTTTAGCTTCTCACTCCAAACATTCTTTCCTGGTTCCTGGACACCATTTGAGCTTAAATCACTTTTATTTTGCTCAGAAAAAAAGCTAGCTAATATATAATATTAAATATACACTTTATAATTATTTTTAAAAATAGGAGAAGGAAAGAGGATAAGATGTGTTCACCACCTTGAGTTATTTGTAAAAATAATAAAGGAGAGATATAAACAAACAAATAAATGAACAAACAGCCAAACCAAGTTAAGGGACATGCTGAATTTTGATGATGCTTGGAAAATAATAAATTCTTCTAGACTATAAACTTGAGAACGTTTTCCCAAAATTAATCATTGCCAAAATGAAACTTTCCTCTCCTATCAAAGAGCAATTTTAGAGTGGCTATCTATACAAACCTTCTCACTTCAATGACTGCTGCAAATATTTAAAAAATGTTTTTTTAAAACTGTAATTGTAACTATATACAATTATGTGAGGTTTAGTGCTTACATTCACACGTTTATATAAAAAGTGTGAGAGAATTTGGTATAATATAAAATATGATTGTCTAATCAAGGATTTCCTTTTTTCCAATCTATATTCTATATTGGATTATTTCTTACTTGCTTTACAGTAGTAGATCACCTACCCTGGGAAATATATGAGAATGAAAAGCACCCCTGTGGATTTTGGTAGATTTCAAACGGCTTTGAATACCATGTCTCTGAATCATTTGGGGTTGATGGCCAGATACATTTCCAAAGATTATTAGGTGCAATTAGATTATTACTTGTTTTTAGGCCATTTTCTTAGCTTATCTCATAGGGTTCCATCTTGTCCTTTATCATTTTAGTGCCTTGTCCTTTATTCAAGGAAGAAAACTTGCAGTGCTAAAAATACATGTGCATGTAAGGATTTCTAGGTACCACATAATCATAGAACAAATCAATCCAGAGATCTCTTGTGACACAAAGAACCAGTCTCAAATTAGTATATTTTGGTATGTGAAGACCAGGCATTTTGAGAAGTCTATAATACTGGGAAAGATAAAATAAATGAATGGCTAGCAGTAAAATGGATGGTGATGAGTACACCATTGAAAGATCTGAAAGGCCAGGTTGGAAACAGATTATTTTGTGAAAGATCTATCTGTGTGGTCCCTAAGAATAGATGTTGACTTGATGGTGCATTATAGTTAATCAGTTGGAGGGTGAAGTGTCAATTGGCTGGGAGTTGGTGGGCTATTGTGTTGAATTTCATTATTCAATGATTTTGAGTTTCTACCATAGACATTGTACTGTATTGTTGTTTCTTATGGTTATATTGTGCGGAGTCTTTTGACTGCAGTAGTCACAAATGTAATAAAGAATGGCCAGAAACAAAACAACATAAATGTTTCTATATTGCACCAGTCATATCACAGTATCACTTGACAACCTAGCTCAGTTAATGCTTTTGGATGATCTTTAAATGTGGACCCAACATGAATGAGTTGCAGTACTCTGGACATTATGTGGCTGTGTCAGGGATATTTGAGAGAATATTGGTTCAAGAACATAGATAACTTGTGTATTAAATTTAATTTAGCAAACAACTACTTGCCATCACAAAGGACATTGAGAATCAAGCAAAACATTCAAGCAGTGCATCTGATATTTCAGGAACAGCATATTGCTTCAGAAGTCATTGAATTCCAATAATTAATCCATGCTTCCTGTTGACATTCTGGTTTTAATTTCAACATATTCATTCATTCTTAATCAAACACAGGCAAGTGTTAGATGCAAAAAAAAAAAGCAACAGGGCTGAGTGTATATTTGCAATATCTGACTCCTAAACTCCAAAAATGTGTCTCGGTGGTTTTAAGCAGATAAATGATGGAGTATCATAAGCCAGAAGCAGTCAGTTCACAATTTCTTCTGGATATATTTTTGTTTATTAATAAAGACTCAGAATTGGTGTAGAGTATTATGAGGAGGCTTAAAACTAATTGGGGGGGGGGGGACTTCTAAATTATTAGCCTGCAGAGCTTTATTGAATATGATCCTGCCATTTTGTCCATCCCCCAGTCAGAAGAGGGAGCTTATAGCTTATAGATAGGGCACATTTTGTACAAACAATCAGTTCCTACATTCAGTCCTTGGCATCCTCAGAGGGGATGGGAAAGTCCCTTACTTGAAATTTAGGAAAACCACTACCAGTATATGAATCAATGAATGAGAATAGAACTGGAATGGACCATCTAATCTAATCCCTTGCTTAAACATATACTTGATTAGAGGAATCAGTATCATATCTCAGCTTAAGCAATGTCCTATATTGTACCCTTGTACCTCATCCAGTTTTGATCCATAATTCAATGTATTTTTATTTTCATTTGACAGCAAGTATTTGGAATCCTTATAATCGTTATTACACAATCCTGATCCTACTGTGATGTTGGAACTGGCTTCAGCTCAGACCTGATACAAATGTGGCAGGGATGCAAAAATTGTCAAAGTTCTGTTTAAATAACCAATAATCAGTCAGGCTATGCAGTGACTAAGGAGTTGAAAAGTTAATACTCCAATATCTATGGCTCTAGGAAAGCATACACATTAATCAGTAGATGTTAATATAAGGCTTCTATCTGCCAAATCATATTCTCTACACTGTTATTTCTTACCTGTTAATAGAAATGCTATATGGGATTTGCTGCATAGTAGTAGATCATGTAAATACTTTTTCTTTAACTGCAGTGTATTTCAGTGGATTGATTCTATTGCAAAATATTTTTCAATGTTTAATTAGAAACTGCTTAATTTAATGGCTAATGTAGAATATAATTTGTAAATAAAAGAGGGGGAAATCCTGTCAATGACAATGATTTATGATGAGATATCTACCTTTTTGTTGATTAATATTGCCTCTTGATTTTCCAACACTTTTATATCAATAATTAGAGAGCTAATAATACCTTTCTGAAAAAAGATAGTTACAATAGTCTGTATATTTATTTGTATCCTACCTTTCTTCCAGTAGCTCAAGACTGTGGATATATTTTCATTTTCCCCCATGTTCCCATAGTGTGGAAAATAATTTGATGAGCTTGTAATTTCAAGGTTCCCAATTCAGCATACGCAGACTTCCCTCCTGAATTTGCAGGGATGAAATGTTCAGTCCATTTGTTTTGTGTGTGTGTGTATGTGTGTGTGTGTGTGTGTGTGTACATGTGTCTTGGGGGCTGTTTTACATTTTAAATGTTTAAAATACTCATTTTTCTCTTTAAAAAGTCAGCTCAAAATGGTCAATGTTGCCATTATGGAACTAAACTGAAAACACACCCCACACCCCAAAAATGCAAAAACAGCTGGGCCAAACATAGGCCCTGCCCATTCTGCTAGTTCATGATGTCTTAAGCCCCACCCATTGTGGCTTCTAAACAAATTAAAAGGCAAAGTGTAACCCCTTTCACTTGAAGAAGGGTGTTCTTCTCTGGCCTTGGCTAAGAGAAGTTACTCAGTACTCCCTGAGCTTCATCATTGAATAGGGATTTACATCTCAGTCATTTACTGTCACTTTCTAATCACAGATTTAATTTGTACTTGATTTCATTCATATTTAATCTTCTGCTAGTTAGATGAAGTAGACCTTTCCCCTATAAGAATATAGTGTATATAAATAGCATAGGCAAAAAGAAGTGGCTTGGTGAAGAAATAAACTACTTTAAGAAGCAAATAAGCTAAAACATCAAATCTGAAGACAGATGCTTTCTTTCACACTTTGTTTCTTGCTTCACCCTTGTATCCTCTTCCTTTACTGTATGCCCCACAACTGACCCTTTTGCACATGTGGGAAGAGTTATTTCCAATTTCTTTTAAAAGTTTCTTCATCTTAACAAAACAAACCAACAGGTATAAAAAAAAAAGGAAAGCTACTTCGAAATCTTGCCTGGAAGGGTCTTAACAGCATATAAATGTTATAATAATAATGTATTAATACCAGACCATTCTGCCAACCCCCATGTATTCAAGTGCAACCCTTATTTCATAACCTTGCTTTTCCCTTAGCAACGTGCATTCCTGCTACTAAATAAAAGCAATTCAGTAGAAAGAGTGATGAATAAAAAGCATGTTATTTAACTCATTCAAGCCTAAAATAAAATACAGTGTCAAGTAAAAATTGTCTCTCCTATGTGTAAATTAGGAATTGCATTTTAAATGAAAAGCCCCCAACTGCATTTTAAGCATATTTCAGTTGCAGACAATCTTATAAAATAAACAGTTTCAGTAAGCCGTCATTTGAAATTGACATGATTATTTTTAGAAAAATTAGCATGTGAAAAGATTGTTTTATTTTATTGCTAAATATACTTTTTACAGGATTATTCTTCACCGACATTTCCTTCATTGAATATGATAACAAAGCATAAATCAGGGTCACAAATTCATTCTTGCCCCGTGGGAAGAAGGGATTATATGTCAATAATCCTGTTAATAGTAAGCATGGCCACTAAGCGTTTCACACTGCAGTAATTTGTTAAACTGAATTTGAGAAATTGAGACATCAAATGAAATTAATAAAATGTCTATTTTTATATTTCTTTATAATTATTGTTTGTTTGAAATTAGTGATAGTTAAAAAGGCACACTTGCTTTGCCTGGAAATGCATTGGACCAGTTCAGTAAATTATTTGATAGTTCCTAGCCATTTTTTTTTCACTCAAAATTCCTTCCTTAAAATATTGCAATGGTCAACTGGGTGAATGCTATGTCTGGATTATTAACACTGGTCAATTATAAAGCCTACTTGCCATACTGGCTGCAGTACAAAGTTATATGCCATAAGGATTTGAAACAAATCAAAACCATATTCCCATGCCCCTTGAGTCGTTAAAGTACTTATTCCATAAATAACTTTTAATCTGGAGACTATGCTGGAGTCTATCACAAATCATATATAATTTACCCGTATATTTGAACTTTTTTTAGTCCATGGTTCTATTCAGATTTGCATGCTGGCTTATAATATGAAATTCTTAAACAATGTCATATTACAAAGTATAAATCGCATCAAGCAAAATTTTGACAAACAATGAAGAGAAAATATGTAAGAACCTTAATAATGTTTTCTATGGCAAGTAAGTATGCATCAGATGGCCATTGGGGCAGCATGTTATGGGCATCCCTATCAAATAACAGCCATATTGGCTGGATCTAATTATAAGACCCATGGACCAGAAGACAAGCAAAATGCTAAGCTGCAGACACTACATTTTTACATTTTTACATTTTTAGAAAATGCCTTAGGGACTCTGTGGAGTCAAGAGGAATTATTGAAAATATGCTTTATGCTTAAAGCTTTAGCTTTGCTGAACATTAGCTTCCAGTTCTTTTTGCTGGTAGAATAAAATAGAATAAAATTCTTTATTGGCCAAGTGTGGTTGAACACACAAGGAATTTGTCTTGGTGCAAATACTCTCAGTATACATAAAAGAAAAGATACATTCATCAAGAATCATAAGGTACAACACTTAATGATAAGTCATAGGGTACAATAAGCAATCAAATCATACTAGGAAACAGTCAATATAAATCGTAAGGATACAAGCAACAAAGTTACAGTCATACAGTCACAAGTGGGAGGGGATGGGTGATAAGGAGTGATGAGAAGATTAACAGTAATAGTAGTGCAGACTTTGTAATAGTTGAACAGTGTTGAGGGAATTATTTGTGATGGCTTTTGGGAAAAAACTGTTCTTGTGTCTAGCTGTTCTACAGCAGTGTGCAGTGCTCTATAGCATTGTTTTGAGGGAAGGAGTTGAAACAGTTTATGTCCGGGATGTGAGGGGTCAGTAAATATTTTCACAGCCCTCTTTTTGACTCGTGTGGTATACAGGTCCACGATTGAAGGCAGGTTGGTAGTAATTGTTTTTTCTGCAGTCCTAATTATCTTCTGAAGTCTGTGTCTGTCCTGTTGGGTTGCAGAACCAAACCAGACAGTTACAGAGGTGCAGATGATAGACTCAATAATAGCCTTTTCCACTGGATGTAGATTCTTATTAAGAAAATACTGCATTCTAATTTGTCTAAAAGTCTGTAGAGATTTTCAGTCATCCAGGTCATGCTTGTCCCAAATGTGCTTTTTCAGGAGGCAACTGGACTTTCTTGTGTTTTTTTTTTCTTTTGAAGATGTTTTGCTTCTCATCCAAGAAGCTTCTTCAGTTCTGACAGAATAGTGGGGAATGGTGGGGAATTCCATTCCCTATTATCCATTCCTTCCATTCCCTACTATTCAGAGCTGAAAAAGCTTCTTGGATGAGAAGCAAAACATCTTCAAAAGAAAAAACAAGAAAGTCCAGTTGCCTCCTGAAAAAGCACCTTTAGGACAATTCTAATTTGTCTGTTTCTTCATTTTATAATGTCTGGTCACTATGGTCAGCTGTTCCTCGGATTTAGCCAATCCTGTTGCACTTGTAAGCCTTCACCCCAATTTTAATGAATGGAAGCTCAAAAATTTCAAAAGTTTATCCTGCACATGATCAGTAGACTGAACACCTGATTATATAAAAAGGAGTAAAACCATTTGTGCAGAATCTCTATCACTATATGTCATTAATAATATATTCCCAATCAAAGATGCAGTAATATACAGTGGTGTGCTAGAGGCAGTTTACAAGAAGTGATTATTAAATTTTGTGGAGTTTGCAAGCCAATTGAATAGAGCTGAGGTGTGACATTTAGTATGCTGATTGCCTGGTGGCTTGCAGCAAGGAACAGCAGGGGCTATGGAGACAGCAGAGCAGGTTGTTATACATTTACCAGCACACCACTGGCAATACTGTTGGTATCCCTTGTTGTCTGTTGCAGAGCAAGGTTGAGGAGCAACAAACTATCTGGGCTCTGGTAATATGTGCTCAGTATATTTAATTTTGATGTTTTTATTGTTTTTATTGCTTTGAAATGCTATTAGTATTTTAATTGTAATATACACTGCTCAAAAAAATAAAGGGAACACTTAAACAACACAGTGTAACTCCAAGTCAATCACACTTCTGTGAAATCAAACTGTCCAATTAGGTAGCAACACTGATTGACAATCAATTTCACATGCTGTTGTGCAAATAGACAACAGGTGGAAAGCATAGGCAGTTAGCAAGACATCCCCAATAAAGGAGTGGTTCTGCAGGTGGTGACCACAGACCACTTCTCAGTTCCTATGCTGTCTGACTGATGATTTGGTCACTTTTGAATGCTGGCGGTGCTTTCACTCTAGTGGTAGCATGAGATGGAGTCTACAACCCACAGAAGTGGCTCAGGTAGTGCAGCTCATCCAGGATGGCACATCAATGCAAGCTGTGGCAAGAAGGTTTGCTGTGTCTGTCAGCATAGTGTCCAGAGCATGGAGGCAGGCCAGTCCATCAGGAGATGTGGAGGAGGCAGTAGGAGGGCAACAACCCAGCATCAGGACCGCTACCTCTGCCTTTATGCAAGGAGGCACAGGAGGAGCACTGCCAGAGCCCTGCAAAATGACCTCCAGCGGGTCACAAATGTGCATGTGGCTGCTCAAACGGTCAGAAACAGACTCCATGAGGGTGGTATGAGGGCCTGACATCCACAGGTGTGGATTGTGCTTATAGCCCAACACCGTGCAGGACGTTTGGCATTTTCCAGAGAACACCAAGATTGGCAAATTTGCCACTGGCGCCCTGTGCTCTTCACAGATGAAAGCAGGTTTACACTGAGCATGTGACAGACATGACAGGATCTGGAGACACTGTGGAGAACATTCTGCTGCCTGCAACATCCTCCAGCATGACCGGTTTGGCAGTGGGTCAGTAATGGTGTGGGGTGGCATTTCTTTAGGGGACCGCACAACCCTCCATGTGCTCGCCAGAGGTAGTCTGACTGCCATTAGTACTGAGATGAGATCCTCAGACCCCTTGTGAGACCATATGCTGGTGCGGTTGGCCCTGGGTTCCTCCTAATGCATGACAATGCTAGACCTCATGTGGCTGGAGTGTGTCAGCAGTTCCTGCAAGACAAAGGCATTGATGCTATGGACTGGCCCGCCCGTTCCCCAGACCTGAATCCAATTGAGCACATCTGGGACATCATGTCTCGCTCTATCCACCAATGCCACGTTGCACCCCAGACTGTCCAGGAGTTGGGGGATGCTTTAGTCCAGGTGTGGGAGGAGATCCCTCAGGAGACCATCTGCCACCTCATCAGGAGCATGCCCAGGCATTGTAGGGAGGTCATACAGGCACACGGAGGCCACACACACTACTGAACCTCATTTTGACTTGTTTTAAGGACATTACATCAAAGTTGTATCAGCCTGTAGTGTTTTTTTCCACTTTAATTTTGAGTGTAACTCCAAATCCAGACCTCCATGGGTTGCTAAATTTGATTTCCATTGATAATTTTTGTGTGATTTTGTTGTCAGCACATTCAACTATGTAATGAACGAAGTATTTAATAAGAATATTTCATTCATTCAGATCTAGGATGTCTTATTTTTGTGTTCCCTTTATTTTTTTGAGCAGTGTATTTTCTTCAATTGTAAGAGTCACTGTCTGAGATGGGCAGCTATAGAAATGGAAGGAAGGAAGGAAGATCAATTATTTATAATATACAATAAAATATTGTATATAATATACAATAAGACACATGCACTAAATATTTCTGAAGTTTATTTTGAATCTTCAGTTTGGGCAGAATATAAAAGCCAGAATAGTTTTGATTGACATTTAATCGGTGGCTATCTGATATGGCCTGCTGATTTGCCTTTAAAATCTTTACTCTCTCTAATTGTACTTTAATTAACTAGATATATTTATGGAGCTTTGGTATCCTTAAATAAGTATTTTTATTGTTTTTAAAATGTTTTATTGTTTTAAATATTTTATACTTTTGGAACTGTAAGCTACCCAGAATCATTGAGATGGGCAGCTAAAGAAATTGAATACATAAATAAATAATTTTAATTGCTTGTTACAGGTTTTTTTTAATGCTGCCTTGATTTGGCTGTCGCATTGGTTTCATTACCAATTAAATGAATTATTTCATGGGTAAAAGACATCTGATTGGTTGCTAGGTTAGACATTAGAGGCACATTTGTTCTCATTCAGCATTGGGACATTTTAGAACAAAAATATAACAAGACCCCCTAGAAAGCCCTAGACAAGTTAGGTAATAATTCTTTGTTGTTACATCAACAAGCCTTAGCTCTTAGTAGCTATTGCATTGTTATTGATCTAATTTTATTTGAAAATAAGATGAGAAATAATGTTAGTGGTTGTAAAAGCCTGCGTCTAGCAATCCAAGATGGTACTCAGTCAGACCCAATCTTTTCTCCATTGTGATACTTTATATGACAAATAATGTTTTTACTTAGGGAAAAGATGATTACCCCTGCTGCAGACTAAAACTACCTTCTACCTTCTGGGGAGTTTATCACTTCATTGCCACTTGAAATAATATGTCAGCCTCAATTTCCCTTTATCATTGGGCTTCATGCATGCAAATACATACACACTAGGTGGAGTGTGCTACTTGCCTTTGCAAGGAGACTGTCTACACAAATTTAAAGTTGAGTAATGCCTAATAGCAGCATTGCTCTCCTTCTGGGACTACAGGAGTATACATGCTTTGCATGCAGAAAGTCAGAGTTGATCTCTGACCTGTGTTGGGTGGGGAACAGGGGATAAGAAAGGCTTTGGTCTGAGAGCCACTGCCAGTCAGAAAAAAAAAATAGAGCTCAGTGAAAAACAGACTGATCTAAGAGAAAGCAGCTTCCTATTACTGGGAAAGAGTACACTGGCAAAGGCAAGATTTGTGTATTTATTATGAACTACTCAATACCTCCTTTAGAGGTTTGTCCCAGAACAACTCAGGAAAAGGTCCAGCTCACTCTAAAAAATACTCCAATCTTATTTGATGTCTGCAGTCAGAGAGATTCAGAAAAATTAAGGTTTGCTCTATCATAGCCAACAACCAAAACACTGTAATGCCTTTTGTTGTTGTTGCTAATTATGACATTAGAGTAAAATTTTAGTATAAGCTAGCTCTTTATAAAGCATCAGATTTCTTAAAAATCAGGTCATCAGGGGAATAAATGGTGAAACGAAGTTTCTGCCTCACACTGTAAGATTTCCTGAACCCTAAGACACTGTGACTAATAGTTGTCTATCACAAATCTTTGAATTTGTCTTAATGAATAATTAAGGAGACAATACACAAGTGAAAAGTTGTGATTTGTAAGTCAGGTTGCAATCCAAATATCCATGTTTACCTTGAAATTATCCTTATGATATATAGCAGGACTTCTGAATTAAGATGACAGCATTTAAATTTTACTCTGATTTCTTTTCTTTTCTTTTCTTTCTTTCTTTCTTTCTTTCTTTCTTTCTTTCTTTCTTTCTTTCTTTCTTTCTTTCTTTCTTTCTTTCTTTCTTTCCTTCCTTCCTTCCTTCCTTCCTTCCTTCCTTCCTTCCTTCCTTCCTTCCTTCCTTATTTTAATAGGGGTAATTTGCTCTAAATATTAAGGTGCTGTAATCTTCTAATATTTATATTTTAAAATATTGTTATCTAATGAATAGTTTTTTGTAGCTATTTTCTGTAAATTTAATCACTTTTCAACTTTATGTTTACTAGGTATTCTAATGTAACTTGTTACTCATTTCTACATGTGACTGAAGGGTGCTTGACACCTTTTAGTAATGCCATTATATACTGCAATTGTTTTTATGATTTATTAGAATATTGATAGGATAATTTATTAGATCAGAACTTTGTAAGTACATGTTTATCCTTAAAGCAGCAATTAGATAAGTTCCAGTTCTGCATAGAGCAATATCATTGAGGGTGGGAGGGAATGCTGTATTCCCAGATCCCCTGATTGGTGTAATTGGAGTCTCTCCCTCTCCCTCCTTCCCTCCCCCTCTCTTTCTCTGTTGCTTTTTTTATTCATGATTGTTTTACTCTTTATATGTGTGTGGTTTGTTTTTACTATGTTGTACTTCACCCAGAGTGATAAGATTGGAGCAATTTACAAATATAGTAAATAAATAATCAGGGAAAAGCAAAGTGCTTGCTTAATTGTAAGTGGGGGTCTTCCAATAGCACACAGCCTGGCAAGATGCCATTGCATTCTGTTAAGGTTGTGCTGATTTCATAAGGTATGCATATTTCGTGCAGGATTATATTCAGAAAGTTGAATCTTTTTTTAAAAAAAAACCTTCCTTTTGTAGGCTTGAACTGTGAGCTGACTTTTTTTTTAATGCAAATCATCAATTTTGGGGTTCAGTTAAGGATACAGGTTTGGAAAGCTAGTTGCAGCTAAACTACATATTCTAATCAAATGAGTTTTGCTTTGGCGTCTAAATGATCTAATGAAAATGCAGCTTTTATTTGTCAGTCGATATACTGTATGCGTTGCATAAAAGATACATACAATTTTCAACATGAGAGCAGCAGCTGTTTTAATATTCATTACATAAATCTCAAGTTACCAACTTTTTAAAACTGATGGTAGTGATGCATTTATAATAGATTCTAGATGGAAAAAGAAATACTTACATTAATGTCTCCTCTTCTCGTGTCCCCTGCTTTTACCCCATAGGTGGAACTGACAGGCAGCAGTGTGTTTGACTATGTCCATCCTGGTGACCACGTGGAGATGGCTGAGCAGCTGGGCATGAAACTTCCCCCGGGACGAGGCCTTCTCTCACAGGGAACTGCCGAGGATGGAGCCAGCTCAGCATCTTCATCTTCTCACTCTGAGACCCCTGAGCCAGGTGGGAATTACAATCAGAATGAGTAGGTTGGTGGGCAGTACCTTAACCAAATAATTGAGCTCATGTTGCCGGTGTGAAAAGACGATGAATAGGTCTAATTGTATTTAACAATTCAGGGCAGCTTTTGGTTCCAAGCAGTAATTAAATAAGGAAGAGGTTTGGAAATAAAGAGACATTTTAATAAGTACAATAGCAAAGCTCTAATTTTGGTTGAACAATGCATACAGAAAGTACCAGTCGATGTAGTTTCTCTTTCAAAGACTCGGGTTTCGTATCTCATTTTCTTTTATTGTTGCAGGAATTAAAAGTAATGCATTTGTTTGTTATTCAGGAAAATCACTGAATAAGCTTTATGAATATGAGCTTTTGAAGAATGAAAAGTCTTGGGGACTTGTAGAGTTCTTAGTTCTTATTTTTTAACATCAGAAGGTACTTGAAAGATGTGAACAGATAAATTAAGGCTAAAAAGAAAACAGTAACGGCTACATTTTGAACTGCCTTTCCACCCTCAGTATTTAATTAGATCAATTGTATAGAGGAATGAACAGAGGTGACATTCCTCATTGGAATTCCTCCCAGGCCTCTTATAGACTTTGCATTCTGAATGTTCCCATTTTCATTGTGTTGTACTGATGATAATTTAAGTATTAGGGGAAAATCCATTTATAAATTAAACAAAATGACTTGATATCCATCAGTCCCCTAGTTCATCAAGCTGTTCAAACACGAGGAAGATTGGCTGGTCGGCCTGGGTCTTCCGAGAGCTCTGGTAATTAGATCTGCGAAGGATTTATTCTTTGCTGATTGGGGCTTTAAATTAATTGAAGTTCCACATTTGTGGTTTTGTCCTTTTTGTACTTTTTTAGAGGAGATATTTCATATTCTTGTGTGGTGGAGTGCTTGGCCAAGCAGCAGTAGTTTAAATGTTAATTTTTCTCATGAGAAGTTTAAGATTTTTAATGAAGTACAAAGTCTGATTTGAAGCCTTTTATTTGCTTACTTGGGAAATTATTTTTCTGCTATTTAAATATATTTGTATTGTACTTGATCTGTTGTTTTGAAGCAAGCTCACAAGACAAAAGTATTTTATTAGTGATCATTTTATGAAGAACAATAAACTAAAGTGTCTATGTTGAGTGTCACAACAACCAGCAAAACGATAGTGTATTTTTAAATGGAAGCCTTTCCAGATGGAAAACTGGAAATTTTGGGAGCAGGGGGATTATACAAGCAATAATTATGGGGATATAAGAACAGATAAAAACACATTTGTGTGATGCTTTCTTGATCCTTGGTGCTTTCTGAGCTGGGTTGTTTTCTTATAGACATTTTGTTACCCAAATTAGGTAACATCATCAATGATAGACTGATCATGTTACCTAGTTTGGATCATGAAACGTCTGCAAGAAAACAAGGAAACTCAGAACTTCAAGGATCCCTCATTTCAACCCTAAGCTACAAATATTCTGCTTTATTGATACAATTTTTTTTCTGTCATGTATCTTCAGAAGCAAGCCTGCTGAACTCATTGTTTCTGACTTTCAAGTAATTGGTGTAAGATTTTAAGCATATGAAGTATTTAAGATGCTAAACATTTAATTTGCCAAGCTACAGTATATAGAAGAAAATGCAATAGGTTATTCTTGGCTATTGTGATTTTTTTAACATTTTCTTTTTTCACTGTGATTTTCCTTTGAAAAACAAGATAAATCAGAGTAACTGGTTTTACTCTTCTGACTATGCTGATTTAGTAAGCTATGTGCATATTCAAAAAATACTGTGAATTGATATGATGGGGATTTTTCAAAGCATTTTGTAAGTTTAGCAGAGAGCTAAACATTTATTATCTTTGAGTGCAGCATCTTACTGCAATATAAATTCATCTTCATCAATACCAGGATCTAAGTTCAAGAGATATTTGCTCCAATCTTCATAATTTACATGGGTCCCATAAATTCTTTATGAGCAAGTGGGATTTAAATTTTGCATGGTCTTTTAGTGTGCTTCCTCTCCCCCCAAAATTCCACTTTCATAGGATTTCTCTTGTTGAATAGCACAACAGGATGTTGTTTCCTGTTACTAAACAGGTAAAGTTCTGGAAACAAGACAAATATAGTCTATAATATTGTGTGGGAATTGCATTCTGTAAACAAGGATTGGAAACTGCAGTCAAAGAGTTTCTAAAATGAAACAAACTTTAATGACGCTCCACAATTATCACACTACCTGAAATACAACTGCAATTATTGTAATTCTTGATAAAGATAGTATTAAAATGTTTCTTATAAATATGAAGGGCTCAAATTTTGCTCTAGTGGGGATTCTTCTGTTATCTCAACTATTTAACCTTTCATTCTATTTGCGATTCACATGATTTTATCTTCAGAAAATTATGTAACCCCAGCTCCCATGGATACCATGCTATTAAGTTAGTCTCCTGCCAAACCTTTTCAATTTATTTTTGATTGTCACAGTGTTAACCCATTCATCATTGCTATCAATTTTTTAAGCAAATTCCTTTTTATTTCCTCTCTCACTTTTCTTCAAACTCCCTGATTTCTTCATCCAGATATCATATTGGTTCATTCCATCTGGTTATATTCTAGAATTCCACAAACAAACAAATCCAATCCTCTTCTACTCTTTATGTTATGGATTTGGCATTTATGTATCTATTACTTTCCACTGATCTTGACGATTGTAGTGACACCATCACCTAACTCCAGTACCAGTTTGGTCATTCAGTAATAGCTCTCATCAAATTTTCTTGGGACAACCTCAAAGTGAATTTAATTCTGTAACTATCTTTATGACATCTTTGAATCTATTTATCTAAAATACAAAGATTAAATATCTTTGAAACTAAATCTGAAAATGCAAAGCATGTCTCCTAGAATCACTTTTTCAAATAATTTTCTTTTCTTTCTTTTCTTTCTTTCTTTCTTTCTTTCTTTCTTTCTTTCTTTCTTTCTTTCTTTCTTTCTTTCTTCCTTCCTTCCTTCCTTCCTTCCTTCCTTCCTTCCTTCCTTCCTTCCTTTCTCTCATCATATATCTCTTTAAAACTTAATGAATACTGTGAATATTGTGCTCCTTATATACATTCTTGAGAAGGATTCTCATTTTATGTTGCATTCACAAAGAACAAAGTAGGATGCTAGATTTAGCTAAATACTTTTCACCAATACAAATACCTGATACAAATTGCAAAAAAAGTTGTCATCTTTTTTAAAAGCTTCTTACATCACTAAAGAACCCCTAACTAGAATTTCTTATCTTAATAGCACAAAAATATGTTTTTGAAGTTTGCTGTTCAGTGCATTATCATCTCTTTAACTGTTTAATTGTCTCTGTTAGAGACAGTGCTTAAAAATGTGCGTATAATTTGAGAAGATGGGAGAAAGGATATCATCATATTATTATGAAAATGAAACAACTACTAGGTATGGAATTTTTCTGAAGGCTTGATGTGTTCAGTGTACCATTACTAAATGACTGAAATCTAAATAACATTTGGCATTATAATAGAAGGAAGTAAGTGACTAAGCTAACCTAAGAAGCAGTGGTACGGCACTATAATAAGAAGTATGTTTCTTCAAGCAGACAATTCTCTGATTGTCTTGTTTTAAATCATCTGGGAGACACCCAAAAGAGGCTTTACCAAAAAGAAAAAAATGTGGTAGACATAAAATGAAAAAACCTAAAACCATGCTGAGATGGGGTTTCAATTGGGTGAAGACCGAGGCATGCAAATAACTTTACTTACAGAAAGTATTATTGGTCTGAGGCATGTAATTTCTAGTCTGTACTTGAAATATCAGCCTCCATATCATCAAGTAATTTTTTATCGAATAAACAGGTTTTCTTTTAATCTAAAAACTGAACAGCACAAAAGATTGCCTATTTAGTGCACAATATTTGAACATTCCAATGTAGAATCTCTCCAGCAGATTCCCCGGATAATTTAAGCTTGGAACCTCTGGACCATTCGGACTGAATGGTTAATTTACTTTCCGCATATCTGCTTGTGTCTTTTCATTACTTTTAATGGTTCTGCCGGCTTGGGATTATGATTGCTGTACTCTCCTTCTAATAAATTCATTGTAACTGTTGTTAAGTGCTCAGTAAATGAAAAACCAGCCATTTTCAAAAGCACTGAATTAAAAAAAAATAGAAAACCTATGTCATATTACTTAGGAATAGGCACAGCAGTTGAAATTTTTTTAATGCAGCATTTTTATTTGTATATAATTAAATTACTAATATATATATATATATACACACACACACACACACACACACATGCACATATGTATGTATGTAGATAAAATATATCTACAGTTTGTAGAACTGTAGATGAGTATGCTTTTTATCAGGAATGTTATATTTCATCTGTGTCTGAACTGAATTAAGACAAGGGATTATTGGAATTTATCAAAAGGGTCAGAACTTCTAAAACTAGAAATTAACATTACCTACCTTGCAAAATATATCAGAGAATACATAATTGAAGACTAATTTTACTATCATATTAATGTCATGGAAGCGTTCCATATAGTCTACAGCACTTTTCTGAAGCTCTTTGAGGAAAAGCCAGGAAATATGCATAGCAAATGTGGATCTCATAGGGAATAACTAAGGCCCAAGTTAATCCAAAATGTCAAAAACATAATTAGCTGTTTGGTGAGAAAATACTAATGCTGATGTGACTGACTGATTGTATTTCTATTCATGCAAGAATATAAAGATACAGCACAGTTAAACAAATAATAAGCATATCTAATGCCTATAGAGGAGCGTGCCTCATTGCAGAAGATCTCAAACTCATATCATCATGAGGGTTATATGAGGACTAGTTCATTAGACCAATGGCTGGATCCCAACCTTTTTTTCCATAACAGATGCAGATGTCTCTAGTGAGTCAAACATAGAAAAAATGAAGAGTACCACATTATAGCAATAGCAGTAGCACTTAGTAGTGCTTTACAGCCCTCTCTAAGCAGTTAGCAGAGTCAGCCTATTGCCCCCAACAATCTGGGTCCTCGTTTTACCCACCTCCGAAGGATGGAAGTCTGAGTCAACCTTGATCCGCTCAGAATCAAACTCCTAGAGTGAGCAGTGAGTTAGCTTGCAGTACTGCATTCTAACCACTACATCACCACTGCTCTCTATGCTCTATTATGCCATTAAATGCAAACTTATTTAGTATAAATTTACTATGAAACAGGGCTACTATGAAACAGGGCTTTCACCATTTGTCAGCCTTTTACAGGCAGCATTTTTCATTAACCAGAACACTAATATTTGGTTTGGTTTTGTTGCTGAATACCAATATAAAATCCTTGAACTTTAATCATCTGAAACTTGGCAGGATTTAACTCCTCAGAAGAGGCAACTACGCCTGAAAATTATTCCCAATTCTGCCAAGAAAGAAAAATGATACAGCATTGACAATTTGCAAAGGAAAAAATGTTTTGTCTTTAATTTGGCATGTGTCACCTTCTCATAAAAGGTTATAATGCCTGCAAATTTAACTCATTTTCAAATTAACATGAATCAAAAGCAAGCTAAAATGATTAAATAAATACATTCTGTCACATAGAAAAAATGCAATTGCCAATTGTTTTCCAGTTAATGATTCATGGGGAATATGGAGGCTTGGGGTTTCTCTTCAGTTCTGAAATATCAACCCAAGCCTCACCTAAATTGTAGGGCCATCATCAAAAGTGGCCAGCCTGAGGGCAAAAACTGGAATTATGAGCCTGATTGGGGATGAAAAGGCAGAATTTGGTGCCCTTAATGCAGGGGTCCCAACCACCGGTCCGGGGACGTGCCGTCCGCGGAACAAGTCCTACCGGGCCGCTGGTTGCTGGGCGCCGCCATCTTTTTTGATGAAAAAGTGCTTCGGTGAGCTTTTCCGGTAGAAAGCCATTTCTACCCGGAAAAGCTCACGAAAATCTGGCGCCACCATCTTTTTGATGAAAAAGTGCTTCCGGTGAAGTCACCGGAAGCACTTTTTCATCAAAAAGATGGCGGCGCCAGCTGATGCGGGCACTGCGCGGCGCCCAGTTGATGCCGGTACCGGGCCGCGCATAAAAAAGGTTGGGGATCACTGCCTTTCCATGGAAGGAAATAGACTAATGCTTTTCAAATGTTGCAACTTGAAGATGTGTGGACTTCAACTCCCAGAATTCTGTAGTTGCCAAATTGGAAAAACACTGGAAAAGACCACCCTTATACCTCCATCCAAATACAGCTTTTGTAGGTGATGAACAGGCCTGGATAAAGAAATCTTCAGAGAATATAGCAATTTCTTCACCACATATCTGTGGATTCTCAATCCTCCAGGTCATAATTGTCCCAAATATGTTTTTTTCAAGAGGCAACTAGACTGTCTGGTTTTTCTGAAGAAGCTTCTTCGATGAGAATCAAAACGTCTTCAAAGAAAAACAAAAGTCCAGTTGCCTCTTGAAAAAGCACCTTTGGGATTTCTTCACCACAACTTCAAACAGCACAGAGCAGCTTCCATAGGCTGCAGCAGGCAACCTCTTTCATTCATCCTGCTCTGGGCAGGGATGTTTTGCTCTCCTTGCTACTGGAACATGCTTTCGTCCTGTCAACCTGAACCAAAGTTCACCTAACTCTCCCTGCTGCCCTCCTGTTGGCTGGGGTGGATGAGGAGAAGCTATTGAAAAGGAGAAAGTCACTGGTAGTGAGCAGGGACTACCACCTGACTTGCCTGCTGCCAGTTGATTTTAAACTCTGTCCCAGAACATCCTTCTACTTGCAGATTCTCAAGGCCATCATTCAAGACATCTTTGCATTCTTAGCTACTAGGAGGGGTCTAGGAGAATGATGGGAAAGGAGAGTAGAAGTGGGAATCAGTAGTATTGCAGCATCTTTAAGCAAAGCCCAGCAAACTTCATGAAGTGGGAAGCATGTATAACACTATCCCTGCCCTAGTAGCAGATACAAGGATGCATTCTTGGTGTGGTCTACTTTGACTGAGCCAGCAGATTGTTGACAAGCACTATCCTGAGCTATGACAATGCCTTGATGCAGAATGCACAAAATTGCTTGGAGGACTTACTAGAGGCCACAAGTCTACCAGATTGTTCAGAGGGCAATGAGGGAAATGAACTTAGAGTTGGTATCTTGATAGAATGAGCACTGAAAAAGACATGGCCCACTGCTTCTGTTTCCTCCATTCCACATGAGCAAATATGCTCCCCAGAGGGAATATTTTGATACCTTCACATAGAATGCTGCTTCAATTTCACAAAATAACTGATGGGCTTGAAACATTTTTAAAACCCTTCCAGAAGTTTTATATGGGACAAGACGCTTAAATCTAGTTGTTCACTAATGCAAAAAATCTGATGTGTAAGAACTGGGTCATATTCCTCTTACCCCTCACATTATCTTACAATAATTCTTGATATTCATGAATTTTCTATTTTTTTCCTGTGAAATCGGTTTTTGGATGTGCTTCTTTAATGAGTCTGAAAGTTATCAAATAGAATATGGGGCACCAGTTCTTTCAGACAAAATGCTACAATTTTAACCAAAAATGCAAAGCCAAAAGTAAACTTCAGCTTCAACCTGTGGACCACAAACTGCATTGATTGCCAGTTTGCTTCTAGGCTCAATTCAAGTGCTAGTTTTGACCTTTAACACCTTATATGGCATGGGGCCTGCAATCTAAACTAAAAAAATGGATTTCCATTCATCAGAGATGTTTTAATAGTGGACAATCTCTAAGGTCCCTTCAATCTCTGTGTTATACGATTCTATTATTTAGTTGGGCTGTGTAGATCTTTAAAAGGATGCTTTGGGTTCTTGGAGACTCAAGTAAATCGCTCTCCCAGTACTATTTATCAATCCAATGCTTACAAGAATAAAGCAAACTTGAAGCATTGCTTTGTCCCTCTTCTGAGGCCTCTTCCACCAGCACATAATAACACAATAGAACAGACTGCAAATTAAAAAGTGTTATAATATAAGTAGCAGCTATACTGTAACCAATCTTCTGTCCAGGTATAGGTTAAGGGCTTTTTCCTCTGATAGCAATAACTTTTCAAATGGATGAATATGTCAACTGTGTGTCTCAGTTAAATATCACTGTCCCCAACAGGATAACTACTATAAGTCTGCTATAGGTAAATTGAGACTTGTATTGCAAGTAATCAACAATGTAATCAATTGGAGGAATTGCTCCAGAGCAGCAATAGGTTGACTCCTATCCAAAAGGATTATAACTTAACAGAAGGCAGTGGGGAAGTGCCCCAAATCAAAATACTATTCCATATAATATAATATGTATTAGGTCTTTTTAAACATTCTTGCTTAATCACAGGGCATTATTCTTTACCGTTTGGTAGAATATGGAATCAAATGTAACTGTGTTATTATAATCAGTATGAGACAACATCCTTCCATTTCTTAATGTAAATTTTGTGCTTGTGAACATTTCCAGATGGGAACAGCCCTGGGGATCTGAGTTGTTTATTTTTACAACATGCTACAAATTAGATGAAATCATGCAGATTTCCTCCTGATGTTCCCCCAAGTTCTTTCAGTGCTGAAGTACAAAAGTTGCATTACCCATTACAGGGGAAAAGTAGCTCTAGCTCCCTTCAAATTGTAGATTTTTCTCATTAAACTCAAGAACCAAACTTTTTCATTTCATTCTATATAAACTTAACGAACATGTATTTTCATATACAGTGAATATGTTGACAAATACCAGCTATTAATCTGACTCATATCTAATCAATATAATACTTTAGATACACAGCATACCATATATAAATTATGGTTGATGGAAAAACTATTGCTCTAAGTACAGGTTAGATTTAATGAAATCATCTTTTCCATCAAAATAAGGAATTTTTAAAGGAATTTATTAGAAGAAGGCATCTCTGTTACTATGATTAAGGAAGGAAAGATCAAAACTGAGGCTTAAAAATAAACAAACAAAATTATTTAATGCACATTGCCATTTTTCTACAAATTCTTAAAGAATTTGCACAGATCAATCTAGAATCCCAACATTTCATAAACATGATTTTTGTTTTAAATTGTTTTTAAGAATTGAGACATTATGTGGCTTTTTGCTAGCTTATTCTCAAGTGTCAGAAACAAATGACTTAAGTGTCCTACAAGACAAATGTTCTTTAATCACCTAATGCACTAATCTATACTTTACCCAAGTCCTAAATTAAGTATCCTGCAAAAATATAACTTAATCAAGAAACAACCATCAATCACATATGAGTTTGATGAACAGATTTGAGAAACTATTGACTGGCAGACTGTTGTCAGTATTGAAGAAGTTGCATCCCTCTTTAAAAAATAGCAGGTTTCAGCTGTGCGCTGGTAATAGAATTTTAAAGGAAGATATACAATGATCTCATATTTTTATTGAAATTATTTCCTCCCCATTTGCTCCAGCTCATCAAGGGTAACATAAAAATGCAGATCAGGCAAAAACATAATCCTCAATTTGGATCCAGCAGTTTTTATTCTAATATGTTTTTCTGGAAATATTAAAATTTATTATGGTTTAGTTTCCATTAAAGTTTAATGATGATGTGTGTAGTGAAGCCTATATTGTGTCTTCGCTTTAATTTTGTTTGGTTATTGAGTTCATCATCTGCTCAGGAATTTCACATCCACAGAAAGCAGTGCCCTGGTCCACAACAACAAAGAAACAGCAAAGATGGCATGCACAGATAGGTCTGACCTCTGCTGGATCACTAAAGAAAGTCTTTCTATATAAAATCAAAAACTAAGTGGTAGCTATGGTTGGATTTTAGATTATAATTATTGAATCTCAGATTGCAAATGAGAGTTATGCTAATATCCTATTCTCTTTCCCTTCCCTTCCCAAATATTTGACTAACTAATATTGTCCTTCTCCCATTTGGTTCCTTACAGAATACAAAACAATAGATTGGGACATACACAAGAAACCCAGAGCGCCCAGTGATATCACATCCTATATATTCTTATTATATATATTACTTTTAAGAGAAAACAGGAGACTCAGGCCTGCTATTTATAGTAGTAACCACATACTGTATATAATGTTCAGTCTTTCTGGAATCTCAAGTGTTGCAGTGTAGAATGTTTTCGCCCAATTCTGTATTAAGTATAAGTCATCTATTTAAGAGCTTTCAAAATGACTGGCAATTCTATTCTGATTTCCAAAAAAGTTGTTTACTGCTTTGGTTAGGTAATGGATTTACTAATCCATCAGAGCCTGCTAAAATGATCAATTCTTCAGTTCTGGACAACCATGGAATATTCTAGAATGTCACAGTGTATCAGTTTCTTTAATGTACAATGTTAGGATCCTCTATGGTTTTTTTATGGCTCAAAATTGTCTCTTGTTTGTAGAACAAGCTGATGTATATCTGAAGCTTCATGTCATTATACAGAAATGTTTTATTACATATGAATTACAGAAAAATCTCACATAATGTAGAATCAACCATTTGTTTTTTATTAAGCTACCACTGTCCCACTATGCCCACCCTCAACAAAGGACTAAGAGCATTCTCACAGCTATGATTTCTTTTCCTAGGTTTCCTCTAATATAAGCAGAGAAAAAATACATTAGTAAACCCACTGGGATTTTTTTTTTCTCATGGCTTTAAAGTTCTGAGGAAGAGATAAGAGCCAACAGCAAATAACTGGATTTAGAATAAACTCAAAAATTATCACACAGGCCTTTCCTCTGCCACAATTTGTCAAATCTGCTGATAGGAAACAAATTCTATTCATAAAGATTTTATTTGAGGGGGGGCTCTCTTGTGACTTGGTAGCAATTCAATTATAGTTTTGTGAGATAGTGAGCCCGGAGTGGGAATCCAGACTGACAAGAAATATGACAGGACAGTTACAGAGTGTTTATGCAATTAAACTTTCACTGACAATACCTGCAGAATGATGAATGCATGGGCGGAGGTATTTGTGCACAAGCAATGCCCCACAAGTATTACACATTTTTCATTATTATACAACTGTTCAGCCCTTGCAAGAATAGCCTGGAGTGTCTTGGAAAAGTGTTCCCTTTTTCAGCATGTTAACCAAATGTTTTCTTTTCCTTCTTTTCCCTTTTTTTTCCAGTGGGTTTTAATGTGCCAGGTGATAAAAGAACATCTATTTTAGTGAAATGTTTCTAGAAGATTAAGATTTAGCATGAGTTTGACACATATTAATTTTGAATTCTTAAACAGGCTTTATTCTTTTTCTACCTGAAACTTTATATCATTTCCAAACTGAATGGATATTGCATAATTAAACTGAAAGGTTATTCATTTTATGCATATAAGTGCAAAGGGCATCATAAATGTTGGGTTCTACTGATTGTAGATTAAGAAAGAAAGGAGAAACTTAAGAAGCCTTTTGTAGTAAACCACAAAAGCTTATAGACTAGATTAATATGGTTAGTTAATCATCGCTATTATAGTGTGTCTGTCTTCCAGGGATATATAAAATCAGAAGGCTTATTTGAAAAGCGCTAAAAGATTATGCTGAGTTCTCCGAGATATTACAATCGTCATTTTCAATTTTCATGTGAAGTGGCTAGTTTGTTTTTGATTTTTTTTAAAAGCATACTTCTAAAGTGTATTGATCTGAATTAGTCTGTTCATTAAAAAAATGTTTTATGGAATTTAGTTAATTTATACCAGTCTTATCTTTCTTTTTTTCAAATGGGTGAAATTGTAGAGAGGGGAAAAAGTGCTATTGTAATGAGAATTCATATCATACAAACCTAATCTACACATGACTAATGCTTTGAGTTTATGTAGACAGCACATTAAATAATGGCTGTGACAAGAGCAATTAGAAATACGTGCTGGATCATATTCCTTAAACTTGAATAGCACTATTCAAAATACCTCAATTATTCCAACTTAGAAATCTGTTAAAATCATTTTGATTATATTGCAGTATTTGAATAAAACACTGAAGGTAGCTCATATTTTTGGTGGACATGTATTCAGGAATGCTTCTATACTCCAATCATTAAAGAAGCTTTGTTGTAAATGTATAGTGTTTTCTCAATAGATTGGCTTTCTTCCAGCTGCAGTCATAACAATTGAAAGCACTGGAAGGGGATGAATATCTTAATGTACACCCAAAATATATCCAATTAATTCAACAAGGTTTGATGTAGTTGGAAATGCAGGGTTCCCTACATGAATCATCAGCTGAATATGTGGAAGTGTTCATATGTAGAAGATTACTTATATGCACTGATCCTTCTTAATAGATTAGCTTAATTATTTTAGCTTCAGGTTGTAAATAATAGTGTTAAAACTAAATGCAAAAAGTGCAGTCATATATGCTGAACCATAGCTGAGCTATAGTTTTCAACTATTTAAAAGAGGCAAATTGTCATAGTTCAGAGTGTGCTGGGAAGTGATGCCTCTGTATTGTTGAGTACCCATATGTGAATAAATAATATGAACAGAAATATTGGTGGCGATTTCTCAACCCCAAGGTATATTTTGCAGTTCTTGTAGAACCAGAATGCTTTTTATATGGACAAAATATGCAGCCGCCCAGCCACTAACCTTGAACAAAAAAATAAGTAATAATGTATTTTAAAATGTATTTTTCTTAAAACTTTTTATTTTCCACAAAAAACTGATACCTTTCCACCTCAAAATTGTTTTCACATTACTTAAATGTTGGAAATTGCATGGCTTTTCTTTAAAAAAACCCCAGACCTAATCTTATTAATTCAAAGTGAATAACAAACAGGACTAAGACTTTTCCCAGGTTGTTACATTTATTCAACCTGCTTGTGTTTTGTTCTTCATCATAATTATTTCCAAGTCAAATCTGTGCTGATTTCCTTGTGGACTTACATACCTCTGACTAACTTAAAGAATTGAGCTGGGATAATTCACACTATTCCTTGGGGGTCATGTTCTCTGTTTTTTTCCAAGGACATTTTTATTACAAAGCTGATGAAATTTGCATATTAATTCATTTCTTTCAATTTTTTAAGACTAAATGTTGTCAACATGTATCAGTGCAAGGCTCTGACAGTGCTGATGAAATGGGTCAGTCAAGCTTGAACATTTAGAGTAATGCAGCCATCTGCAACCTCCAAACCCCTTGTGTAGTTTAGTGCTACCAATGCAACTTGATTAAAAAAAACTTTTATTCAATGAAAGATATTGAAACATTATCTATAAAATGATATGTGATATTGTTGCCATTTGTGAGAACAATATATGCTGTCATATATTTGATAATGGTTCTAAGTATCTCCTTGAGGAGGAAGTTAGTGAGCTTGTCAATCACAATTAAACTCTAGTAGGGAAAGTTAGATTCTTGGTAGTCTATAAACATAGATGTGCATTCACAGTGTAAAATAATACTTTTAACCTTGCCAAAACTTTGATGGTATTACACTGAGCTTAATGCCTTTTTGGGGGGTTTTCACCGTTTAAAGAGCAGTGTTGAATTATTAGAGTTAGTTCATCTCTCTATTAAAATACAACCCTATTTTGTTACTTGTATTTCGTCTACTTTCAAGATTCAGGATGGATTACAACTATAAAAGTAGTTGTATAATAATAATAATCAATTGAAGCAACAGTTAAAATTACATGCCTACTGTCTTCCTAATTCAAGTTAAAGCACCAAGGGCCCCAGAGAACCAGTTTTCAGAGCCCCATCTAAAGGATGGAGATGATTCCCATGAAGGGGATGGACAAGATGTTCCAGAGTGAGGTGGATGTTACCAGGATGGCAATACAGTTTGAATTATTGTTTTCAAATATATTATTTTTTTCAGTGTACCAAAGTTTCTGCTCTTGGTTTTGAGCTACTGATATCCTTACGCTATTATTGGTTTCTGTGTAAGCTGATTTTTCATTACATTAGTATTTCTTTAGAACTTTAATGTTTAATTTAATCAAATGAGGACAAAGTCAACATGCTTTGCATATAGCGCTACTGCTGATTTTCTGCACACTGCCACCTCCTGCATGGATGCAAATCAGCATAGCTTTGTTTGCAACAAAGAGATATTTCTAGTGATTAGGAATACAGGGTTTAAAACAATAATTGGCTACACTGATAGATTTAAATTAATCAATTAATTGTTGAATTAAAAATATTTTGATTTGCTTCCTGTTTTTTTCAGAACCAGAAAAAAACCCCAATGCTTTAAAGCTGCAATTTTCTATCAGCTGGGAGTAAGCCTCACTGAATTTTATAGTTTTAAATACTGATTACAAATAAAATCACATATACACATAACAAATAATTAATATTTCTTTCTCACAACCTTTACTAAGGTGTTGTGTAGTTTTGTTTTTTGTAAGGTTAGATCTATAAATTTTTATTTGTCTAAATACAGAAGTCAAAATACATTACTGGGTGGACTCCAGTGGCATTCTGACTTTAGATTAAGCCTTGTTCCTTACTGACTAAATAATTCCCCTTAATTCTGCAATTCTCCACAAATTCCAAAACTGTTACAAAGGTTGCCTCAGTCTTCGGTAAAAGATTTGAGGATGTAAGTGGAGAGTCCACAGGCAGAGAAAAGAACTAAAGTCCCTTTGCACTAATAAACGTCTGACAGCATGATATTAGATCCACTTATTATTTATGCTCATACACACATTCAATTGATGAATTAATCAATTAATCAAGAAAAATTCATATTATTAATCAGTTGACAGTCCTATTAATAATCTATGAGCCTAGTCATAGGGAAACAGTGTGTGGAGAAAAGATCACTCACTCATCAGTTCCTCAGTTAATATGTTTGAACAATTAAGCTAGGGAGTTTTCATGGATCCCACAACTATCTTTTGGTGCTATTTGTCTGTTATGCTCATTTGAACTTTCTGCAAGAGTTCAGAAAGCCCATGACAGTTCACCAATGACATTTGGTTTTGGTTTTGATCTCCTAGCAATAGAGCAAGTAGCTTTGAGCGTGACTATTCTTCTAGGTTAGTTGCATGCATAGAACATTTTAAAAATGTTGGACTGTTAAAAAAAAGAGTTAAGTATTTGACTATTAATTATTTTCATTTCATAATAACAAATATCTGGATTGCACCTACATTCACATATAAAAACAGAAGGAGAGCTGCACATATACAGAATATTGCATTGGAAAATCAAAATCTGGCTTTATATTGTAGACTTTGAAAATGTCAGTTATAAAATATTTAGACCAGGCAACACAGTCTTCGACTTTCGGTTATAAAATTTTAATTTCATGAGTTGCTAGCTGTCCAATTGTTCAATACTTGTAATACTACAAATCTATGTTTATCAGCTTCTAAACTTTAAACCAAATTAGTGATTCTGTTAAAATTAAATTACAATGACTTGTCACACACACATACATACTATAATTTGTTGTCTATTTCTGCATTTTTATTTTGAAAATAAAAAATAAAATAAAGTGGTCAAATGAAATACACAACTCACAACTATTTTTACATGAATCATATGCAGTTAACTGCCATATGCTATATTACAAAGACAATCAGAATCATTCAGCTCATCTGTGTACTCATTTTGACATCAGCCTTTCTGATTGTGTCTGTATATATTTCTAAAGAAAAATTCTGAAAACCCATATCTTTTGTAAGCATCCATTAAGAGCAGGAAAGCATTTGATGATTTTAATATATGCCTTAAAGTAGTCCTCGACTTAGGACTGTTCATTCAAGAACAGTCTAGATACACAAGAACAGTTTTTTCCCGAAAGCCATCACTCTGCTAAACAAATAATTCCCTCAACACTGTTCAACTATTTACAAAGTGTACACTACTATTACTGTTAATCTTCTCACCACTCCTTATCACCCCTCCCCTCCCACTTGACTGTTTCCTAGTATGATTTGATTCTTGATTGTACCCTATGACTATCATTAAGTGTTGTATGTTATGATTCTTGATTCTTAACGAATGTACCTTTTCTTTATGTATACTGAGAGTATTTACACCAAGACAAATTCCTTGTGTGTCCAATCACACTTGGCCAATAAAGTATTCTATTCTATTCTATTCTATTCTATTCTATTCTATTCTATTCTATTCATTCAATGACCATTTAAAATTACCAAGACACTGAACAAAAGCAATTACGATCCCTGCCTGAAATTATGACTGTTGCACTCCACCTGTAGTCACATGACAGAAAATTTTGGTGCTTGGCAGTGAATGTCTCCCCCATTTCAGCTCCCCTCCTGGCCCACCAATGTCCACAAAGCTGCTGCAGCCCTGAAGGCCTTAGCATGCTCCTTGACTATTTCTCCCCCTCCTGACTGGGCAGTCTGAGTCCCCTCTCTCTTTACCCCACCATGTCCAGGAGGCCTGGGCTTCCTCCCTGCACCACCACATCCTAATTTACTAGCTAGAAGGCTCACTAGCGAGCAATTGTTCTGCAGGGTAGAAAGGCTTTTTTTCTGGCCAGAAAGCTAGATTGTTGTGAAGGCTAGAAAGGCTCTTTCAGCAGCTGCAAAAAAAAAGACAAAAATAAGAAGACCCAATCTTGGTGGGACAGAGAGAGAGACCAGGCCTCTCAGCCTCTGGCAGGTTTCCATGCGCCTATGGACACTAGACCTTCCCACATGATAGCTTAACTATTGCAATTGGGAGAGCTGGGATTGTGGTAGTTGAGCAAAATGGTCATATGGGCATCTGACTTAATGACAGCTTTGTTCAACACTTAGATTCCAGGCCCAATTGTGGTTGTTAAGTCAAAGACTGTCTATATGCAGTATGAGGGGGTGAGGATATGTAGCCTTTTGTTCCAGAATTTTAAAAAATATCTTCAATTAATGATAAGGAACATAGCTTTATTATTCATGGAAGCAAAGTAAAAATTTCTGTCACGGGGTTTTCTCTTCCCGTCCTTAACTTCAGCAATATTGGAGCTTAAGAATGAGGAAATGTTAGACAATGCAGGAGGAAGAGAATAAGTTATAGATTTCTTTTTTAAAACAATATTTGTATAATCCATGCCTGTAGTCTAAAATATAAACAGTAAAAACTAAGAGGCAATGAAAAATATATTATAGTATGGACAGAATAAACGCAAAAGAAATTTATGAGCAAATGAAGAACCCCATAGAATTTGTCAGTCTATTAGAAATTTAAGTGGGCTACTTTCATAACAACTCAAATTGTAAAAGCTGAAATTGTAGTACTTTTAAAGACAGATTTGATGAATGAGTATGAGTACTGAATTGGCACAAAACCACACACAGTTCAAGATACATAAAGGGTACTTCTGGAATTCAAGTAGATTGGATTTAATTTTTTCAAATGCCTAACTTCCTTTCAAAAAATAGGAACAATAATTTCTTATATGCTAACATTTGCAATGTTAGTTAGTAAAAGAGGCAGACAAATTCCCCGAAAACCTGGGTTGCATCTACCTGCAACAGTGATCCTGCACATGTCATCATAATATCTAGGTTCAATTTATTTGAAAACTTACTTCCACACAAACTGTAGACTTTGAATAGTGAGATTGGTAACATATACTGTAAATTAACATCAAATAATTATAATTAAATTATAATTATATATATATATATATATATATATATATATATATATATATATATATATATATATATATATATATATATATATATATATATATATATGGTGTTCGCTTGGTTGGGTATTTTCCCACGTCATTGTAGTTCTTTTAAAGTTGTAGCAACGTTTCAGCAGAATCTCATCTGCCATCATCAGGCTTCTGTATTGTGTCCGTCTGTGAGTCAGACTTTTACAGTAGTTTCAGATTTGAATTTGGGGCAGCCTATTGCTGTGCCAGAATGTTTTTTTCTTCATCCTGATTGGTTGGGAGTCTTGGTCTGTGTTTATTGGTCTCGGAGTTTGCTGTGTTCTGCTTGATTGGTGTCTCTAATATCTTCTGTCTGTTTTTTGGCTCTTTTTGTATCTTGATTGGCTGGCAGCATTGTGTTGCTTTAATGGAGGCCTTTAGTGCAGCTTGGCTTCGGGTAAATGGACGGCTATCATTAGTTAGGAAGCTGGGTTTCATCTGGGTGCCTGGTTGGGGTGTGTTTGAGCTGGAGGTATCAGGGGGATCTGTTTGTGCCCAGGTGTTTGCCTGGCTTGTGGTGTGGAGATTTTTTTGTTTGTGAGTGCAGGCTTCCAAATGATTGACAGCCTGGTGGAATCATCTCTTCTGTTCATGCTTTCTGGTCTTTTTTTCAATCTCTATGGCTTCTCTGATGATTCTGTGATTAGGGTTTTCTATAGTGGCCAGGGTTTTGGTGCCATTGAAGTTGATGCTATGACCTGTGGCTTCCATGTGTTGGACTAGTGAGGAAGTGTGTTCCAGCTTTTTGACTGCATTTTTGTGTTCATCCAGGCGGGTGCTTATTCTTCTATTGGTCTGTCCAATGTATGTGGCCGGGCATGATGCACAGGGGACTTCGTATATGCCTTGGTTTTCCAGGTCAATTTTATCTTTGGGGTTGCTAAGGATGGCTGCTATTTTTCTGTCTGTTTTGAAGGCAGTCCTGATGTGATGTCTGTGTAGTACCTTACTAATTTTGTCTGTAGTACCTCTTATGTAGGGCAGGACAGCTGTTCCATAGGTCTGTTCATCTTCTGGGTCTCTATTATGTTTCAGTGTGTTTTTGTGGATCAAGCTGGTGATTTTGCTTTTGTGGAAGCCGTTGGCTGTCAGTACTTTAGTCAGGGTGCATAGTTCAGTCTTAATGTGTGTCTTGTCTGCCAGGCGTTTGGTTCTGGTAATTAGTGTTTCCCACAATGACGTGGGAAAATACCCGAACCAAGCCGAACACCATACATGTAAGTACCTACGAAAACTTAAGAAAACATATATATATATATATATATATATATATATATATATATATATATATATATATATGTTTGTTTGTTTGTATATATATATATTTGTATGTATGTATATATATATATATATATATATATATATATGTTTGTTTGTTTGTATATATATATATGAATGGTATTCAGCTTTGTTCGGTATTTTCCCACGTCATTATAGTTGTGCTTTTAAAGTTGTAGCAACGTTTGGCAGAAGCCTGATGATGGCAGATGAGATTCTGCCAAAACGTTGCTACAACTTTAAAAGCACAACTATAATGACGTGGGAAAATAGCCGAACAAAGCTGAATACCATTCTGTAGTACTGCGAAAACTTAAGAATATATATATATATATATATAATTTGTTTTCTTAAGTTTTTAATGACGTGGGAAAATACCTGAACAAAGCTGAATACCATATATACCATATATATATATATATATGGTGTGTGTGTGTGTGTGTGTGTGTGTGTGTGTGTGTGTGTGTGTGTGTGTATATATATATATATATATATATATATATATATATATATATATATATAATATAATATATAATATATATATGGTTTATATATATATATATGGTTTATATAGCATAAAACTATATAAAGAACTTGGACCTCAAATGTAATTCTCAGATTTTGAAAAAGTCAAGACTCACTGAGAAGAGAAAAAGAAACACTATGATGCCTCATGAAATCATTTTATTCCATTCATATAATTCTACACTCATAATTAAAAATTGTATTATTCCTTTGTTTAACATAATAGTGAATCAAAGCATTTCAGTTTAGCTTACAACTTTCCTATCCTTCACCCATCCAGTTTGACTTTTCTTTATCAGACTTTATATGTAATTCAATATATTACCATGGGTTGTAAAAAGTTTTGAAAAAGACTTCCACAGTTAGTTAACATAACGTTCAGCTATTTTTAGTTTTGTCTACAATACAGGCAAGAGAGAGAGGAAGAGATTTCCACTGTTCAGCTATTTCAAAGGCCATCTTAAATCACTGACATAATGGCAGATTTTGAAATCTAGGCATTCATCATGATAATTTCCTGTTCACATCCCCAGAGCTGGTGCAAAAATGCAGGCAGCTGTGTTGATACATTATATGTCTCTGTGTTTGTTTATAATGGGTTTTAATTGCCCATTCAAAACCAAGCCAGCCCAGAATGTGTTACATTATCACCAGAATAACTATCAATAATGTGGCTGGAAGAAATGGTTTCTCTCTCAACTCAAGTTTTCAGCTAAGCTGAGATGAAACAAGGAAGCCTGTTCCATGAGAGACTGTTACCATCTCTGCTTTAACTATTGCAAGAAATACTCGCATGGAATTATGAAATGTCTCTGTGAAATATTTCATCCACGTGAACCGTGTCTCCACTGCAACATATTCTTGCTTTTCCAAACACAATTCTGCTTTGCAGATGTACAAATGGATAAGATGTGCCTCTCACTGTTTTCATATTATAATACTAATCACAAATGGGTGTAATGTAAAAATTGGCCTATGCTGCACCAATAAAGTGCTTGAAACAGAAATTGGGGAGTGCACTGCTGCCCTTGAATTTGTGTATAGCTATTATTCTATTAAACGAACTATGAACACAGATGCCCTTTTGGAGCTCCTAAATTCTAAGTTAATATAATAATCACTTAGTTATTTCTTCTATATAAAGCTTGTATAAACCTAGCAAACCATTGCCCCAATGGCACATTTAAATTCATGTTTATTATCCTATCCTTTTCATAGTGTCTTTTTTGTTCCTATGGGTACTTCTGTATCAACTACAGTATTCAAATAATCATTAGCCATTGTCTGAATACTCCACTCAAAATATTCTCTTCCACAGACTGAGAACACTACTTTCTCAAGAAAGACAACATCTGCAAGTGAAGGTTTTAAAACTTGGATAATAGAAGTTTCAGCACAACTAACTATAGACATTCCAGTGCATTAAATTTTATGACCTGAAGTATATGCTGGGATATAAAGCTTCATAGATAAAGAGTTGTATTTCCTTTCCCAGAGTAGTTTTCACATCCCCTTTAAGTTCAGCAAATTCTTGAACAACGTGTCTTGAGAAGTACTTATCACTATGCACTGTTGAGGTTTCCCTGGGATGGCCATGGGTATAAGAAGTGGAATTTGAATAAAAAATAATAAAGTTATTGGGATAGTTAGCTCAACATTATATTCTAACAGTGGCCTACTGGACGCATCAGAGAACTCTCAAACAGGTCATGAATACTTCCATTTGCATAACTACTAATAGGAAACATATTAATAGATGATTAACTATTAATTATGGTTTCAGCCAATAATGCAAATGGAAGAATGTTACAGTAATTTTAATTCCAGATGTATTATTTAGGATTTCTCTACTACTCAATTCTTAAAAGCAGAGAAGTTTTTGAAGATTATTGCTACACGGTGTGTCTGCATGTTAAATATTCAAATCAAAACACATTTTGCATTCATTATATTACTTGGGTTAATTCTTCCTTTAACTTAGAAAGATCTCTGATAACAAAGTGATTGCTTCTCATGACAATAGTGTGAATATTGAGCATATCAAGATATGAACTCATGGAAGGTCACAAAAATTAAACTCTCCAGATTTTTAAAACCCTTCACTGATAATATGCAGTTGTTTCTCATATATCTTTTTCTTCAGCAAAAGCAGCCAGTTCTTGATAATTTAGCATTATTTTGATGAAACGAGCCTTCTTTCCATCAAATGAATCTTCATTTGCTTTATTTAATATTTCTTTCTTGAGAACAGTGAAAGAAAAAAAATCTACTATGTACCCTAGGAAGGAATTCCAGAATGTCTTATTTTACATTAGCAATTTTAGAAACAATAGATACGTATATCTTTGACAGATGTACAATTTGCAGCTGCCAAGGGCTTGCATGTAATTTGTCCAAAATTTGCACTAAGTAGAGCACTATAGCCTATTGTGGCAGTTGGTCTGTAAAAGATTGTGCACTTCCGATCTATGGCAGTGTTTAGATAATGGAAGGGAGAAGGAGAGGGAGGGAGGGAGACAGAGAGAGAGGAGCATTCTCATTTTATGTGCAATCTACACAGGATGCACATATACCAAAACTGAGAAAATTTGAAAAATAATTTAATTAAATATAATCTATGGCTGCATAGCCTTTTTCATGGTTAGGTCTACTTGCTCTGTGAGTGGCATGCCAAGGTCCTAAAAGTGGCCAAATCCAAGATAAATGTTGTCTAAGCAAGGACAAAATTATTTATTTAAAGTTAATTTTTATGTAATTTAATTTGAAAGTGAGTATACATTTAATCAAAATTGAATTAAACTAATTAAACGCAGCTAACGTGATTATTCTCCATGTAAAGGAAGGTTTTTCTTTCTATTTCTTTCACATAAAAATTACAGGAAGTTGGCAGTCCTTGTATGGCTGTTCTCCTCCTCCTCCTCCTCCTCCTCCTCCTCCTCCTCCTCCTCCTCCTCCTCCTCCTCCTCCTCTTCTTCCTCTTCCTCTTCTTCTTCCTCTTCCTCTTCTTCCTCTTCTTCTTCTTCTTCTTCTTCTTCTTCTTCTTCTTCCTCCTCCTCCTCCTACTCCTCCTCCTCCTCCTCCTCCTCCTCCTCCTCCTCCTCCTCCTCCTCCTCCTCCTTCTGTACTTGGATTTGGATCTTGTTGTGAAGCAAATGATACTTCACATGGTCTATTGTCTTGGTGGCCCCGCAGCTGCAAAAATAATGCTATTGTCTTCCAACTGCCTGCAATATAATATATGGGGACTTAACATCTTTTATAGCTTCTCTACCTATTTTTATTACATTATATAATTGCATGTAGTTCGTGTCTTTTCTCTGCACTATTCATTTAGATTGAAATTGCCATGTAAGAATGTGTCTGCCCTGGAATCTAGATCAATTTTGTTCATTGTGATGTATTGGAATGAATGAGCACTTGTGGTGAAAAACATAGTTTCAATAAACAATGAACAAAGAGGTTCCTGCTTTAAATTGGAGATCTTTCAGTGGATCTACTTTGAGGCACTTGCTCTAATTGTTTGACATCGATCTATTATAATTTCATTTGTACAGCAGTAATATTTTATTATATTAAATTGTACTTTGTCATTAATGTTAATGTCCTATTCAGAAGTAAACCTAAGTCAATTTAATTGAATTTATTCTTAAACAGGTATGAGTAAGACTGCAGCCTGAGAAATTAAGGAAAATAATCATTTCTTATATATTTTTTCCTTTTGAGGAGGTTAATGGACATGTTATCTTCCTACAAATAAGCATGCTGGTTGTTGTTGAAAAAAACTGCATTTACTTGCAAATTATACTATTTACTATTAATACTATTCATAGAATTCAGTTTTGGGACAAAAAAATTAGTAAGAAAAGTTTTTTTTATAAAGGACAAACATAAAACCAATATCTTCTCTACTCACATCTTAAAGAAAAAATAGTTTCCTCTAAAGTAAAATGTAGAAGAACGGGTATATTGTACAATTGGCATATCTTCTTATTGTTTTGTTTATATTAAAATATTGGCCATGTAAATTGAAATGAGCAAATTGAACAAACTACACACAACCAAGTAAATCATAATGGCTATAATTCAAGATTTTGTGTTTGTTTCCCTGGGGTTCATAGTTTATGTGGCAGGAAGTACACTGATATTAAATTTCCAGGAAACTCATGGTGAAGTATACAAAAATAGAAATACTGGCTGAGGAATAATAGCATATAGATTGTGCAAAAGGTTTGAATCTATAAAATCTGCAGCTAATTATATGGTTTGGGAATTTCATACATACAGTCCAGGATACCAGAGGGGGAAAAAAGATAGAATGCAGGAAATTGGATTAATTTAGAATAATGGAAGGGGGAAAACTATTTATTCCACTGTAGCAACATAAAATAATCTTATTCAGTTATATCAAATTTTTACTTGTATTAATTCATAGAGAATTTATCATGCCCCAATAAAAATTAAAGTGTTCCCTTCAGTGGAACTACTTTGGTCTGAGGGTTTTTTCCCATTTTATTTTTATTTCTTGGAGCAATAGTAGTCTTGTAGGATGGTTGCATTGTCAGCATTTATCTTGAAACTCTTGGATATTAGTTTTGACTGCAGTCACCTTTCTGACAAGTGTTGTTGCGAGTGTGGTTTATATCCCTGTTCAGGGTGATTTCTGATGATAATGCTCTGTCTACCTCACTGCTTCACACTAAATTATAGATGCCATGATGACAGGACAAACAGTATTCAGGTGCTAAACTCTACTTCCTTTGTGTGATGTCTGTTCTTTTCCCATGACATGAGTGAGTTAAAATTAGGAAGAGAAAATATGCAAAATATTTCTGCTTAAAAATAATGTTCTGACAGTTATTAAACAAGTAATATTTCATTTAATCACCCAAAGGGATTACTTTAAATGAGCAGACAGAAAGAATAATTTTCTTAACACATTCTTGCCCTAGAGTCCTACTATAATGGATCTTCACTTGCCAAATTAAGAAGTTATAATTCAGGTTATAATCAGGATCTATCTTTTTTAGAATGTTATATACAGCTCACCTTTCTGACCTAAGTTCTCAGACAAAATGATACAGATGTGATATCATGCCCACAGTGTATATGATTTCTACTGCCACTGGGGGGGAGGGAGAGAGATTCTTCTATTTTTACATATAAACTTCCTATGTGGTAGGTTTTGTTTCATTTTTTACTTTTCTTGGCCACTAAAGGCAGTAGCCAATCAATTTTGTTCTATTTGAAGCTACCATTTTACTACTATTAGGTTACTACTAGGTTCAAATTAGTAGTGCCTATATACAGGGTCTTAGGTTTAGGAGCTATTGAAATCCTAGCGCTCAGCAGTATTGGGAAAGACATATATAAAGTCTCTCTTTTTAAAAGTGATATGCAGAGAACTATAGATGTTATATTATGGCATGCCTTTACAGACACCTAAGAATTCCTATTTCATTGCAGTCTGTTGGTGGCACAGCACAAACTGTGATAACAGAGATACTACTGTTGTTTTTAAATAAATACTACAAAGGAGTTGTAATTAGTTGAGCTGGCATATCATACAGAGCTGTAAACAGCAGTTACAAATCCTGGCTTCACCTGTGCATGGTTATCTTCCTCTCTTGTGTAACTCTTTGCCTCTTAGGCTCAAGATCCAGATGAATCTCGAAAGACTTGAACACTGAGCCCAATCAAAAAAAATGAAAATCAGTGTGTAGAAAAATAAGGTTTTATACTTAGGTAAGAAAAAAACAAATGTACAGATAGAGATTAGGTGAAACCTGGCTTAATAGCAAAAACGTAAGAAGGATCTTGGAGTCCTAGTGGACAATCAAATATGATCCAGTAGTGTGGGGCAGCAGCCAAAAAAAACTAATGCAATGGAAGCTTGCATTAGCAGAAGGATTTAATCAAGATTACATGAAGTATTAATAACACTTTTTAAAGCCTTAGTAAGACTATATTTAGACTCCTGCATCCAGCTTTGCACTCCATAGTATCAAAAAAGATATAGAGACTCTGGAAAGAGTATAGAAAAGAGCAACAAACATGATTAGGCGGCTGGAGGTTAAATAATATAAAGACTGGTTGCAGGAATTAGGTATGTCTAGTCTAGTGAAAAGAAGGATCAGGGGTGAATGATAACAGTGTTCCAGTATCTAAGCGGTTGCCACAAAGAAGATGGAGTCAACCTATTTTCCAAAGCACCAAAAGGCAAGACAAGAAACAATTGGTGGACACTAATCAAGGAGAGAAACAACCCAAACTAAGGAGAAGTTTCCTAACAGCGAGAACAATTAACCAGTAGAACAGCTTGCCTTCAGAAGTTGTGAATGCTCCATCATTGGAGGGTTTTAAGAAGAGACTGGAAAGCTACTTGTCTGGAATGAGCAGGAGCTTGGACTAGAAGACCTCCAAGGTCCCTTCCAACTCTGTTATCCTGTTAATCTGCCTCCTTTCTCTTTGATTATTTAGCAAGGGTATTCCACAAGTCTCACATGAATAATAGTAAACCAAAAAAAAATCATCTATTATCTCTTCTTCTCCAAGAAAAGGTGATAACACTTATTGGCTTGGTCCATTCCAGCTTCCCCATAAACTTAGAAATGAAGGGTGAGACAGAAAATCATTGTAAAACATTGGAAGACAACTTCTGGGAGTTCAGCTTATCATAGTTTTCAAAGAACTCATGGGAGGTTGACACCATAATTCTTCTTCTGTTTAGTGTTTATTTTATCATGGTTTTCATGCCACTTTTTTTTTACTAATAGAACAGGTAGATCTGATATATTTTATACTTCCTTTTTATTTGCAGATACAGATACAGCTGTTACACTTAGTGTGGCCAAATTTTGTGCTGTGGCTTGTCCAGTCCACCAAATGACTCTTCAGGAATCGGGTTAGTGACAAGTTATTGAGGCCCTGAGCTTTATCTGGATCTTCCATCATGTTTTTATGCCAATGTTTTATTTGATTGTTGTGTTTATGTTTTGGACTTCTCACTGCTGTAACAGAGATTTGATTTGAAAGCAAGATGTATATCCTGAAGAAGTGTAGTATAAAATACAGCTTTTCAGAGTTCCCATATAATCTCATTCAAGCTTTGCAATCAAACCAGGTTCTTCATTGAGAGCCTGGAACTCTATTCTCAAGGTGATTCATAAAATAACCTCTATTGTTTTTTAGGAGAACCCTAAACAGGTTTTATTATTTTGTTTGAACAGCATCTACAGCAAACTGTGATTATACCAGAATCGTAACACATATATCATGGTGTCATCACATGAATGCCACAATTTTGTACTCTCTATGTATGATACTGATAAATGTGGGGGTTACTTTTTCAGCTGGTTTAGTGTATATTTAATATGAATATGCATACATACGCACACACTTACACTTGCTATGGAATTTTAAGTGGTATTAATTACAAATTCCATTGTTAGGAAGAACATCACAAAGATGAGTTTTAATTATGTTGTTTAAAAAGTTGACCGCCCCAATGTCCATGTAGTCTAGCAATCTGTTTTGGACCATGCCCAAGTCCTTTATTGCCAAAATTACTAATAATTTTCTGGGGGAGGGAAACCATACTTGACTTAAATCTTCTGTCAATTTAATGGGCTTTGTGTGTGTTTGTATGTGAGCCTTCAAGTAATCGTTGACTAGTCCTTGCAGTTTTCTTGGAGAGGTTTTTCAGAAGTGATTTTTCATTGCCTTCTTACTGAGGCTGAGAGGGAGTGACTAGCCCAAGGTGACCCAGCTGCTTTGGGTCTAAGGCAAGACTAGAATTCCCAGTCTCCCAGTTTCTGGGCTGGTGCCTTAATAATTAAAACCAAACTGGATCTCTAAATTCACTTACTCAAATTCATATAAGTGGCAGAAAGAATTCCCCCACACATTTTTTGCAACAGGAATATTGTATGGAGTTACTGTTAATTTTACCTCTATTAGTCGATATAAACTGTATTACAAAATGCATGAAAAGTTTAAAAATATTACATCTCGAATCAATCTAAGCAGAAATTGAAATTAAAAATAAATGGTAGGCAAAAGAAAGATAGCTAAATATTGTAAACAGATAGTATGAGCTATACTTTTATAACACTTGTCTCTGAGGATTTTTTTTGTCATTTATCTTTTGAGAGAGACATTTTTATTACAAGACACATTCACTAAAATTAATTGTTTATTACGAATTAATTAAAAAGGTTTGCATTGGTCTAATTGAATTGGGAATATCTTTCTCACTGCTTTGAATTTACAGGTGCTACTGTGGTTGTAGTTAAGATGTTAGAATATTGCTTTACTCCATTGCAAAGGGTTCTGTCAAGAAAACCTTTAATATAAAAATAAAAAGCAGTTCATGCATAAAGCATGATGCCCTGAAGCATATTAGATCTGTTTATCTCTGTGTTTAAAATGAACAGTACCTGGTATAGTTTACATAACAAGGCAGGGATCAGCTTGATAAAGCATTTATATCACCAGGGGAACACACTGGCTCATTTCCTCCACACTGTTCTGCATGACTAGCTTGCCCGCCAGCATAATAGCAAACAAAGTTTTAATAGGTCAAGAGCAGAGTAGCCAGTTCCATTATAATAAAGGATGTTGTTGATTGCTCTTTTGTTTGGTTTTTTTCTTGGCTTTCTCCTCCCCCCCCCCCTCCATTTTGCTTTATGAGAATATTTATGGGGCTAATTATTGGTTGAGGCTTATGTACATAAGAACTTCCCAAATGGTACCACTAACAGGTCTGTTATCTGAAAAGAAACAATGTCCCTTGATTCCTTGAAAAGATTAAGAAATGTACTATAGCTTAAGCCGTCCCACTGACCTTCAGACGAGTTGGAACTGCAGTTCCCAGAATTCCTAGGCACCTACTTCCTGGCATTAGTGGAAGTTGTAGTCGAAATCTCTTTGGATTGGTGCCACGCTGAGAAGGGCTGACATTTGTAGGAGCAAAAGCTGTTTCATCAAATGCAAGCGAAGCCAAATGGCCATGAATGTAACCATTCAGATAGTTACAAACTGAACTGACATGAGGCATTTTATTTGTCAGCTATAGATTTCATTATCTTTCAAAGCAGAGAAGAGTCATTTGGTCAAATATATCCTATATACTGGGGAAAATACATGGCTCGCAAATGAAAAGTTGTACACATAGTCCTCATTTAGTGACTGCCTTCGACAGTGACCACTTGCAGTGATGAATAAGTTACTTTGCAACTAGTACTTGCATTTAAGACAGTTGCAGTTCACCATTACAGTTAGTACACATTAACTTTTACCTGATGCTTTTTGGTTGTTGTTTTCTTCCTTCATAGAGCAAAGAGATTTCCTAAGCAAGCTCTCTCTTCCTGAACTGCTATTCTCCACACTGCAGTGCATCCTTAAAAAGTGCTAACTGCACTATAACAAGCTCAGCTCAATGACTTTAATTAACCTGCTGGCAGATACTGCCTGTAACTGACAAGACTTTGATTAGTTTCACACCTTTCACTTTTCTTTGTCTCTTCAGTAGTTCTGGATTGAAAAGAACTACTGTGCTATGCAAACAGCCAGTACTAGCACGTTCTTTTCAATGTATATTCCTCATTGTATATCTGCTTACTCTCTTACATTACAAACATTATGTTACAAACATTAATTTTCTGCTTTCTAATTATCCCAGTAGCAGGTTGAGCATTCCAAAAAAAGTAGGGGGGGAAGGAGGCTATACAATTTTCCCTTTTACACAGCTTCTTGGTGGGTTAAGTTCTGGAAACCTTCCCTGCCATTTGAGCTTATCAGCTATTTGGGGTCACATTGTTCTGATGCTGTTAAAAAGAAAAACTGAAATGAAATTATATGCAGTCATAGTTATGTGATTTTTCACTAAGTCACTGCTTTGTTTAATGACTGGGTTGCCTGTTCCAATCGTAGTCATTAAATGAGTATTACCTTATAGCATGGGTGTCAAACTCGCAGCGTCACTGCAGTGTCACATGACGTATCTGGACTTTTTTCCTCTTCACTAAACCAGGTGTGGGCATGGCCAGCGCTTGACACATCCAGGCCACGGACTGCGAGTTTGACAACCCTGCCTTATAGCATGAAGGAGTCTGTTCATTGGAAGAAAAATTAAATATTAACAGAATTATTATTAAAACAATGTTAAACGGAGGGGCTATTTTTTCTTACATGTAGACTTTTCAGATCCAGTTGAAGGTGATTCACTAGGAGGCACTCATATCTATAAATTCTTTTTTTATTTATTAATTTATTTTTGTCAATTGCTTACAAAATAATAGGTATAAGTAAAAACATAGTTATGAATACATGGATACATATAAGAAGAATAAGAAAAATAAAAGAAACAATAGGACAGGGATGGTAGGCACGTTGGTGCGCTTATTCACACCCCCTACAGACCTCTTAGGAAAGGGGTGAGGTCAATAGTAGACAGTCTAAGGTTAAAGTTTTTGGGGTTTGGGGAAGAAACCACAGAGTCAGGTAGAGTATTCCAGACATTGACCACTCTGTTGCTGAAGTCGTATTTCCTGCAATCAAGTTTGGTGCGATTAACCTTGAGTTTCTATCTATTGTTTGCTCTTGTGTTGTTATGGTTGAAGCTGAAATATTCATTGACAGGTAGGACATTGCAATGGAAATTGTTGTCAGTGTGATTTGTGCTTTAAAATCAGTTTTGACGGCTGACTTCCAGTTTTTGGAAGCAGTTTATCATTGCCTTTTCCCAAGGATTGAGAGAGAACTACTGGCCTGAGGTCACACAATTAATTGCCTTCCTGCCCAAGGTGAAGCTAGAATTCATGGTCTCCTGGTTTCTAAACTGATACCTTAACCATGGATAAATGTCATCAGATTATTTAGGGGTTGTCCAGGGTAGGTTTAGAGATAATTTAAATTTAATATCACTGTCTCAATTATGTTTCTATTAAAATTATATCAGATGTTCTTTCCAGATAGTAAATATTCTAATGATTTAGATGGCATATTAACTCAAAATCTTTTAACTAGAACCAATTATTTAGTTTTCTTTAAAGTACAGTATCTCTCAAGTTTCCAAGTTGTTAGAGTGGCAGAGAATTGTTGTAACTCTGAGAAAAAAAATTTTTGGTTTTTTTGAGTTTTTTCCTTCTGATTATAAACTTTTTACTTATCCTGATATCTGGCTAATGAAGTTGCTTAATAATTATTTTTTAAAAGGTTATCTGATAAAATACTATCTTATTTTCATAGTGAATATCTGACTTTAAGGACACATATTTTGCATGATGCTTCTGTCAGTTCATCTTGTTGAATGAATTATTTCTTTTCCAATAAAGAAAGTTGATAGCTCAGAATTTTCTATCCAGAATTAATCATTGTGTTGTGCTTGCGTTAATGTCGTGTAAAAAAGACCTTCCTAGGGAGCTCTTTGTAGATGAAAATGGGAATGACATTGCACACACATTCACATTATATTTATCAAAGAAGAAAAAGCAAACCAGGCATTGTTTACATGTTGATCATTACCTTTTGATGGCCTACTGAGATTTTGGTCTCTCTTTGCACTAATCTTATGTTAGTAACTGTCATATTCTATTAGCAAATTTAATTTTGTTAATGTCATAGAAAGTTGCTAATACAATGACACTCATTAACAACTTTTGCATCATGTTAGCAAAAGCCAAATTTGCTAACAGAATGCAAAAATTATAATGGAAGGAAATCATAATTATGTAAATGCCTGATTTGATTAAATATGCTCCCTATATTTCTTTAGCAAAATAACTGAACAGTCAGCTAATTACTGTTTTTAGTACCTACCTACATCTTGCCTTTTAAGAACTGTAGAGATTTTAAGATTTCAGACATAGTTATGCATTAAAGAATATCATTGACCTGAGTATAAAATATCTCTCTACAATAATGAAGACAGGAAACATGGATAAAAGGCAGCTGAGAAGTCACTGAAAAGCTTTAAATAAAATTCTCATGACTTGTAAAAAACCCTAAATTTCCAATTTATGGTAGTTCAAATGTTCAGAGTACAATTGTCTATCACATTTCTCTATTCCCAATACAGAGTATGTATTAGGCAACCCAAATAAATGTTCAGATTGGCAGGTGTGGCTGGTAAAGAATCTAAACCAACAAATCAAGCTAGGTACTTATCAGTTTTATAATATTATGTATAATTTATTCATGGCAAAACTGTAAGTATACTATTTAGAAAACAAAACATAATATCTATTATTTATTTATGGTTTTTCTATCCTCTGCCTAATTATATGAGATACACAATAATAACAGTTGAAACATTACTTTAGAACACAATCATAAAACACAGCTAGCTAATAGCTAAAAAGAGTTTGCTTTCTGTTATCATCTGAACCCAGACCATAGATTAAGTGATGGTTAAGTAAGAATGCCTTGTGACAATTTATTCCATGGTGTTTAAAAATTAATTTATCTTAACTCCAACCATGCATGTTTTCCAAAGCCAAACTTATCATTGCTAACTTCATAATGATAGATTGTGAATGATTGTGACCTGCAAATTCAATCTCAGTTTATTTATAGTCTTTAGCATCTGCTTGTCTGCTAAAATCTGTGACTGGGGAATTTTACCTTGTGCATGATGGTTCCAACTTTATTGAGCCACCATGTGATTTTCTTTCTTTGGTTTTTTTTGGGGGGTGGGGGTGGGTGTTACCCAAATATTTGGTAAAATCTCATGGCATTGGCTGGCTAAGCACAAGAGGAATAGCTGGAATACTGAGTAACCAAACACATCTTAATGTATTATGAGCACATACAGAGTTAATAAATTCGCAGTTAATTGCACTGAACTTACAGAAAAATACCAGTTCTAAAGTGAACTTCCAGACTGACTGAGCCAATCTGAAACATAACTTGACATAAAGGAAGAGGTTTTCTTCCTAAATATTTTTCAGTAGTCTAAAACTGATACTGTAATTATAACTTGGCATCCACGTTAAATCAATTTTGCAGGTAGGATGTCATTACAATGTTAACACTCAATTCTAACACGCTTTAAAATACTAACTCATATGCATTGCTTCCCCCTCCCCAAGTTCAGATGGGAGAATGGCACACATTTGGAAGGTGATCTAATTATTAGGAAGTTTCTTTTAATACAATAACATATAATTAAGGGAATGGCCCGAGCCTGCATTCAGATGATACTCAGGTAGTATTTCCACTGCTACATGGGACCTTTTTTTTTTCAGAAGAAAAAGCCACATTAGTGTATTAGTGAAGAGGATAGAAAATAAATTACAGCTGCCTTCAAGGTATTACTGTTGAGTGCCATTGTTTGGGTTCTTTTTCGATTGTACTTCACTGGCAATATGGCTTCTGAAGGTTGCATATGACAGGTTAGGCGTTTTATCCTTTGAGTAAACAGTAATCGTGGTGTGAAGAAAGTGGGGCATTGGAGAATTTTCCCCATTCTTTGAGAACTCCACTCTTCCTTTTTAGTTTGCTCCAAGGGCTCTTTAGGGATACATATATTAAGCCCTTTAAATAGTTCATAATAAATCTGTGTCTCAGGCTGATTCTGACAGGTTTTTAAAGAGTCTTTTAAGAGAGAATCCTCAATCATTTGTTAATCCATGGGGTGAACTCTAGGCTTGGAGGAAGGGGGGGGAAAACAGTGCAAGCTGCTATGTAGTGAAAATATACTGTCAAGAAAATGATAAATATGAGAGAGAAAAGAAAAGAACACGGCATTGTAGCAGTTTTACAAAACGTAGTATATTTAAATACTTTTTTTCTTAATTAGGCCATATCTACGGATAGATATAGGAAAATTTCACTATTCAAAAAGAAAAATAGATAATAATCATCTAGCACATTTCCTCCCTAATTTTAATCTAAAAGTGTGCTGTCAACAAGAAACATTCAGACATACAAGTTGCCCAATTCTATTATACTTGTACATGTACAGATCCAAAACAAAAGTTGTGTACATAAAGAAAAAAATCAAAGACTTGGTTGTCTGCAAGTAATGTCAATGGGGATGCTGGCAGGAAATTGGGAGTCACTCCCATTCTCACTGTTTTTTTGCCGGCCCATGATCATTCTGTTTCTCTCTTTAAGTAAGGACATATTTTTGAAAGGATCATCCAAATGAATTGTCTTGTAATCTACTATGTGGAGAAGGCACATGTCAATTGCTGGGGTGAATAGGACTGAAATAAGAGGAAGGCAAGGCTAAGCCTAAAAGCGAGTGGGTATTTTCTTTCTTTCTTTCTTTCTTTCTTTCTTTCTTTCTTTCTTTCTTTCTTTCTTTCTTTCTCTCTCTCTCTCTCTCTCTCTCTCTCTCTCTCTCTCTCTCTCTCTCTCTCTTCCTTTTTCTTTTTGTTTGTTTCTTTTTTCTTTTCCCTTTCCCCTTTTTTGTTTTCCACTTTCTCTTATCCTTTATATACTACTTGGAGGATAATATTTCCCTTTAGATTTTTGATATACTAGCTTGCAAGAAGGCTTTTGAAATTAGACTGGATGATTGCATGGCTTTTGTAAGCTAAAGCAGTTTCAATATGTGAAAGTACTGCTTAGGAAAAAAAAGATTCATAGAGGAATATTAAATTATGCATGGCAGGAAAAATAAATAGAGGAAATTTTCCCTCTGTTATAGTATTAGAAAATAGATCATCTATTCAGGCTAAATATGCAGAGAAGCAAAATGGAAGTAGACCCATTTGTGGATTTCAAGCTTCCCAAATGGGTTGGACACTGTGTGATGCAAAATGCTGGACTCTCAAAGGCTGTTATCTGACCCATCAAGGTTTCCCTGCTTTGTTTGAAAGTTTCAGCTTGCCCATTTCTTGTATTACTTAATGTTTTTAATTGGATGTGTATAGCTTTAATGTATATTTTTATTGTACATCATCCCAGAAGGTATAAAATTACTACTCTATCCTCTTAGGTTCTAAGATTCATTGAATGCAGAGTTGGAGGCAAGTTAATATACATTTTATTTCTCTTAAAACAATATGGAACCTGGGACAGAAATATCCTTTTGCCGCAAGTTTCTAAACTTTTAGGTAATTTTTCATCTAAAAGTTATACAAATTATATTGATAAATGCATAAAAATGAATGAAACATATAGTTGACAATAAAATGTATATAAAGATATTTACCATAAAATATGTTTGTGTGGTAATAATTCAAAAACATTAGTGCAGAAAGTGGACAGAGCGCACTTCTGTGAAAAGCATGACAAATAGAATATCCAAACATATTTTCCAACTTTAACAAATTTGCTGGTATTTATTTATTCATATGATTTTTTCAGAGTAAAAATCAAACATCCCCTTCCAGTTTAAATCTTACATAAATATTTTAGCAATGTAATTTCACCAATTTCCCTTCTGTAGTATCACATCCTATTCCTAATGCCATTAACATTTTCCCAGGGTGTGTATGTATATATGTATACACGCATATATTGCCTTATAATGAATTCATCAATGTTTCAATTAGCTCAAAACTGATCATATAAATACCGAGTCACCATGTAGATACTGCTGAAATATAACCCCCAGTTTTCATATTGGTTATAGTTGTTGGGGATTGTAATTTAACCACATTCTTGTGTACCTGGAAATAATGGCAATTGAATATAGTACTCTCTGTGTAGTCTCTTTATATACACAGCTTCCACTACTGAGCTTCTACACTGATCTTTCATTCCCCTTACATGGAAATCTGTGATAATAGAATCTAGGAAAAATTCTACACCTAATCACACCATAGTCTGGAGATAAATTCTCAGCAAGAAGACGAATATTTCAATTATGGAAAATTTCTCACAGGCGTATACAATCTCACATTTAGAACTCACAAAGATAAATTATGCTGATGAAAACAATGGAGAAAAATTGCTTTGCACAATGTGCATTTTACATGTTTGTCTTCCTTATTCAGTTTTTGGTTCCAACTCATTTCATAATGTAGCATTTTTCATCTCATTAAATGCTTATTTATTTATTAGATTTTCATCCCACCTTTATTACTTTATAAGTAACTCAAGGCAGTGAATGTATAAGATACTCCTTCTTCCTATTTTCCCCAAAACAACAATCCTTCTAAATAAATATAATTCCTTTGCAGGAATTAAGATCATGGAGCAGGGCAGGGTCATTACCAGAGAAAATACAGGCATACATTTATTTGAGAGTTGTAAACAGTGAATATTCTAATCCAAACTGACAGATGTGAGAAATCAATGCCTAATATTTTTGTTTCATTTTTAAGCAAGCTTTTATTGAAAAGAAATAGATGGGTTTAGCTCAAGCAAAAGAAATAGTACAAAAGATTGTTGCAAAGGTGCTTTATTCCAAAAGGCATCTTTCTTGAGACAACCATGACCTGAATGATTAAGAATCTCCATAGAGAGTACAAAAGATTGTACCAGTAAAACACGAACATTTGCATTATATTAAATCAATTTCCATATGCAGCATGGCACTGAAAATTTTAAGGATCAGCAGAAATAGAATTCAGCAGAAAGTTGAGATTTAGTCTTTGATAGTGAAGCTTCAGTCTTTACATACAGATTCACTTGAAATCCTATTCAACTGAATTTACAATAGATAGGATTGGATCTTAAACACCTAACCTGTCTGTTTGTCTCTCTCTCTCACACACACACACACACACACACACACACTCTTCCCCTCCCTCCCTCTCTCCCTCACTCTTGCTCTGTGTGTATGTGTGTTCAGTATATTTATTTAGTATGTCTCTGTGTGTAGATATATCAGTATCAATATAAATTATTTCTTCTGCTTTCTCATCATATTTCAGAATTACTGAGCTATTTTGGTACCCAGCTGACACTCCAAAAGACTTTTCAAGATTCAAAATTTTAGCTTGAGCTGTAATAGTTTGAACCATTTTTCATCCTTGAAAAATAGGAGATGGGGAGATGCATAAATTCACATCTTTAATTGGAATGTTCACTATGATAGCATTATTACAAAGTAGAGAATGGTCTTGTATTTTTTCCGTTTACATAAATGTACATAGTTCAACGGCATCCATTCTAAACATATATAACCTATAGGCAACACACACACACACACACACACACACACATATAAATTATTTGCATATATTAAATTATAATATAACTCTTTAAAATAATGCATTGTGTTAACACAATTTGTGATAAGGTATTTTTAACAAGAAACAAATAAAGAATCCAGCTTGCATATGAAATGCCAGTTACCTCCCTTGGTTGGGCTATGTAGACTATTCATGTATATAAAATAGTATATTAAAGTAAACTTAACAAAAGCAAAGAGCAATCAATTGCAACTGTATTTTTTTTCTCTTCTTCTTTGTGATTCTAATTTTAAAAGCATTAAAGAAGACAGCTGCTCGTGCTATGATATGCGCTAAACAGCCTGAAGGATGGAAAAAAATATATTTGTAGCTCATAATAACTATTGACCTTTCTGATATGCCATGTTCTCTCTGTTAGCTATTCTGTTCTATCAACAGTAAAGATTGAACATGACTTCTTAATAGAAAACATGGGGTTTCAAGCTGCCTTCACAAAGGTGTTTATGTATTGTTATTTTGTACTGTAGTACAAAGACTAAGTCCTAGTGCCCTTAGTTTGACATCATGTTGTTATAAAAAAGGCTCTCGCTCTTAAGGGCAGATTAATAAAAGAATTTGGCTCATAATCATTTTATGGTTGAGATAAAAGTTTTGCCATATTTGGTCCAATATGGGGGCAGTAGAGGTAGGATCCAGCATCATCTGAGTACTAGAACATGCATTTCTCAAGTGGCTGTATTTAGAACTGCAAGGCAATAAGATTTAACATGTTGACTTTTTGTTGTTATAGAATTTGTGTTACTTTTTCTTTCTAGAACCCTAGCTTCCTGCATAATTTCTTATTTTTTGATGTCTTGTACATCCAAAGTGTATATTTACGATGCCTAGTATTCTACACTGAGCTCAATATGGTGGCTGAAATAACAGTTGGCATTGACATTGTGACTTTGACTTGTGACTTTGACATTGTGAATATTTCCTTAGAGTGTGTGTGTGTTTTCCAAATACCAATCTTGCTCTGAAATTAAACAGGGCAAGACCATTTAAATGTCCTTCATTTTCTCAGGGTAGGGCCACACCAAGAAGCAAAGTCCTGCTTGGCATATGACAGTTGGAAATGGTAACTCATTGAATAAATCAAAAGAGAGTAGCAACAGAAGGCAACTATGTTATTTGGTGGGTGTGTATTTGTAGTGGGGATGGAATGACTTACAGTTATTTCCATGGCTTTCCTGTAATTTATAGCAATGCGCCTCAACCTCAGCAATTTTAAATGGTGTGAACTTCAACTCCCAGAATTCTCTAGCATTCTGGTTAGGGGATTCAGAGAGTTGAAGTCCACACATTTTAAAGTTGCTGAGCCTGAGAAATACTGTTTTAGGGCAGTGGTCCCCAACCTTTCTGGCTTTGTGGACTGGGGGGGAGAGGAAATGATTCAGGGTGAGTGGCAGGTCCGTACAGCTCCATTTGTGTAAGCAGTAAGCACTCTCGCGTGCAGGTGTGCAGTTCCATTTGTGTGAATGGAGCTTCATATGTGCACATGACAGTACCTGCTACTCATGTAAATGGAGCTGTGTGCATATGCATGCTCACCTGCTGCTTGTGCAACCTGGTTTCAAATGGGCCGTGGTCCAATACCGGGCTACAGCCCAAGGGGTTGCAGACCCCTGCTTTAGAGTATTAAAAGAGCCACACAACACTGAAAAAAGGATAACAAATTCTCATAGTGGAAGGGACAATACTTCGTTTCTTTAGAACAAAGTATTTTGGCACATTAGCACATTGATACATCTTCAGAATAATGTACTATAACATAAATCAGTTACAATTTCAATCATGTTCAAGTCCAGAAAAAATATCTCATATTTTATACCAAGCATTTATTTAGAATCTAAACTGGAGATTCCTTCTAGAAGAACTAAAGTCATATGAAGCTCCTGCACCCCAATAGATGAATGCAGTCTACAGAGTCTTGAATCTTGCCAAATTGTAATTTTTAGCATGACAGAAAAGGAGATTAAATGAGTAATTATATAGATCACATTTAATTCATTGCATTCTAATCATTTTAAAATTAAATTACTTTTGTCCTGGACCTTCTTATTCCTTTTTCCTAGCCCCAATCATTTTTGGGAATGTCTCATACCACTTCAACTACAAAAATATTGTGCATTTTTGTATTAAGGCCATGCTGGTGAGGAAGAAGGAGAACATAGCTCACTCTTCCCCAACCAACTTGGCTTCCAGATGTTGAAGATTAAAGCTGACTTCAGGATGCAACATTGGGAATTTCAAGAGTTTCAAGCATACCTAGGGCAGTGGTGAGCCCAATGTTTTAGCACTGAGAATACAAAACCCAAACTGAGTTGTAGAAAGCTCAGTGATAAAAGGGGAATCCAGTGCTAATGCCCTTTCACTGTGAAATTCATGTTTTATTTCTGCCACAAAGACATCTACTCCAATAAGTCTCAAATGAGCTTCTTATTTTTATTTCCATATATCATGTATTATTTTACTACTGTTTTAATGTTTTTGATGAGCCCTATATAATAATTGTACTAAAGCTAGGAAAGACCCTTCAAATTGTGCAAATTATCACCCAATATCCTTGTTAAAAACAGATGCAAAAATCTTGACTGCAACTTTAGCACAGAGATTGTAGAATATGCTACCATCAATCATACATGCTGCACAATCTGGCTTTATGGAAGGACATCAAGTTTTGGATAATATGATTAGTGGAAATGAGATAATTAGTGGATTATTTTAACAAATGAATCTGAGAAACCTGAAACTACTCTGGTGACATTGTTAGATGTGCAAAAAATCTTTCAGTGTGATTATTTGGAACTTTTTATGAAAGAGATGGATTAATTTCCATTTATATTCCTTGGTTTAAAATCTATTATTTTAGTTCCTTTGCTCGAATTTTCATAAAGGAGATTATTTCCCCTCCAATTAAGATGTATCAAGGGACATATCTTGAATTAATTCTTCTTATATTTAATTTTATTTTTGGACATTTGGGTGGCTGGAATTGAATACAAACTGTTATTACATGGAGGTGATATTTTGGCTCTTGTTAATAATTATCAAATTTCAAAATTATCAAAATTCAAATCTGATGAAATATGGTAAATTTTCTGTGTGTATATATTCCATGGAAATAAGAAATAAGTAAAATAATATGTGGTATTTATAATACAGAAGCCACATTATCTCATTTCTCAATTCAGATAGCTACATCTTCATGAGAGGGAGAGGCTTTGTGTCACATAGGCACAAGGGCTATCCTGTCCCATCTGTAGCTTGTATTGACCAGGAATCTGGAGAAAGCCTAGAAGGCATTTGCATGGGCAGATGGCTCAATTATCTGTGGAAGTGTTCGGGGCTGTGGAAAGCTTCCAGGGGGAACACCCAATGTCCTAGAACATGCAGGACCACACAGTGTCCTTAAAGAACCTCCCAAAAGTATCAAAAAGTACCATGGATATCTTGATATATCTTATCTCCTGTGTGCCAGCCTTTCTGGGTGACTTCTGTATCTCTTGTGTGCCAGCTTGGCTGGGTGTAGTGTGAAAAGTGTATAAATACAAGCATTTTCGATTGCTCGGGGCTTCCTTTCTTTTAAAGGGGCCCGTCTTTGTTCAGCTGAATAAACATGTAAGCTTAAAGGCAACTTTTGGTTCTCCTATCTATATTACTCCTATCTATATTACACCAACCCATATCTCGGAACTAGAGACAGAAAAATGAGTTATTTTAAAAGCAAGAGGAGGGGAAAATTGATCAAGAAGTTATGAATCAAGGCTTAATAAGATGTACCCACAGCCTCTGATTTAAGTCTGAAATTTCCAGAGAAAAGGAAACATAAGAAAGACAAGAGAAGACTTCTTTGCTTCAGAAAACTTGCTATTTTAAAGATATAAATAACCATTCTGACTGAAAGTTTCAATGAGTCGAGATTTGTTCTCTTTAACTCCCTACAAATTAGGAGTTTTTATTTAGACAGTCTGGAATTATACCTTAAACGTGTTCTCAAAGTTTCTCTAGCCACATGTTCCTAAAGTACCATGCCAGAGGGAGATACTATACAGTGTATTCCATTTCATTTAAGTTCGCTTCTTAATCATCAGAAAGATAGCACAAAAAGAGAGATTCCAGATGGGGAGTCACCTGGAAATTGGTAATGGCAGTATGAACTACCATTAGCACCTGGAAAAACCCCTGTACTTTTGCGGCTTTTGGAATCGACTATAGTGCTGCAACGGATGATGGGGGGCGTTTAAGAGCGGTTTAGGTGAGTGTATTTACACCTTTAAATAGTACTGGAAGGCAGAAGCTTCCAGTGCTAACCAAGACCAGATTGTATGCCGTTCTTGCCGGATGGGAAGTTTGTTGTCTGACATTAAACACCTTGAAACCTGCTGTTGTATGGTAGTTTGTGTGCAAATCTGCGAGCTTTCAGAAGACCGGCTGAGACCTAGCCTCTATCCCAAAGCAGAAAGCACAGCCAAGCCATTCAGCTGTAGGAAACCTCCTTCGGTTTATTTATTACTTGGATTCTGTTAAATATTTAGAGAGACTGGTTATTTAGAAGATGTGAATATTTTTAAATTATATCACACAAGATTAATAATGTTAACAATTGTTTGAAAATATACATGAGTCTATAGAAAAGATTAAATTACATGAAAATGACTAAAACTTCACAATTGGTATATACATATTAAGAGGAATGCCTGAGGTAATTCCACTTAGATACCTTACAAAATTTGATCTGTTGATCATTACATTTTTATGAAATTGTCAGGTTCTTTTTCTCTCTTGCCCATAGTGAGCAATGGGGTTCACTTAACAGCCATGGTGTTTGCTTAACAACCACTGCAAAAAAAGATCACACAATTGGGTGCTAAAGTAAAAGGTGACCCATTTTACAACTGTTCTGACTTACAACTCAGTTGCAGTTGTAAGTCAAAGACAACCAGAAATAGCTAGCTCAGTGTTTCTCAATGTCAACAACTTTTAAGAAATATGGACTCAGAATTCTCCATCTAGCCATGTGTGCTGAGTTTGAAAACATTGATCTAGAGGCCTTTTTATTACAGAAAGCTGGGCTTTCAGCTTGGAGCTCATCCTGTTTAGGAAGTCATATTATATTCCCCAAAAGACACGCCTGCAGTATGGATGTGCTTTTGTCTCTCCAGTTGTTGGTTGGATTAACATGTGATAGATAGCAGCAACTAGAAATTGTCTGCAATTGTGTACAGTTTGTCAACCACAAACTGTACAAAACTATATCCTGACAGAACAGATAAGTTTTATGTTTCACTGCTCTAAAACAAGCAAACTGATTGGAGCTGGCAATGTTTATCTATGACTTAGGGCTGTGCAAAACATTTAGGAACGACACTTTAGTAACCACATGAGAGAACATGTGAGAGCAAAATTGGATACATAGGAGAGAACCATCTCATGTGTTGCCCTTAATGTAAGGAATGTATTGAAATCTCTCTGCCTATAGAAAATAAACATGATCTTGATCTTTCTTCTTAGCCAGTTCAGTTTTAATTCATTTTTGTCCAAGGTTTGTTGTTGGTTATTTTGCTGTTGTTGTTTTTTCATTGTTAGCCTTCTTATGGCCCTCTGGTAAGACAGCAGTTGAATAAGCAACAGTTATATTAATATATTCCAATTTACAGTAAAAGATGTCCTATCAAGTTTACAAGTCTGCTCCCCATATCTTGCCATAAGATACAATACACCTACTTGACTCAAAAATAAGCCCCATTAAAATAATTTCTCAATATGAAAACATTATTAAAGATTTTTTGGGTATCTTAATCATGTTATCTGACAAATACAATATGTATACAGCCTGTTTTGAAAGTCTTATAATGATCGCAGATGCTTTCCAATGATTCTTCACTTAATGTTGAAGTTGTGGCATCTGTTTATTTAAAATAAATATTGAGTCCCTTCACAGTCTGTGGTATAACTGTTTCTAAACTGCTGCTTCTAGCTAGTAGGATTATTTCAGAACTGCTGTGCTTCTCAGTCTGTATTTATTGTCATGGTTATTGTTATAGAATAGGTATGATTTTCATGGTCTGATTTATGAGATTAGCATTGCTTCTCATGTGTGCAGTAACCTACAAAATGATTTATTTCTGTGATAGGTGGTAAATTCTGAATCCTTCAAAATTCCATGTGCATATATTTCATCCCAACTTTATACAAATTATTAGTGGTAAGGGTGAACATTATTAAATTAATTGTATAAAATTAGTGCTTAATACATTCTAGAACAAGTCACTTGTTGTAGTTTCTACCTTTTATGCCTTGAGCCCAGCAAATTCAATGGCATTTGCAGAAATCCTGATCACACCAAAAGAATAAGATGTGCAGAGTGGCATCATGTTATAAATGCCGCAGTTACATACTTGTGTCCCAATGCCTTAACAAAGTTCTGATATTTGTGATGTGACTCATATTTGTCCACTAAGCAGAGGTGGTATTCAGCAGGTTCTGACTAGTTCTGGAGAAGCAGTAGCGGAAATTTTGAGTAGTTGAGAGAACTGGCAAATACCGCCTCTGACTGGAGATTTTACAGTATCCTTCCCCTGCCGTGCCCGCCAAGCCACGCACACAGAACCAGTAGTAAAAAAATTGGAATCTCACTACTGCCTGTAAGACACCTTTGGTCAATTCTCAGTGTAGAAGGAAGAAAAGAACACTTGCCTGATAGTTTCAATTTTGACAAGTTGAAAATACCTCTGTGCCATAACAGAGTATTTTTTGCCAAGCTGATCCTCTTCACCTGTGTTGGATGATAATTTATATTATTCATATCCTTAGTTTTGAGTGGGAAGATTGTAACCAATAAGGCTTGAAGGAATCAGGTTGGGAGGGCTGATATAAAATAGAAATACTATGCTGGCACAGAGCAGAAAATTCCTAGGGAAAAGTAAACTGTGTAGGTTCAAGTTGGGCAATTGAGAGTGTACTTAATTCTCATCATAGATCCAGATTGTCGGCTGTTCCTTCAGAGGTAGGCTATGGACAGTAATATAGTAGAAAATTGTAGAACTGACACTGGAATCAATCCTTCTTTTTTCCTGACATCTCCTTCTAAAATGTACACAGATACACACAGAGACATTTTCTTTCTAGATAAATCATCTTCCTAGACAAACCTGCTTTTCAAACCAGTAGGAGTTTTCAGACTTTAGTTGTTCAAATCTACTTGAAGATTTCTAGTTGGCTGAAGTGTCATCCTGTTGCAAGCTCATTGCTGTAGCATGTAACATTTCTTCTCATCTCTTTCCTTCTTTCCTTCCTTCCTTCCTTCCTTCCTTCTCCATGCTTCAAAAGATTTGTCTCATTCTTTCTGTCTCGTGCACAAGAGTACAGAATAGAAGTGCAAATAATTTAAAAAGGGAGAGTTGATTAATGCTGATGAGGCAAAAATGCAGAAATAACATTAGAAAAATGTAAAGGAAGAAGACATGCAGGTAACTTTGTGACTTTCAGGGAATCAGGATGCAGATTCCCCATTTCCCTTGGATAAAGAGGAATATTAAACCTGCAGATTGATAAAGCAAAATGAAATCCCATTCTCTTCATGCTTCAGGCCAAGCTCTTGAGTTAGTCAAAAGTGTCCAAATACATCTTACCATATTTTGGTTTAAGCAGTTGCTGTAATGGCATCCAGGTATTGTACAACAAATAACATGGCTAACTGCAATGGAGGCGTAAGGGGGACACGGGAGTTCCTACATGGGAAAAGGACCTAAACTTGTTTTGAGTCTCTCATTGTCACCAAACAATATCATTAATTGTGCCATTATATCCTATTGATTAACTCCAAATCCCAAAATCACTGCATATGCTTTCTTATGCACTTTGGTCAAGTTGTCATAGAAAAGGAATGACCAAATTACGTTGTTGCTCTTTTCCTACCCCTTTTCCATGTAGTTTCTGGATTGTTGTCCTATTCATTGTGAAAACATGTGGTGGAAAGAAGGGGTAGGTGAGATGAAGTCCAATTATTTAAGTTGTATTATGCTAATAAAAACGCAGCAGAACTGTTAAAAACCATTGCTTATGCCCATTAAAAAGCAAAAGGGACTTCAGAAACCTCAGAACTATGGAGAGACTGTGTATTTCAAAATATCAAATGGACCCTGGAAAAAGTAATTTAAACAGAATAAAATTTGTAGTATTAAAACTATTTCATTTAATCAGAACTCCCACTATTATGCAGGTAGCAGTATGAGAAGGGAGGGGAAATCTAAAGACTTCGTCTGAGTAGTTTTTAAAGGAGAGTGTGTTTATATGAAACATTTAAATATACTTCACCAACTAAATATATTTAATGCATAGAGCATAGTTTGATTAATGGCTGTTGGCCATAAAACAGAACTTCACAATCAGAAGCACTGTACATCTGAAAACAAGTTGCTGTGATTAAACAAAACAAAAAAAACCCGATTAGGAAAATGCTGCTCTGATGCCATGCTTCTGGGAAGTGTCTGAGTCAAGAGACCTTTCTTTTCATCAAACAGAAGTCTTCTTATGTTCTTAATTAACACAACTTCCATGTGTTTAGTTCATAATTTTTAACAATACATTGTAACATATTTTGCTCGCTGCTTATGTTAGGTTATAATGTGCTGGACTGTAGCTGCCGCGTGTGTGAAGCCAATTTTAATATTTATTCACTCAGCGGGAGGAACACATGCTGTGGCTTTCTTAATGTACACTTTAACCACTGTACTATTGAGTGCGGTATAGTAGCAGTAATAATTCATAGTGAGTCTCTTCATGCCATTATTGCTTAGGATCTTTTTTTTGGGGGGGGGGGGTTAGAGTTCTAGTCACCTTGATTATATATATATATCCTTGCTTTGAAGCTTTCATTGTTTAGATACTGAAAACATGATATTACCCAATGAAACCCAGCACTAAGGCCAGATTTGTGGTGTGGTTTCTGACGGCTTAGCACTTTACTAGGTCTCTGGGGACATCACCAGTAAATGTGAAAGAAGCCAACAATAGATTGGCATACTTTTCTATTTCCACTAGAATAGAGGAGTAAATTAAGTCTAACCTTAAATGTATAATCTGTCCTTGGGAAACAGAAAAAAATAGGATATAGCATCTTCGAGCTCTCAGCATCCCTTATGAAGAAAAAAAAATGGTTCTAAGGGTCTCTGATCTTGTGTTTTAGTAAAATAGAACTGCACGGCTGACTGACAGTTCTGATCTAAAGCATTTACATTTAAGTTTTGATCTCTCTGCTTTTGATTAAAACTAATGAGCTCATTTAATTCAAAATGGGAATCTCTGATAAGAGAAATAAGGTTGATGTGATTGGATTAGAGGGGCAAATTAAACTCTTAGAGCAGAAGTTTGTGCTTATATAGTGTATTAAAAAGCTGTTGGCGTATTATGGCGTGTTAGATGATGAGAAAAATTTCATAGTAATTCATATTTAATCAGAAGAAATGAAAGTACTAAATATAACATGGCTCTGCTTTTCCCCCGAGTGATAAAGAGCTGTACATTTAAAATGACATGAAATTCATGCTCTCTTTAAAAAAACAGTCTTGAGACACACTGAAGAAAAAAAGCATTATTGTCAGTGGGCTAATCACAACAGAGTAGAAATCCAAAGTAAAAAATGGCTATAGGAAAGTAAATATATGCAAGTTAATATCAACAGCCTAACCCTTTTCAAATAAAGGGGAAAAACCTTGGTCGATAAAAGCAACAGTCTTTAAATTTGATGAAAACTGCTTGACTAGTGTCCTTTGAACTGCCTAAACTGAAATGTTTTCTTGCCAATATATTTGTAGAGGTTTGCTTCTCAATTAAACATCTTGCACAACAAAAGTGTGCTTGCATTTGATAGGAAAATAAAAGCACTCAAGTACGTGACCTTTTTACTCATGTTCAGGTGGACGAATGTTACAATTATCTCTTCCCTACTCTCAGATAAAAGCCAGCTCCAATTTGACGGAAAGAGCAACGGGAGAGGGAAGCTTCCAATTGAAGCGAGAAAACAACAATTTATTATTTGAAAATTGTCCATAATATATGGACTGGTGGTTTTCATGGGGGCATTGAGGAAGGCCATGTTGAATTGACAAAATTTGTGGGATAGTCTCAGAAAAATAAATAGGCTCTTTTCCTAAAATCAGTTTGTTTTTTCAAGTTTTTTTCTACCGTGGAGTTTTGCTTGCAGAGTATTAAGAGAATGCTATGAATTGTCATCCTAAGCAATTTGGCTCCCCTCCCCCAGCCCCTATTTCTATCATGAGCAAGGTGAAAGAGATATTATTTATTTGCTTATTAGTTATGCCTACAACTTCTGTGCTGGTCAATTTAAAAAACAACACCTCTTCCACTTCTTGCATTTGGCCCTAGGTTAGCTATTCAGAAGAACTCTCTAAAAGTTAAATGATCAATAAATTATTTTGTTATGTCTATTTTAGTGGAAACTACAAGCCCAAGTCTACTTTCAACAGACAACAATCTAGAGCGTTCTTTTTTCATTCGGATGAAATCTACACTGACCAAGCGAGGTGTACACATAAAATCTTCAGGATATAAGGTAAACTTTTGTTTTGTCTCCCTAAATATTCTCCATCTTTTTAAAAAGATATATGATAGATTGTAGCAGATCCCAGAATCTCCTCTCTAGAGCTTCATAACAGCTGAGCCTGGATAGTTTTCCAAATATTGCACAATTTGAGAAAGTGAAAGGCCATAGATGATATTTTTGCAGTATATCCATCAGATATCATAGCAAGGTGAAAAAATCAACAGCATTATTTAGTGTCACAGACTATCTGGGGCAGTCCTTAAAAATTCTTCATGTAGAATGAAATAATTAAAAGCCTCATTTAACACAAGAGATGCTTCTTAGGATGCATATATTCCATGGATTTAATGAGAAGGAATGCTGTATTGGGAGTTTACAACTATTTTTCTATCACCACCAATGAATTGGGGGGAAAGTTTTATATCAAAAATTATTTTCACTGGAAGAATTTTCATTTTTCTTAATGTATGTATGATCTTAAATACTTTTATGAACAAGGATGACTTTGAGTTGTTGGGAATTCAGATCCATCACTGATGTTGTGATTCTGGATATAGTTTTTCTTGCTTTAACTTTCTTTGTGATTAATAATCCCAAATTTCACTTTCAGTCCTTGCACTTAATTTCCTGTTTGTTCTGCTGCTATCCTGCTTTCTCTTGTTTTACAAGAGATAAAGATTTGTCAATATACTCAGAATATAACATTGCTGTTGCATGCCACCCCAACCCACATTGTTTGAGTTGAGTAGCTCTATAATTCAGTTGAATATGTAAATAAATAAAAGCTTTTTCATGTTTTACACAACCATCTATTAACAATCCGTTCTGTTATTACTTTTCTTACTATTTTGGTTATGTTATAGAACACTGAATCTAAAACAACCAGCCTACTCAAATTTATTTAGGAGCAATCAGACTTTGAAAATAATACAATCTGAAATGCCTTACTGTTATTTTGGATGCATGTCAGATGAGAGCAGGTATAAAACCAAAGTTCTGTGCCAGGTCTTGAGAATATGAAAATCACAAATTCTTTCTTTGGTTATGGCTTGTGCTTATTGCTATTAGATTTAAGACAACTTGACTTGATCTTTAATGGAGATGATAGAATAAGTCTTTTTTTAAAAAACTACCACACTCTTTCTATTATGCACATTATGTGCAATGGTTTTATAATAGTGAGAATAAACTTCCAGGTTGTATTTACAGCTTTTATCAACCCTATGTCACCCCTAAAGACTGCAGAAATATAACTTGTAGAATATACTAACAAGATCTTGAAAGCCTACCAGGGCTTTCTATTGACCTCCCTTATGTGAAACGGAATCAAGATGGGATTATACTCAGTCTCTTTCTCATGCCTATTCCTTTCCCAGTTTAGAGCTGTTGTTTGCTCTTTCTTAATGTGCCTCTTAATGGCTCTTATATGCTTGGTCAAGGCTATCTTTGCATTCCTCTATACATTTGGTGTTGATTCTTCATTGTGGAATAAAAGAAAGGAACCAAGTTATTACAAAACAAAACAAAAGATAAAAGAAGATGGTAATACATGAAAACAGACAGAAAATGCTGGAAAAATAAGATTTTTCAGTTTAAGAAAAAAATTAAAACAATCTTTTTTGTGAAGAAGAAACATCTTAGGCATCTCCAGGAAAATGTATGCTCTGGAATTCTTCTTGATATAAATGCAAATAATACTTTTGAATATTTTTAAGAAATTATTTTTTTAAAGAATTCAATGCTTTGCCTCTAATGCTGAACTCAGTATGCTTTCATGTGGTACAAAACATACAATATAGTATCATTTCTTATAGGCAAATTCTAAGCTTCATAATTAAATATTTAATTGCTCTATATAAATTTAAGATAAGAGAGTTTGTGTCTGGTCAGTAATAGCAGAGAGTGGGTGTTTGTTTGTTTTTTGCATATGGCTGACAGTAGGGAATAGAGAGAAACTTTCCAAAATGACAACACTGACTTAATATTGGGATAAAAAGACAGACAAATTAACAGAGTTGAAAGGGATCTTGTAGGTCATCTAGTCCAACCCCCCCCCCTGCCCAAGCAGGATACCCTACACCATTTCTGACAAATGACAGTTCACTCTCTTCTTGAAAGCCTCCAATGATGAAGCTCGTGCAACTTGCGAAGGCAAACTGTTCCACTGGTTGATTGCTCTCACTGTCAGAAAATGTCTCCTTATTTCAAGGTTGAATCTCTCCTTGATCAGTTTCCATCCATTATTCCTTGTCTGGGCTTCAGGTGCCTTGAAAAATAGCTTGACCCTTTCTTCTCTATGGCAGACCCTCAAATATTGGGACACTGCTATCATGTTTCCCCTGGTCCTTCTCTTCACTTGACTAGCCATGCCCAGCTCCTGCAAACGTTCTTCATATGTTTTAGTTTCCAGTCCCCTAATCATCCTGGTTGCTCTTCTCTTTTTCTAGACTCTCAACATCTTTTTTAATAGTGTGGTGACCAAATCTGGATGCAATATTCTAGGTCTTACTAAGGCTTTATAGAGTGGTATTAGTACCTCCACTTGATCTTGATTGTATCCCTCTGTTAATGCAACTTAGGATTGCATTGGCTTTTCGGGCTGCCACCGCACACTGCTAGCTAATATTTAACTGGCTGTCCACTAAGATTCTGAGATCTCTCTCACAGTTACTGCTATTAAGCCTGGTTTCACCCAGTCTATACATGTACTTTTTGGTTGTTGTTGTTGTTGTTGTTGTTTTGCTTAAGTGTAAGACTTTACTTTTCTGTACATTGAATTTCATTTTGTTAGATAGGGCCCAGTGTTCAAATCTGTCAAGATCCATCTGGATCTTGAGCCTATCATCTAGCTATTCCTGCCAGCTTAGTATCATCTGCAAATTTGGTAAATTCCCCTTCTATTCCCACATCTAAGTCGTTTATGAAGATATTGAAGAGTACTGGGCCTAAGATGGAACCTTGTGCTACCCCACTGCTTACTTCCCTCTATGTAGACATAGAAGAAAAAAAGTTTGAAAAAGACTTGAATGCTTGAGTGGAATAGTGGTTAAAGTCTAGGACTAACTCTCCTTGAGTTTCCTGAAGAATAGCAAGAAATAAATCTGATAAATAAGAATAAATGTATGTTCACACCTTGAACTATTGTTGACTGTGTAATAAACACTCAATCCTGAATTTCAACCGATGGTAAAATATTTCTGTCAAGTGACTAAATAAATTGTTTGACTACTGACACTTTTGAGTAACATGTATGTCGGCTATTATATTCTCAACATCAATTTACATATAACCTCAGGCATTTCTGAGGGAACGTTCTTGAGAAAGAACTTGGTTACTGTGATGCAGAGATTGTCTGGTGTTCAAGGTGGAATAGAAAACGTCTTGCAAAGTTTAGTCTTTATGAAAGCAGTTATTAGGGAAAACTAAGGAGACTTTATTTAACACATTTATCTATAATATAAAAAGGTCTCAGTATATATAGATCTACACTGAGGTTTTCACAAACTTTAGTGAAGATCTATATATTTAGCCCTTGTTATTATATAGTATAGTATATGTATTAAAATACAACCTCCTTAGTGGTATGAAATTATTATTTATTTATGTTATACTGTATAGAAGTTGGCTTTCTTTTAGTCAGAATGTGAAGAATTCAGTTTGTAAGAACTTCTCATTCCTCATATTTGGAGAAATCATAGAAATGTGAATATTTAAACATCATCTTTACTTCTTTAATAGCCATTTTTATCTCAGCATTTAGGCATATTATATTCTTTGGGAAATTTAATTCAATGCAATAAAATGAGATAAAAAATAATATGCAAACATTTAATTACTGGAATGCATCCAAAGTATTTGTAATGAACATTGAAAATTGATGGATATATTACCTCTAATCAACATTCTTGTACTAAAATAATCTTGAAATAGGTATAAGTTAAAAAATTGAAAAATCTTTGTATCTCCAATAATGTTTTCACACACAAAAATGGATACACACCCAATTTAATGTTTCTATTGCTATTCTGCCAAGACTATCTTACATTATGGACTATAGAATGAGGTAATCACAGTTCTCCTGAAAACTTTAATCAATCAGTCAATTAATCAATCAATTGATAATCCAATCAACCTGTTTAATCAAATCAGTCACTTGCTGTTGTACCTAGAATATATATGAATTGCATTATTCAATTCAGAAAAAAAAATCACAATATCATGACATTGGAAGTGAGATATCAATAGAAGGCCTATTACAGATACTTATTGGGTTACAATAGCATTTGGGACCAGAATTTTCCCTAGTTACCAACCTAATTTTCCCATTTAGTTAATTTTCATCAGTAAAATGATGTGATCATAAAGCACAATACTGCGTGATTACATTGTTTAGCAACAGCAATTCTGGCATTCTAGGACTACTCAGGTCATAAAGTGGGAAGAAGTGGGGGTCCCAGGCAAGGAGTGAGGGTGGAGATGCCACACACAATCACTGTAGAGGTCAGGAGGTGTGCAAATTCTACAGGAGATTTTGTGGGTAGGCTCTAGAGAGTGCAGGCATACCAGCAAGACCCATGGGCAAGTTGGCAAGAGCTCACAAGTGGGCTGGCAGGGGCTGCAGGTGGGCCAGCAAGAGCCAAGGGCAGGCACTAGGGAACATGTGCAGGCTGCCAGGGGCCCTAGTGGATTGGTAGAGAGATGCTGTGGACTAGGAGATCTCTGGAATCTTCTACTCTGTAGGAGGGCTTACAACCAGTCCACAATTATGATATTGCAGCAAGCTACAGTCACGTGATTGTCATTTACAGCCACAAGCAAAGACAATGGGAAAGTTGGCAGAGAAGGTTGCAAGTTGATCCTATAAGTTGTTCCTGCCATGTTTTTTTCCCCCTGAGGAGTCCCTTCATTCAGTGCTATCATAATTTTGAACAATTGCTGAATGAACCAGAAGGATTATGATTGGAATCAAGCCTCAGAGCCAAATCATTATTGCTCTTCCCTATATTTAGCACCTAGGTTTTGTTTTGCTACATCCAATTCCTTTATTCAATAAATAAATATGTGTCAGGTATCATACACTGCTACAGAATAAGAGAGCAAGAGAGTTGAAAGGGACCTTGGAGGTCTTTCAGACAAATGATTATCCAATCTCTTCTTTAAAATCTCCAGTGTTGGAGCACCCACAACTTCTGAAAGCATTGATTTAATGGCTTGGGTAATGGGTCACCACACAACCCATTACCCAAGCCATTACAACACAGGAGGCTAATGGAAAAGAGATCAAAACACAAACGACCCAGGAGATTAAAGCACAAGATCCAGGATATCTCCACAACAAAACTCACAAGGCCATCACACAGCTCATTATACCAACATCAACTCCATCAACCAATCAAGAGGCAGCAGCACAGCCAACCAGCCCAGCACACACCCATCCACCAGTATTTATAGAGAGACGGCAGCTCCGATCACACACTGTTTGCACTGGCACGAAGCCGAAAGCACCAGCCTGAGGATGGCGAGTGGGACCTCACCAAAACGTCGCCAAGATAGTCTTAATCTTACACAGGAAAAGACCCGAACACACCTAGATCTACATATATGGTATTCAGCTTTTTTCGGGTATTTTCCCACATCATTATAGTTGTGCTTTTAAAGTTGTAGCAACGTTTCGGCAGAATCTCATCTGCCATCATCAGGCTTCTGTATTGTGTTCATCGAACACAATACAGAAGCCTGATGATGGCAGATGAGATTCTGCCGAAACGTTGCTACAACTTTAAAAGCACAACTATAATGACGTGGGAAAATACCCGAACAAAGCTGAATACCATACATGTAAATACCCGTGAAAACTATCTGTTTATAGCTTTAAAAGACAGAAGAAGATCTTAGGCAACTTTTACTTGTACTGAAAAAAGAGAGCTGATACACAATAAACTACAGGCATTATGGGATGCCTTCAGTCATTTTATAGTCAAATGCATTCATAAATTTTTGTACAGTTATAAGAAGTTGACTTCGATGATACAAAACTCACAGGAAAGCTTTAGATCACAGGAGTAACCAAAGATGAAGTTTATGCTGACAATTTATCACCTCTTGTCTGTCAAGGAAAAACATTTTAGGATCTCCCTATTAGCAACTGTATGCTACTCTGAAATTGTATTTTGAAGAAGATAGTCTCCCATCTGTCTTTTCTTTAGAATTCTTTCTTTTGTTTTATACTTCAACATGTTAAATTTACAAAATTGTATTTTTCAAAGCAGAATAAAATATGTGATGTCCATTATACAAACTCTTACCAAAAATAAAAACACCTACCACCAAGATAAACAGGAATGTAAATCTCTTAACAAAAATACATAGTTTCTATTACAGGAGAATCCCATGCAAGAATTGCCATAGACAAAGATAAAAATGCAGTTGATGTGTGTTGTCTGTTTGCTGTGGCACAATTTTATTACTAATAGTGCTTTACTGAACTGAAAGTCATCTTCAAGAAAACATGCTATGTGTAGCTATCTCGATTACATCTCTCAAGATATGAATGTGACAATTCTATTGTATTGGCAATGCATTGCATGCTAATATAGATAAATATTACTGTTCCCTTTTTCTTCCATATGTGTGTGTGTGTGTGTGTGCGTGTGTGTGTGTGCGTGCGCGCTTATATTGACAGGGCATTCATAGAATACTATAAATTCTATCACTAATTTTGGCCAGTTCAAATTGATTCTGCAGGAACTGCAAATAATGAACATCCAGGCAGAGGCAAAAGAGAAAACAATTTATTCAGCCATATAAATAGATGCAAACTGGAGAGTATATTTAGCCACAGATTTTATCAGATAATGCACCCAATAATCTTCAAAGTATGAAGAGGTATTCAATAGAGAACATTAGGTCAATGCCCTGCCTTACTTTTAATTTCCCTGATAGGCTAAGTAATAAGTTGAAGGAGGGTGGGGGAGAAAAGCTTTCTTCTTTGAAAGAGGAATGTTGTTTTGAAACTTCCTGAACTATAATTATATCGAGCTGGGCTTCTAAATGGCAAAATGAAAGCAAAACAAAACTGCAACAGTTCATTCAAACTGGGTTCACACATCATATAAACCAAAGTTTTACTGGCTTGATTTTGATTTAGCACAATGTGGTATATAAAAGTATTTTATGACATAATGTGTGAACCGATACCCTGACTCCTCCAGTAATGACTTAAGACAAAACTTACGGTGTCATCTTACAGTGTCTGAATTAATTCAGCTTGCATTCCTGCCTTTTGTAAACTTCTATTAAGGTATTTACTCGGGAAGACGAGGGAGTGTTGATATCCAATTGTAATGGTACTTGTGTAAAATAATAAGGTCATTGCCCGACAATTGTTACTATATGGATTCTGCATTAGTATGAGTCAAAGATCACTGTCCTCAATATCCTTTGACTAGTAACACTGGTGGACCTGGTTGAAAGACTGCAGTTTATTACCTGGATATGCTATTATCACTTATGACATATTCATTTGAAAGGTCCTTGGTGCGCTCTGAGCTTGCTTGTTTTCTTGCAGGCGTTTCATTACCCAAACTAGGTAACATCATCAATGCACATCATAACATCATAGTTTGGGTAATGAGATGTCTGCACGGAAACAAGCAAGCTCAGAGAGCACCAAGGACCCCTCATTTCAACCCTGTGCTACAAATGTTCTCCTTTACTGATATGCATTTGAATCTTCTGATCGGCATCTTCCTAAACAGACTCACCAAAAGGAAAGCTGATAGATATCAACTTTTGACATGCATATGTGTATTATCTATCTATCTATCTATCTATCTATCTATCTATCTATCTATCTATCTATCTACCTACCTACCTACCTACCTACCTACCTACCTACAAACACACACACACACACATACACACATACACACACACACTCATACACACACACATACCTAGGTTGAAAAGGCAAATATATATCAAACAGTATACAGGAAGTCCTCAATTTACAACAGTTTGTTTAGTCATCATTCAAAGTTACAGTAGCACTGAAAAAAGTGACATGATCATTTTTCACACTTATGACTGTTTCAGCATCCTCATGGTCACATGATTTATTTTCAGATGCTTGACTCATATTTATGACAGTTGCAGTGTCCTAGAGTCATGTCATTCCCTTTTGCAACCTTCTGATAAGCAAACTCAATGGGGAACCAGATTTGCTTAACAACCTTGTTGCTAATTTAACAACTACAATGATTCATTTAACAAATGTGGCAAGAAAAGTCGTAAAAATGGGACAAAAGTCACTTAACAGATTTCTCACTTAGCAATATAAATTTTGGGCTCAATTATGGTCATAAATTGAGAACTATCTGTGGTTCTAAAAGTCCTGCCCAGCTTATTTCCGGAAACTTGGGAGATTCAGGAAGGAGCACATGCAAGTTGATTTAAAATAAGAATGAAATCATAGGAAGAGTCAGCTTATTCACAGTTTAGCTCCTTCTTCAAAAAAAGAGTTAATAGAAGTCAACTCGATAGATGAGCAGGGAAACAGAAAGCAAGTGTGGCAATTTGACTTTAGCTGAATTATGTGTGTAAAAGCTGGGGAGAAAGATAACGAGCTCAATAATATGACAAACAGATTCAATGATGAGGGTGCAAGTTCAGAAAGTTGTCATAAAGACCTCAATGAAAAAAAATTCAAGGCCTGCTTGGGTTGACATTAGCTGAAAAAGCAGGTTAGAGAGAGAGGGAGGAGGTGGGGGCAGAATCCAAGTCAACATAGGACTTCAGAAACCCCAGCCAGGTATCCAGTCCCTTTTCTGTGACAAGTAGAATCTGTTAAAAAGAAGGACATGTTTAATTACCTCTCTGGGGAATATAAACCAGAAAGGAGGTTGGGTGGGGGGGGGGGTTTGATTTTCCGAATAGACTCAGAAAGTAGAGAAAAAGTGAGTTGAGGAGCAAATTAAGAAAAGCTGACTGTGGAACAACAAAGCAAATTGCAAGGGCTTCTTGAGCAAAAAAGTCACAGCAGGAGGAGGCAGAGGTAATGCCAGAAGAAGAAAGAAAAGGAGACTCAACCCTAGAAAAGGCAGCTGAGGGAACTGTCCAAGCAAAAAAAAAGAAACCCTACTAGCTGTAGGGGAAAAATGACAAGAGGTGCAAACTAGAAAGTGCAGTGAAATGGGGTTAGAAAAAGGCTGAATGAGAGAAAGGAAAGAAATGCTACTAAGGAGACCATCTTGCCTTGACTAACTGTAGGCAAAATTCAGAAAGATTAAAGCTGCCTATGGTTGAGTCTGCGTAGCTCTCAAGAATCCCTTCTGTTGTCCTCTCTGCCACCAAATCAGAAGTCTTCCAGTCTTTTCAACAAGTGTGAGTGAAACAAAATCAGGCCTCAAAACTTCCCAACTCAGAAACCTCTTAAACCTGCCAGCCAGTGCAAAGAATTATATCACTTGCCCAATGTCACTACCTTAAGAAATTGACCCTGGAAGAAAGATTTCCATGCAACTCAAGTTTGTTATCTCAAGTTTGTTGTTTTTAGTTGCTTTTCTCATTCCTTATGCCCATCCGTATTTCTCCCTGCACCATAGATTTGCTCTCTTTGGCCACCTCCCTTTTTGAAAAAAAATGTTTTCCTGACCAATCCTTTTTCTTCTGATTGCTGCCTGTGTTCCCAACTATTTTCTTTGCAGTCTTGGTGACAGAGTTTCCTAGAGGGTACGCACTGTAAGACCAAATACCTTCCGTAACAGTGATAGACAATGTGCTTTTTTAGGAAAGCCCATTTCCAATTACTCAGGCCCTTTTGTTATGTGAACTAAACTATGAGCATTTCCTGTGATTTTTGTTTTTGCAAAGTATACAAATTGCAGAGTTTCAACCCTCTGGAAATAAATTGGTAATTTTCATTTTGCAGAGCATCTTAGTTATTAATTGGTATCTATTGACTAAACCCTGTAGTGAAATTATTATTTTTAAAATAAAGCACTAGTTATAAGCATTTCTGACATTAATGGTTTCGAGTTTTGGAGTCCCTTACTAAATATGGTTTTTTGTATTTATTTCACAGAACAAAACTTTTATTCCAGGGAGAGCAAAACTGAGCATAGGCATTATCAGAATGAGGCTTACATATTCCCTTCCACTTTCCTCTTCCTCTCAAATGGTGTAACTATCTCTTTCCCTGTTCATGAGTACAATTATAATTCATGGAAGCCCCATTTACCTAGAAATTCATATTGGAAAACATGCCTAATTGATGGTTTTGAATTCGACTTTCCAGATCTGCATGTAAAGCAAGGGTGAGATTCTACCAGTTCGCACCTATTCTCTAGAAACAGTTGTTAACATTCTAAGCAGTTTGGAGAACCGGTTGTTAGAAGAAATTACTGGCCTAATCCTGTAAGGAAGGCAGGAAGGAAACATTCTGGTGTTCCTTACAGAAACTGCCTCTCCGTTAACCCTTATTACATTCTTGGCAGGACTAGACTTCATGTCTCGGGAACTTCTCCGGTGTTTTTTTCCCTCCTTTGCTGGTACTTTGCTTGTGTAGAGTGACCATTCAAAGTTACAATGGCACTGAAAAAAGTGACTTATGACCATTTTTCACACTTACAACTGTTGCAGCATCCCCACAGTCATGAAGAGGCCAGGCGAGGAGATGCATGCCTCGATGTGAGTAATATTGAGTTGGTCATGCCTACCAATAACATGACCACCAAGCCACGCCCACCAACTAAGCCATGCTCACAGAACTGGTTGTTAAAAAATTTGAATCCCACCCCTGATGTAAAGGCCACTTGGTTTGTTGACATCAAAACAAAGAAAGGGTATGCGAAAGTGAAACTATAAATTACATTGTATTAAATTGCATACACATACATGAACATGAATGGATTGACAATAGTCCTGGAATATCATATTCTATTTCAATTGTAATATGATTAATCTTAGAATGCATTTTGGGAGAAGCATATTTTAGATAGTAAAAAGAAAAGTTGGTAAAAGAAAACTAATCTCTCTAGCAAAAAAAATGCTTGTTTTAGAATAAATTGTATGTAGCATAACAATCAGTTGATAGACATTAAGTAAACGAGTAAAGTTAGTCAATTTAAAAATGATTAGATTGATTGACAGTGGACAAAATAAAAGGCTGTGTTATAACTCTTTACTGAAAAACCCAAGCATGTGAATTTTTGGCTGTTTTTCCAGATAGAACATTTTAAATTATATGGTTGTGGTGCAGTTTTTGAAAGACACAATAGCTTAATGCGACACATTAGTTGCATGATCTCCTCAGCCACTGCACTGAGGAAATAAATAGTAAATGGAGCCAATACTAGCAGGCATAGAGTCATCAGTATCCACTGTGGGTCACAAAAGGCAAAATGCCAGTCACAGCACTGCAAACAAGACATCATCATCATCATCAATAAATAAATTTATTGGCTGCCTGACTTCCAGCAATACTGAGTGGTTTTGTACATTATACACATATACAAAGCAGCAGAACTTTTGACTATATTGCTGTGATACCACCTTGCCTTTTATTCCCTCATCCTTAGCAAATTCCACTGGACCAGGACTTTTATCCTTATAGTCAGCATCAGCATATTCTCTTTTACCCTTCCCTAATTCCTTGGATCATAGCTGCCATAGTCAGAGTTGAAATGGTAAAGGGTGAGTGACATGGATTTTCTCAAAAAGCAGAAGGGTGGATAGGAAAGAACTTTGACTCTACTTGTGTGGCAGTGCAAAGTATTTTAAAGTATTTTGGTAGTTTGATGGCTTGGGCTTGAATGGGCAATTAAAACCCATTATAAACACATATGCACATTTCTATTTGTGTGCATATGTAGAAAGAAAGAAATCAACAGTGATATAATCAGCAAAGCTGTCAGCTATTTTTGAATTGTTCACTGTTATTGGAAGTTAGCTTAGGAGTCTAATGAATCTTGGTTTTAAATTTTTATCACTGCACCATGGGGATGAAATATTACAGTTGATGCAATAATGCAATGGAAGACCTCTTCCCAGACCTACAGATGTTCATTAAATTGTTTGAATACATCTTGGCTTGAACATATTGTTTGTGAATGGACTCGGTAATCATTATTAGGGATCCTGAGCAAAGCTATACAGATTGCTCAAATACGTAAACAGAGCTATGTGCATACAGAATCATGTCCCCTTTAATTTACTTGGGTCATAAATTAATGCTCAGAAAGAGCTGAGAAGGGGAAGGGGGGAATTCAAAATGAAAGCAAGGCCTAAAGTCTGCAATTCAAGGCATCAGCTTAACACCATTGGCCCTGTGGAGTCCAGAATGCAACCTAAGAACCTTGGAGAAGGAGTCATCATGAGTAGTTAAGCACTAATCAACAGCTGGTGGCAACATTGGGAGGGTGCCTGGCACAGACTTAAATACTGTTACTGTGTCTTTCCTCAAAGCCCAAATATTGTTAATTCTTCAAAAATCTTAAATCTGCAATACCATACTTCATATAACCTCCCATACTCTCAAATGTTGCTTTCCCCAGAATCTAGAGGAGTCCAGAAGTTCTTCCAAATTCATTTCTTTGGCTGGTTCTTTCTGACTGTGCTCCAGTTGTTGATTGTTCTGGTTTTGTATCTAAGAATTTATCATAATCATTTGATTGGATTATGGCCTATTATACTAATCAAACTTTTGCCCATACATACAGGTAGTCCTTGACTTATAACATTTAATAACACACTAAAGGTAGTAATCATTCAAAGATACAATAGCACTGATAAAAGGGAGATAACAATTTTTTACTCTTACAAAATTACAGCATCCCCATGGTTATATGATCAAAATTCTGACACTTCGCAACTGGAATATTACAGTTAGAAAATAAAGATTCCTTTAGCAATAGTTCATGTATTTAAAAATATTTCTGTAACAGAGATTCAAATATTAACACAAATCTATAGCAAAGTTGGTTCAAACATATTCTGTCAAGCAAATCCTTAGATAAATGAAAAATAAAATTTCATGTTAATCAGTTCTTGAAGTATAATAAAACTTTTTTCTTATTTTTAATTGGTTGGTAGAGAAACAAAATGCCAAAAGGTGTTCCAATACAGTGCTCGGAGAAAACAGCCATTTAGATATTTTTAAACCACTTTTTCCCATTAAAATATGTTGCCCATCCATTATTCCACCTCCAGCACCCTCTGATTAATACCTAATTAAAATATTCTTAATCGCTTCAGAAAAGAACAAGTAAAAATATACACCCACTTACTACTGTGGATGACAATATTTTGGGGAACTAGGCAGCTTTTGCTGCTGTTGAGTTGAATCTCCAAACCCTAACAGGTGCTCCAGCAGCTATATCTTTTGCCAAGTCAAAATTCATAAATTCCTACCAAAGTTATACAAAGAATATTCGTTATGAGCAGTTGAATGGCCTTTTTTTCCATAACCAATTATCTGGATTTTGATTGGGTTAAGAGCAGAAGTGCATACACCTTCTCCTGGCCAAGATTCATACTTCATCTAAATTGTTTGCTTGCAGACGCAATACAAAAAGTGGACATTACACAGCTAAGACAAAGAAGTGGGCACAACCAGTAAGAAACAAAATGTGTTTCAGTTTAAATAGCATTTCATTCATTTAAGGCAGCTAATGTGATTGTTCTTCATATATTGAATAGTTTTTCTCTTCTATCAGTCATTCAGGAAATTGCCTCTTGAAAAGGGTTGGGAATCCAATTTTCAAAAAGACTTAAGAAAGGAAAGAGAGGTATGGCAAAAGAAAAGGAAAGAAGATTGAGTACAGGGTTGGGTCCTTGCTTTAGCAGAAAATGCTTATCTATAAAGTTAATTTAGATCCCAAACAATATCAAAGTAAATTAAATTTTGGAAATAATGTCTGTCTCTCTGTCTGTGCAAAAGTCTAGCTCTCTTGATTTCTTATTTCTGGAAATTAAAGATATTTGAAAAGACAGGTTACAACAAAGCTAGGCGACTCCATATTATTTTTGGTGATGATGCTACTCAGTATCTGCCATTATGCTCAATTGAAGGCTTTGCTGCATCCTTTTGCATAGTGGATATCTTGTATTCCTCTAATCCAAATACAACCTAAATCTGCTACAAAAGAAACATTTAACTCACAACACAGAGATCCATAAAAATAAAGGAGTACCTGTTTAATGTTGTACTGATGAGTCTCTTTTTCCCTTTTCCTTATCTTGTTTTAATTAGTTTTTATTTCCAATGTTGTAATAACTCTCTCTGAGTACCCATCATGGCAGGATGTCTCTTTTTCATTCATCTTCTTAATCCTTCTATATATTAAAAAAAAGTCAGGCTACTCCTAGCTACAACTCAGAGACAGGGGTGCCTAACTATTTGCCTTTCAAAACCACTGGAAAACAAAAGATGAATTTTAACGGATACAACCCAGGAAACTTATGTGATGGAATGTGCAGCTGGAGAAGTGGAGGTGGGGGATGTTGGCAATAGCACTGTGGCTTCCCAGGGAGGAGGCAGCCCATTCCAGAGAAGGGCCCAATGCAAGAGACTGCACAGTCCTAAACTGGATCAGGGAGGGAGGAAGAAATAGGTACAGGGCAGCCACATCATAGAATCTCCCAAGGTACAGTATAAGGTTAGAAGGTTATCGCTTTAGCCTGACAAGATTCTGTCTATTAGGTGTAGGCAAATAACTGGATTGAAATAATTGAACTGGATTCAACTGGATCTCACTGTGTTGTCTTTTGGCTTAAGCCTGACAATTTCGTTGTTGTTTTTTTAGAGCCACTGCAGGAATAATTATAACATAAAAGTTAGGCTTACATTAAAAAAAAACTCTTTAATATCTAGAACGACTGTGAAAATCTAAGTTTATGGCAGATAATTATATAGGTGACTTCATTTTTTCTTCTCTCTATGCATAAAACATGTTAGTATAATTTGTTGGTTTGTTTATCTATCTTTTGTTCACCATATTGAGAATCACCTAGGAAAGGCTACATCAAATACAATAGTTAAAATATTTTTATTTCTAACTCCCATAATAGGAGATATTACACTTCTGAATAATACTTAATATTGGTTATCTTTCTGGGAGACATCTTTGCCTAGGCACACAGAAAATCTAGTATTGATTTATTTCATTTATTTACTCTTTTTCTTCCCACAGTCTGAAAGTCTGGCAGTTTTTATCAGGCTGTAATGTTTCTTATATACACATGTACACATACACATTCCACTTTATCCCAAATATGTTTATGACAATTCAGCAATGGTATATATTGTTGAAGATAAAGAAAGGGCCTTTAATAAAGCTTATGTTTACTTTAAAAGATCTAACAGCAGGGATTGTTGTGAGCTGGCAAGTGTTAGAGCTAATGTTTCCTTCATTAGAATCCTACCATTTTCTAGCACCAAAAGCTTTCAGGTTTCTTGAAAATAAGCTGTTATTTTTAAAGGGTAATTTCAAACCTTTCCTATAAAAAGTAAAATATAGATTGAGGTTTGTAAGATAAATGTATTCTATCAAAAATGTAAAAGTTGGCTGTTCCCTTGGATTTCAGTGCTTACCAGAAACTAAGGATGATTTGTATTAATAAGCCAGCATTTACCTAGGAAATGCTTTAGACAATGACTAGGCATCAGAAAGCAGGCACTAAATTAGACACTAGAATAATAAAGATCATGTAAATGGATGCTACCCTCAAACATGATCCTGAAATTCATTTTCAAGCTTATATATTACTGTCTACTGTTACCTCACCCCATTCCTAAGAGGTCTGTAAGGGGCGTGCATAAGCACACCAACGTGCCTACCGTCCCTGCCTTTTATTTGTATCTATTTCATGTATTAATAATCATGTTTATACTTATGTATATTATCAAACATGCTTGACAAAATAAATAAATAAATAAAAATAAAATAAACAAACAAATAAATAAAAGATGTGCTTCCAAACTATGGTAGTCGAAGTCCTCTTCTCAGCCCAGCCGGTCACTTTCGAGTGCATTTCTCTAGTTGGAAAAATGCTGGTTTTTTAATGTTATGATTCCATTTATTATATACATACCATTATAATGCAGCAAAATACAGAGAAATCCTAAGCATTATGATGCACAATGTGACCCATGTTAGTGACGGCTGGAATTCATTATCATGAAAAAGTAAATATCAACGTATTACATAGGTTGTATAGAGACAGAGAGTTGGCAATTGCTTTCATAGTATGGGCCAATGTGGTTCAAAGATATAATAAAATGTCTTATGGATTGATATGTTACAGGAGAATGGTAGAGAACAGTGGATTAATAGAACATTGTACTTAGAATAATTCATAGCTCTATTATCTGTGACACAATCTACAATTAGACAAGCTTTGTTTGGTGAGGCTTTGTCCATCCAATTGACATGAATGATTCAAGAATCAAGACTTAGGTGGCAGCACCTAAGTCATCTTGAGTGATCTTTAAAAAGCTAAGCGATGCCAGATCTGGTTTGTACTAGGATGAGACATCATTCAGGATTATAGAGGACATTCAAAAACATCTAAGAAGGTGACAGTAATAAATCATTTTTACATTGTTGCTGAAAACTAATATGATTACATCCATATGGTCAGCAGGAGTCAAACTTCAATTGAGGTAGACTTTATGGAAAATAAAATGGCAGAGTTTCAATGCTGAAAATTTAGTAGTAAAACCAAAAAAAACCCAAAAAACATGTTGCATATTATAGAAATTAATTAAATACGTACAATTGATAATTGCTATTTTTGTAAAGATATTCTCAAAATTGAAGAATCCCCATAGAAATTTTCTAAACAAAGAATATATTTTGAGAATACAAGACAATTTCCTCTCAGAATATAAGTTATAAATATAAAGGGTGAGGTTTAATGACTCCCATCTATTGATATATAAAGGTGGTTTCAGTTCTCTGAATCTGGAACTATATCATAACACTTACTTATTGTCAAGCATTAAATAATGGAAGCCAATAAATTGTTTTTTTTCTGATTTGAGCAACTTTAGAATATACAGATATAGTACCTTTGGTTGGATGGACAGTGTTAGGATCTAAACATGATAGAATTTTAGTATCTCTGGAAACAATTAGGTCATTTAGAAAGTTATAGAATTTACTGTTTAATTTAAAAAAAAAGATTTGACACTTTTTCCCATGCCAATTTGAATTTATGAGGAAACCCAACTTTGAAAATAGAGGATAGAAGTGGGGAATTCTGACTTTGGACTAACTGATGATAAGGATCAATTTTTAACATACGGTGTCTTAAATGATAAATATAATCTATGTGATTGGGAGCAAGTAGTGAATTATATAAATATAATTGTCCAACAAAAAATAAAATATGTAGAGGATAATATCTCTTGAATTATATACCTAGTATAGTATATGGTATCTAGTATAGTACAATATTCTCTTTAATTACATATCTAGTATAGACAACTGGATAACACAACCTTAAACCTAACCCCAATCCTAACTATGTGCTCTTATTATGACTAAAAGACTGATATTGCAGCATTGGAAAGATACGTGTTGGTCCCTTTTATTCAATGGATTGAAGACCTGATGGCATCTATATATAATATAGGCCTCATTTATACAGAATACAGTGGGTTTAAAAAGTTGCATAAATAATATTTGCAATGTTGTTGTTCCGTTGCTAAGTCATGTCTAACTCATTGTGACATCATAGTACCTCAGGCTCCCTGCCCTCCACTATCTCCCAGAATTTGCCCAAATTCAAGTTCATTGCATCAATGACATTATCTAACCATCTCATTCTCTGCTATCCCCTTTGCCTTTTGCCCATAATCCTTCCCTACATGAGGTCTTCTCCAATGAATTCCCTCTTCTCATTAGGGGGCCAAAATATTTGAGCTTCAGCTTCAGTTTCAGTATCTATCCTTCCAAAGAACAGTCAGGGTTGATTTCCTGTAGGATTGACTGATTTGATCTCCTTGTGCTCCAAGGAACTCTCAAGTAACCCAACACCACAACTCGAAAGCATTAATTCTTCAATGTTTGCATTAGACAAGTATATATAGAATTGTAACTATTTATTGTTATAATGACATACTATAATACTTTTCTTTGGGTCATATTTTCTTCACTTTTTTGTTATAGCATTTTTTGTTTTCCACTAGCTCTATTATTTTGGGGTTTTGCTCTTTTTTCTTTTTTGTTATTAATTATAAAGCAATAAGAATAAATTAATTAATTCTACAATAATATCACTGGAATCATATTAGAAGATCAACTCAGGAACAAGTATTATATGACAGAGTATATGCACCCTAGTAATCCAAAGAAATGATGGCACATTTTTATACTTATGATTTTCTACAGATATACAGTGCAGATGAAACTAAAATATTATTAAGCAAATGCTGAATGCTGGCATGTTGAGGCTAACATCTAGATGATAGCATAAAAAGGATTCCAGATGATGTCATCAAGGATTTGCAATTGGCTGCTGAGTGAAGAGGGTGTAGTAATTTTTAATGCAAATCATTTAAGCCATAACTTAAACTGCAAAAAAATCAGATTTCTTAATCTGTTTGCAGACACAAGTTTCAGTCGCCCTAAAATGACACCTTAATAACCTGCCATTAGATATATCAGTTTATATTTGTAACTCTCATCATCTTAAATCTCTCTGCACATGATCTGCTGTGGAGGTCATATCAAAGAGATTCTTCCATCAGTTCTAAATTGATCTAACCCAATCTTATATAATGCATTAATATCTTGGTATCTTGTCACAAGGGTGTCTCATTTTTTAAAGGTATAATATATAATTCTGGAGAAACCTGTACATTTCAGTCATATTAGTTCGGAGTAAATGTTTGGTGGACTGCAGTCTCAGCCACCATTATATTTGCTGTATTGTATCAAACAGATTCTTGAGATCATTTTAATTTCTTATGTATAACAGCACTCTGAACTATGAATCCTAATGCTGATTCCTTTGTTATGGAGACTTACATTAAACAGAAATAATTTTTACTTTGTAGTTACTACCCTTTGGTTCCTGGTGTCAGTTTATATTTGACTGCCTGGGAAAATATTAAACTGTTGCTCCTTCTGATGATATACTTGCTGAGAGCTTTCTTGAAGCAATCTGTAGTGGAATAGTTCTTATGCCAACAGTGCTTTAAAAAAATGATAACAATGCTTACTGCAAGTTGACTGTGTTCAGTTTTAATGTGTTTCTTAACCCACTTTTAAAGAATGGCCAGTATAGAAACGCGTACAGCCATATTTTTAAATCTGAAAAATAAATGCATTGGTAGTAAATTAGTTGTTTAAGTTGTCAAACAGAAAAATATGGTTTGTGGTTGTTGTTGTTTTTAAATGGCATATAAGATTACTAACAAATACTGGGGGGGAAAGTTTAAGCAGTCTGATCTGATTTGCTGTGATGAAGATGAAGAATTATTATTCAAGTCTCACATGTAATGAGTTATATAAGAAAATGGTGCGATATGTGATGCCATGGCAATACCTATCCTATTACATTGTCATAAATCCAATTTTTACAATATAGGTTCAGTCTTTGTAACAGAAATTTTGTCTCATTGTTTACTTTCAAAAATTGAGATAATTTTTCTTTGTTTCGTTTGTTATAATGTTGTATATGAAATAGAAAAAGAAACATTTCAAAACAGGTGAACATTGCAGCTATTACTGTCCTTCAAGAATAAAATGAGGATTGTAAGGGAGACAATTAAGGATTGAGCTAGCTTGGTGCAACTGCTTATAAGCCAAATAAGGCTCAAAAACATGGGTACAAGTTGCTATTCAACTGTTAGTTCACTGATTATCCTAAGTTCAGTCACAAACTAACAGTCAAACCAAATGTTATGGAGTTACTGTAATAATAAAACAGATTGAAGTCCATGTATATCACCTCCTTAAAGACAGAATGGACTATAAATGAAATTACAGTAATCAACTTGCCATCTAGCCATATATGTGATGCCTTTCCAGGATCTCAGTCCAATATTAATAGAAATGAAATTCTGTGAAGAAAAGCAGTGTAGCCCCATTGTTTACACTTAAATCCTGAGGTGATTTTTGAATATAATTTAAGATTTGGATTGGTAATTTCTTCACCTTATTCACCACTATAAAATGCTTTCAAGTGGCCTGGGGAAAATGTATGGATCACTGAAAATATTGTTCATCTTGTTCATTGATAAATATTTATCAGCAATCAGAAAGATATTCATAAACAGGATATAAAGATCTTCAGATCAAAAATCATTGAAAGGTACACTGAAGTTAGCAACTGTAACTACTGCATTTTGTTAGCTTCATTTTTATAAACCTTTACCAAAGAATAAAAGAGATACATGATTGTTTCTCCAACTTATTTATTGCCATTGAGTCCCATATAATTTAACCATACTGGTTAATAATAACAAAAACAAATTATTAAACTTGTATGCCATCTGATTCCTAATGACTCTGACATGTTTATACTGTGACACTTGCTGAAGCTCTTTCTGTAACTTCTTTCCAGAAGCAATTAAAAACAACTCTTGGAGGGGATGGTGATACTTCAGTATAATCAAGGCTTGCTGTATTTTATTTTATGTTTATTATTTTAAATGAACTATCAACGCTTAAATTGTTCACAATGCATCCTGAATAATAAAATAAACATGCATCATTTTGAATAAATCCTAGCAATGAAATACTGTTTCAGGCTTGCATCATGGCAGAAATATTAGGTAGGTAGGTAGGCAGGCAGGCAGGCAGACATAGAAGATGAATAGATAGATGATGGAGATGAGAGAGAGAGATGATTCAGTAAAGGAAAAAGTCTAACCCTAAATAAATGCTTTAAATATATTTGCCATTAAACTCTAAGTTGCATACAGCATTATTGCCATACTTGCAAGCGGTAAGTAGTAGACTTTAAATACAGAATGGCATTTTGAAATTTTACCCTTATGATGTTAATACATTTCAAGCAAATAGTCATGAAACAAGTGTATGCTTACAATAGTTTTTTATTTCATATTAATCACTAAAAAGCAGTATGTTTCCATGCATCTACAGATTTGAAATTCATTTTCCAGAAAACTAAAATAAATAGTGATAACTATATATTCCTGACTAGGCCTAGCTGGAAGAAATACATAGTATTGTTAATGTCCCATGTGTAAATCCTCTTTCTTTTAACTATGTCTTTGTTATTTAATGAGGACTCACAAAAATGGGCTGTTTCGGTGATATTTTTACAGTTTAGTCTCTAGAAATATAACAATATTCCTAAGGAACTTTTGTCATTGAAGATACATTATATATAAAGTTAGCCAATAATTATCTCATTTGTACAAGTGAAATGGATGAAAATGCAAATAGTGGTTATCAATAGACATACTGCCACAGTTGCTGTTTTTTTTTAAAATTAACAATTTAGGTGTCTTTTTAAAAACATGGAAAAATAATAGTTTCAAGCTGGTTTTCATAGCTTGAATTCTCTTTGACATTCTGTGCAGCTGATTGTTAAAGAACTTGCTAATGGAAAATGGTGCTTTGCAGCTTCTAGTCAACATTAATAATCTGCACCGATTATTTGCAACCAACTTCTCTTGATTCATATTCCACTTTGAGAATATATCAGTGAAAGAAATGTCTATCTCCCAAAAAATCTTTATTGAAGATGGCGCTGACAAGTTCTGCATTAGCATCTCATCATAAAGGTCTTTAATTGGATGAACTACAAAGGTTAAACTCCTTTTTCTAAAATAAATAAACCAATGATTTCAATAGTGTAAAGTTAAGAATGAAAAAGTATTTAAGTACAAATGCAAAAATCACACATTTATATGAGTGATACTGAATGATTGTGAATAATGATATTTGTTTGTTATTGTCTTGATGTATGCATGGTCAGCATAGCTATTAAAGAGGTACAGAAGATTCCTTAACAATTGAAATAAATGTCACCCTTCTTTCTCATACCCATGAAGCTTCTTGATTAAAAAAATATAGGTTTTTAATTACTTCCTTTTTCTCCATAGATCTTTATTTCCCCTCTGTGAAACTCAGGCTGCATTTATTTCAAATTCTAAGTGCTCAGAGTATTAGAGTAGGACTGGGGAGGCTTAGACCCAAATTCACTATCAGGCATAGAAGCTACAAGGAAGATTTTGGCCAATCATTATGTCTCACCTACCTTGCAGAATGACAGTTGTGAGATAAAACAGAAGGAAAAAGTACTATGTTTGTTGGTTATAATGATAAATTATAAGTGCAGAGTCCCAGATAGCCAATCCACCTGCAAAAAGACTACCAACCACTTCAGAAGGGAGAAATGTTGTTTGTCATATAGATAGAGACGTACCTAGATATTCTCTTTTGGAGAGAGAAGGTTTGAATCCTTTTAGAAATCTTCAGATAGAACTGGAAGAAGCAACAAAGGTAAAAACTGAGTACTGAGGTTGAGTAAAAGATTGTGGTTCTCCATCTCCAGAGCACCCTTAGAATTAACTTATTGTAATAATTGAAAAATGGGAAGTCCAGCAATAATTGAGGCATAAAGAAAATCTGTTGCTGAAAACTGGTATCTCTGGAAAGAGATGAAAATATTTACCTTGGATGCTATATTAGGCTTAATTATTGCTTTACTATATTGTACTACTGTTTCTTGTCTTTTTCATATTATCTGTACAAGATAGGAAATGTGTATTCATTAATAGCAATAGCACTTAGACTTGTATACAGACTTAGACTGCATACAGACAGGAGGTTATACAACTTGCCTCATGGTATAACCGGAACAATCTGGAACTGAACACACTCAAAACCATAGAAATGGTGGAAGACTTTAGAAGAAATTCTCCCATACTACCACGTCTTACAATACTAGACAACACAGTATCAACAGGAGACCTTCAAATTTCTAGGTTCTACTATATCACATGACCTAAAATGGACACCTAACACCAAAAACATCATCAAAAAAGCACATCAAAGAATGTTCTCTCTGCGCCAACTCAGAAAGCTCAAACTGCCCAAGGAGCTGCTGATACAGTTCTACAGAGGAATTATTGAGTCTATCATCTGCACCTCTATAACTGTCTGGTTTGGTTCTGCAACCCAACAGGACAGACACAGACTTCAGAGGATAATTAGGACTACAGAAAAACAATTACCGTATATGCCGGCGTATAAGGCGACCCGTCGTATAAGGCGACCCCCAACATTTCCACTCAAAATATAGTTTGTTATATACTCGCCCCTCTTCCGCACGCCTTCCACTTTTGCACTTTTTTTTTTTGAGGCACTTTTTGTGCACCGTGGAAAGCGAATCCGTGAAGCCGAAAGGAGCAGCCAGCCTTCTTCTCCCAGCTCCCAAGGAAGCAGGCTCGCACCGCCCGGGCTCCGCTGAGGTATCCGGCTGGGGCTGTCAGGAGTTGTTACCGCTGGCGCGGCTCGGCTGGCTCCAGTCCGCATTGCCTCGGGAAGGGAAAGGCAAACAGGAAGAGCCGCGGCGGCGCTTGCAATGGCAGCAGCGGCTCCTGGTTTTCCCTTTCCCTTCCCGAGGCACGCGGGACTGGGCGCGCCAGCGGTAACAACTCCTGACAGCCCCAGCCGGATACCTCAGCGGAGCTCGGGCGGTGCGAGCCTCGTTTCCAATTGGAGGCATGTTTTTCAGGGCAAAAAAGTCATCTTATACGCCGGCAAATACAGTACTACCCACCTGCTTTCAATTGAGGACCTATATACTGCACGAGTCAAAAAGAGGGCTGTGAAAATATTTACAGACCCCTCACATCCCAGACATAAAGCGTTTCAATTCCTTCCCTCAAAACGACGCTATAGAGCACTGCACATCAGAACAACTAGACACAAGAACAGTTTTTTTCCAGAAAGCCATCACTCTGCTAAACAAATATTTCCCTCAACAGTGTTCAACTATTTACAAAGTGTACACTACCATTACTGTTAATCTTCTCATCACTCCTTATCACCCATCCCCTCCCACTTGTGATTTTAGGACTGTAACTTTGTTGGTTGTATCCTTACAATTTATATTGACTGTTTCCTAGTATGATTTGATTGTTGATTGTACCCTATGACTATCATTAAGTGTTGTACGTTATAATTCTTGCTTCTTAATGAATGTACCTTTTCTTTATGTATACTGAGAGTATTTAAAACCAAGACAAATTCCTTGTGTGGCCAATCACACTTGGCCAATAAACTATTCTGTTCTATTCTATTCTATTCCGCTTCACAGTGATTTACAGCCCTAAGCGGTTTACAGAATCAGCATATTGCCCCCAACAATCTGGGTCCTCATTTTACCAACCTCGGAAGGATGGAAGGCTGAGTCAACCTTAAGTCAGTGATAGCAGTCAGCAGAAGTACTATAGCCTGCAGTACTGCATTCTAACGACTGTGCCACCACGGCTCTTAATATTAAGCTAAAATATTTCTGTACAGTAATCACTTGCATTCTGAAATACTGAACTTACTTCTGTTCCAAACTGTTTAAGAGGCTTTGTCCCATTTGTAGCAGACATTGCCATCTTGTGCTATTCCTGAAGCATCTCCTTTGCATGTCCTGTTGTATTGTATTGTCATTATTCTATTAAGCTAAAATCCTGATAATGGCAAGTCTGCATTTCCTTCCTCTGCATGTAATCATTTGTTTCCAAAACACAGAGTTACTGTGTCTTAAAATCTAAAGTCAAAAAGATGGAATATACTTTTCTTTCTTTTTATAAAGTTTGATTTTGTTTATCTCTAATAGGATTGTTGTATCTCCCAAAAAGAAGACAATCTCTAGTGACCTATCTCTAAGCTAGATAGCCGTGAAGTTGTATTACATAAATTATTTCATCCTTTTACATTTTTATCACCAGAAAAGGAGTTTAAATTGCAGGCACCCTGACTAATAAACAGACACTCATGTGCTTTGGAAGTTGCAGCAGGAAATGCCATGTTGCTAAATCAGAACAGAAGTCATGAAGACACAGAGGGTATCAGAGAGAGGAGGTCTGAAGTCTCCAGCTTTCCAAACTCTAAACTTGTTTGAGGTCCTAAAGGGAAGGCAGGATATAAACTAACATCTATGTACCTTAAAGTATTTATTACCAGTTTTGGTATATAAATAGTTGTGGTAATATGTGAATGGAACTAATAGCTTGAGCAAATTTCCCCAGGCTCCCCTAACATCATACTTAATACAGTACAGTAATTATTGTACAGATATTATTGTAATCTCATTTGAAAATAGTTTGAAAATTTGAATATAGAGTCAGAACTAGTCTTAAATTATATTATCATATTTTGCCATATCCACTGACTTTCAGTTCATTTAATTATACTTTATAACTTTTTCATGCCATGTGACAAAGTTATGTGAAGACAAACTAATAAAAACCTTACACATAACCCTGTCACTTTGTAATGTTTCAGTCTAATTCCCACAACCCCTTCCATTATCCATGTTGGTCTGGAACAACTGTAGCACCAGCTTGCTTATTCTTGAATTTTATTGTATGCTCCAAATGTCCTCATCAAATATAAGACATCCTCCTTATGAAATAATTATTGTGACCATTCCATATTTTGTAGGCCTATATTAAACTAAAGATGCGAAAATATATTTATGCTGCAATCATGTAGTGTTTATTTTTAAAGCTGGATCTTAATGTGGACACCATTTGATCTCATCATATAAAACAAATATAGTTAAAATCAATAAAACTCTGGCACTAGGGAAAGGCCAAAGATTAACCTGACAAAATTATGTAGAACAGCTTTTCCTACCAATATTGGCTCAATTTCCAACATGCCTTACAAGAACTGGATTGGCAAAAGTTGCCCTTCAGAGCAATTATTAAAGAGAGTATCATTTACACAGAGTTGCTGTTCATTTAAGATCTTTGACTATAAAGCATTTTTCAAGACCAGGTTGTTAAATAGAATCTTTGTCAGTTCAGAGTCTCACAGGAGCCCAATAAATTTTAGAATTCAAATGTCAGTATTAGGGAGCAACCGTTAAGAAAATAAATGCATAATTCAACTGGCATATGTTCACCTGGAAATATGCATTCATATCATTATGTAATAAAAATGGCAGATATGCAGAATATTATTCCAAAATTACAAATTTAAATAATAAAAAAAAATCTTTTTAGAAGACAATGCTATTGCCGCTGCTAAAAAAAATTTGCTGCAGATTTACTCACTGTTTCTAACCCTGCTGCTTATTAGGTAGTTATTTGTAAAATGGGACAACCTGTTACGTAAGAAAGAAGCTCCTAAATCAAGGCCAGTCACTGACTTGGTTGTCACTATTCATCCCATTAATAATCTTTTTCAGAACTTCCCATATTATAGCAGTCATCTCCTTATACCTACTTAGAAATCCTAGAGTCATTCATTCAGCCATGATTTACAGATCCTTTTAGCTGCTTGAAACTCAGCACAGTTTTCTACTGACCAGCTGGCTTGCAAATACTTCATCCATCCCGTGGTTCTGAAACAGCCTGATGGTGCAGACGGAGGAATACCAGAGCAACAGCAATGCTCCAATACTACCATATGTTGATTAACCCCAAGAATCTTTCATTAGTTGACACCTCTCAGTGAAAGTGGATTGGTCTACCAAAGGGTAGGATAGTAGGGGTGATATGTACTGAAACTGAATTAATGTATGAGAATGGTACCAGTCGGATGTTCTCTTATCATTCTTTGATTCCCACACTTCATTTGTATGACTTCTAATTCCACATGCTCATTATGGGGCGTGCATAAGCGCACCAACGTGCCTACCGTCCCTGTCCTATTGTTTCTTTTATATATTTTTTATTTTTCTTATATGTATCCATGTATTCATAACTATGTTTTTACTTATACCTATTATCTTGTAAGCAATTGACAAATAAAAAAATAAATGTTTTGTATTTTCATATGTAATAAATCAAGGTATGAAACAGGATAATGATTTCTCCTTTATTTTTTTATAATGAAGCTAAAAGAGAAAGTTTGGTGTAATGGTTAAGGTACCAGGTTAAAAACCAGGAAACTCTTGCCTTGGGCACAAAGTTGGGTGACCTTGGACCAGGCACACTCTCAGCGCAAAAAGGGCAAACAACTTCTGAAATCTCACGCAAAAAAAATGCAGGGACTAGTCCAGGCAGACTCCAGGAGTCAATACTGCTGTGAAGGCACATGCAAACAAAAATTGGAGTGTGGGTTTATGATCCTATAGTTGCTCTATAAATAAACATATCATATACCTAGGCCTAACATTCAGTTTATGGGAATGAAACAAAATTATGTTCTCACAGACCAAAAATACCATGCTATAATTCTGTCATTTCAACCGGATTTGACTCTTGCACATACTGACTTGTTTCTGGTTATTCAGTATGCTGGGTCAAAAGCACAGAAAAAGTATTCACAAATGTCAGTAATATTTTATTTAACTTGCTACTGGTGTATTAAATATAGTCTAGAAATTATTATTAAACATAATAGAATTACTGTTACATTTTCCAAATAAGGGTCAATTTTTCCAGCCTCCCTTTGTACTATAAATCTTCCTTTCAACTTTCCAGATTACCTTTTGTCCTTCTGAAAATTAATTACCAGAAACTCCTCTGGATTTTAGACTTGCTACATTTGAAACATTGAGCTATTATATTCTTCTTTATTAGCATGAGAGAAAACATTCAGGACATGTTCACAGATAGTATTAATATGTTTAAGACAAATACTGGCAGTGACTAAATGCAATTCTGGCAGAGTTAAGTGCTCTATATAGAAATTATATTGTCTGCTGGAAGAATTGCTTTCATATTTTTCTCACACAATGCCTTGATTCTTTGTTGTTTTGCAGGTGATCCATATAACAGGAAGGTTACGACTAAGAGTTTCGCTGTCTCATGGGCGGACCGTCCCGAGCCAAATCATGGGGCTTGTTGTCGTTGCTCATGCCCTACCCCCTCCTACAATCAATGAAGTCAGAATTGACTGCCACATGTTTGTTACTCGAGTAAACATGGACCTCAATATTATTTACTGTGAAAATAGGTATTGCATTTGGGCTATTTTGTTTTGTTCTTCCAGAATGCCATACTGAAATATACGTTTTTGGGCTAGAGCATTTGTTTCATACGACAATAACAATAATGCAGATGTATGTGTTCCTCTGATCAGTACGCAGAAAGTGAGAGCTTCATTTTGAGATTTGGAAAACTGAACTGGAATCTGATTGACTGATAGTTGCCTAGGGAGTTAACTAGAAAGAAAAATCACAATTTAAATGTTAGTTTTCTGACTGCAAAACTCCTCTGATACTCTTCGGATTAGCATTTCCCCACAATGGAATGCTAATACTCTGGAGAGTAAAGATGAGAGTGAATGAGGAAAATAAAGAATTGATTTCTCCCACCGTACAGTGTATGCAACCTCTATTCAGACAAATATATACTGTATATAATTTCAGAATTTCTCCTAAAGCAGGAGAAATCTTTGTCCTGAGAATCTTTTCCTTGGAGCCAACAGAATGTTTCCAGGATCTTAAATTTCCTCTCAGAACTGATTCAGTAATACACCATCCTCTGTTTCTCACTGCCACTCCTAGGAAGCGACAGTGAGAAATATTAGTACTGATTGTAAATTTGGAAAAGCCACACTGCTTTTCTTGTTCACAGTTCAGTTTAATTTAAAAAAATGGGAACAGGCAGGACAGAATGAGAATATGGATATACTGCAGATGTTTTAAATTGTATTTAACCAGTTGCAAAATATTACTAATTTTTTTTTTCCATACAAGCTTGCTTTTATTTTCCCTATTAAGACTGAAAATGCTGGCAATAACAGTTTAGCCCAATGAATTCCACATCTTTTGCTTTACTGAACCTTTCAAGAAACAGCCTTAGGTCAGTGGATATGTATGTTTGATCATATTGACGGAAGCAGAAGTATTGCCTTTGAAAATATGATTTGGTATATCAGAGTAATAGGAATGTCTTTAGTAAAAGTAAAAATTGTTTACAAATGAAGTCACAGGATAATATTGCAGGATCCAATCTGGGTCAGACACTGGGACCAGAGGTTTTGTCTTCTGAGCTTTCAGACTCCTGCTGGAGCCCATCTTCAGGGAACTTCTCTCTAGCAGAGTGTTGTATTTGTATGGTATTTATAGTGCCTGTTGTAAGTGGCTTTTTAGATGTTGATTGAGGTGCATTGATGTCTGGTTTTTAAGTCATTAGCTGTTGTTAGCTTGTGCTGCCCAGCCTTGCCTCTAAGTACTAGATAGGCTTGTGGTAAATCAGCAATCCTATTAACTAATGAGGGACCTGTTTCTCAGACTTCAATTACTTCCCTGGCTGTTGTTGTGCCTGCTTATCCAACAATGTTGGTACCTGCAAAATTGAATGTGTGTCCTTGTTCATTGCAATGCGGGGCTAATCAATGAGTTTGGGTCTCCTTGTCTGACCATTCATGTCTGTTCTGGCAAGCTGGTGATTATCCATGCAAGGGGATTGGTAGATTACATTGGAAGTATCTTCCACCTTCAACTGATCTTTGCAATGCATAATTTGTCCTCGTATGGCAGCCTCTGGGCAGTGTGCATGCCCACATGCAGATCTCGGAAGCTGTGTTTTACAGCTTCTGAAATATTTTTGATGTATGGCAGGGTGTGCTTGAATTGCTCATGTAGGTATCTGCTCTCCGGCTGCTTGACTTGCTGGGTACTACAGTGGCTTCTCACCCTGCCATATAATGCAACTCTTTTTGTGTGAAGTGGATGGTTTCTGTTGAAATTCAGAAAGCATGGTGTGTTGGTGGCCTTGCGATAAACTGTGGTTTTTAGGCTCCCATCCTCGTCTGTTGAAAAGTACGTCTAAAAATGACAGTGTAGATGTACTTGTCAACAGACAAGAGGATGGAAGCCTAGAAGCCACAGTTTATTGCAAGGCCACCAATGTAAGGATCTCCAACATAAACTGCATAAAACTTTTAGAACATCTGAGTTATTTGTAGAAATTTCAAAATAATCATTTTCCATTTCTTAGTAACAATGCAGATCAGCTTTTAGGAAGGTGAGTTCCCTCTTTAAAGAGAATCTGAAGATAGTGAAATGTACGGTTACCTTATTCTCATGACCACCCAAATACAGTGAATACTTATGGGGGGAGAAAGTTGTATCTTTGGTTCCAATCCCTGATCTACATGCATGTATTTGGTCATGTGAACAATCCTGTGCATTCAAAATAGATACACATTTGGCACCTTTATCAATGGGTACAAGATCCATTCATTTGAGGAACAACAATCCTGTTCCCCTCTTTCTAATTCCCTATTTATGAATATGTTATATAAATGCAAGTGTAGTCTTTCAGCATGCAACCTGTAAAAGTGTCATCTTGCCTTAAAATATTCAATGCAACCATTTATGAATGGCTTTTCTACATGCTTGCAACAGATCAGATAAGTGGCTGTGCTGAAAAGGATGAGCAGTGAATCAGCAGAACTCAGTGTAATGAATGAAATCACATGCTCATGAGCTCTATTTGTAATGAATTGTCAGTGTGATCATATCAATCTTCAGCTGGTTCAATTAAGTGTACAGAGTCATAATACCTTAACACAGTAGAATCTAAATTAATATATTAATCAAATGCAAGAATATCCTGAATTCACATACTAGAAAGATGACCATCAGCTTTACAGGCATGATAGAAAGTATTTGTATCATATAAATATATAATATAATATCACAGTATTTCAGCCCAGCCCTTCTCACCTAGAAAACTGTTATTTAGTCAACAAGAAGAAAATGTGTTCAATAGTGATTCTTCTTTTAGATCAAGGACTCCTTTGAGACATCCATCTTAGAAAAATGCACATAAATACACACATCTAAGATTGATTTCTTTATACTACACTCGAAAAATGCACAACTTCCTCACCCACTTAACATCAAGTATTATTACTAAGCCATACTATAATAGGAAGTCTGGATGAATACAATTGTAATCAATACTTGGAAAGATTAAATTGGCATCTTAAAATTTAGTCTGACTTGGTGAAAACAAAGACAGTTATCCTTAGTCTTAATGATAGTACACATTTTCTTTAATTCCTATCAACCTTAATTCCTACCATCAGTTCTTCTAGATGTCCTAATACTGCAATGATGTCCATTATTTTGCTTGCCAATGAAACAGTATTTGGCCTACACTTGTTTGGGGAGAAGCAGTTTCCTAAAAGCATTATTTGGCATTTTTCCCCACAGAAAAAATATATCAAGTAATAGGAAGGAAATTGAAGAAAAAAACTCAGAATCTTTTGTACTTGATTTGTCAGACCCACTGAAGTTTATCCTTGGAACCCCGATTTAGGAACCACAGGTTCAAAAACTTTGGTATATACGAAGACTCCACCCTATAAACAGTAACCTCAAATATTGCAGAGAATACAAGGGAGATATAGTAGGCCCTGCCTCTTTTCCATGATACAGGGAATAAAATGGAGGTATAGCTGACCTCCATTTTATGCAGATTGTTCCCAACTTCTGATCCTTTACATCTGTCTGTCCCCATTAACAATTTAGCTTTAGTTTTAGCTTTAGTTCCGAAATGGAAACATTCCATTTATCTATTCCGGAGGAAGAAACTAGAGGTAGCACATTTTCTGATTTTTATCAAGGAGTGAGAACCTGACAGGTGGTTCCCTAATTTGCTATATATTTTTTTAAAAAAATAATATTAAGTTCTTATTATCTCTTAGAGTGACTCTGGAGACTAGCTCCATGCCATCGCTCTGAGTATGTGAACCCTACCTGTACTCTGATACCTCTGCCATTCAAGAACAAACTTGCAAAGAATTTTCTCAGAACCTGAGTCACAAAAGATATATATATAGTCCCAATATATTTTTGTGAGCATTAGAACATTATTTTAAAAACATACCAAAGAGTTACATCTTCCAAACAAAAGGAAGAACCCAGCTGACCAGGTTAATTCACCCTCCCAATTTTCAATTTGAGAGGATTTTTTTTTTTAACACAGATGCCTGAGGACATTGACATCTGGACAATCAATAAGAGGAATGCACATACAGAGGGAAGCAGAGCAGAGCATAGAGCAGGAAAGGCTACTGAAAGGATTTTAAAGTTTCTGCACAGAGTAAACCACAAAGTCCCAGTTAAAAGAGCTAGGAGTGAAAGCAGAGCTCCCAGCTGAATAAGACTAAAAAAGATAACACCCTCAGGCATCTGTATGTCTCAGCATTTAAATTATATTGCTTGAAATGTCAGTTTGGACTCTGTGCCTGGAAACAGTTGAAGAGCCTTTTTTCATGAATATGCTCAACAGAAGACCAATCTGCTGAAATGAAAGATGTCTCTAATCATTTTGCATAAGCATAACATGTTCTTATTTTATTGTATAACCTTGAATTATCTTGCTCTTTTAATCAGGAGCTTAGTATTTTAAGGAATTCTTTATCTTTGTGGGTGTTGTTAAATATGGACCTATAGACAATTTGAGATTGTATTGAGAGCAAAGAGAGCCAAACTGGCCTAAGGTTTAAGGTGCTAGAGTGGGATTACTGGCTAATTTTGGGTCGGTCATTCTCTCTCAGTCCTAGGAAGTAAACACAACCAAATAAAAACAGCAGTAAACCACATAATAATCACCCATATAAACACCAGGAGTCAAGACCTACTCACATACATGCATACACAAACACATAAAAGAAAACAGAGCAAGAATGTTACAGATGGGCTATAGGTTTCTTTTTTTAGAATTAAATATAGGGTTTTATTCTTGGCAGATAAAACTAAATTATGGGTTGGCGTTAATTCTACCTTTTGAGGCAATACAACAAAATAATATAAAATACTCATAAAGAGGATCATTTTCAGGACAGATATACAAGTTTGGGATCAGAATGGAAAGCATTTCATTGTTGTTTTATTTTCTTCCTTTCTCGGTTTATAGGCTTTATTTTTCCTTTACAGGATTAGCGATTACATGGATCTGACCCCTGTAGATATTGTAGGGAAAAGATGTTACCACTTCATTCATGCTGAAGATGTGGAAGGGATCAGGCACAGTCATTTAGACTGTAAGTACTGTGTTATTATAAAAAATATTACCTTACTGTTACAGTGTGCAACTGAACTAATTCTTGTATTCCAATCTGTGGACCTCTGTATTCTCTCTTTGACTTTGCAGGTGATTTAGTTATAACATACATATTTTCCTCTGTCACTAAAGGCAATTGGTGAATGTTCAAATGTGAGCCATGATAAATTCAAATCGAACTGTAACTGTGATCACATAATGTGCAGAGGTTGTTTTTGTGCATGGGAAGTTTTGAAATAAAAAAGGAACTTGGGGAGCCATCTGTTCATGTGACAAAGCATAAGTGTAGTAATTAATTCTGTTGACATGTTAAAAGTTACTTTAATATGGGATAGATCCAAAACCCAGTGTGGTTAGAGCAGGTCATCAGAATAGAACAATATTTAATATTGTCCTATCTGAGGATGGAGAGGGTACAGCAAAACTGTCCCCAGTTTTGTGGTCAAAGCAGGTAAATGAATCATGATGCAGGTCCTGCCTCTTATATACTTACATATAGCGTTGTGATGCAGAAACTAAAGGTGCAGGTTTACCCTGTGATGTCACAGTGCATGGCTGACCTTGTTTGCCAATCATAAGTGGTCCACCTATCATTAAGCAGCAAATACTTTTGCCTTGATACCCTCTACAATTATCCATTAGGCAAGTTGGCCACTGAGGAAGGAAAGAGCTACTGCTATTGTTAAGCCTGGGAAATGTAACATGGGAAACATGGATGGGTGCTGAATTTATTTATTGCCAGTCTCTTGGGGCTCAAGGAAAATCAACACATTTGCTTTCATATTCATGGACTGGAAATGGTGAATGTTCAAAGCATTCTACCTCTGCCCTCAAGTATGTCTCAGTTATGTTACCTACTTCCATTCTGGTATGCTTCCTATGGCTTTGGTGCTAATTGATTAGTGCACACAAAAATTATACAATATTGTAATTATCATAACTCTTAACTCTTTTACTTATCCTTCTGAACTCAAACATGTTTCCTGCCTAAGTAAAATATAACCTATCCATTTTCACACAGATTCTCAGAAAGAAGCCCATCAAGATAGGGAAAGAAACAAATTATTTCTTTCCTGATTAAAAAAAAAACTCTTCTTCCACTAAGCCCAGATTTTTCTATCTGAAATCTTTTTTTTTTTTTGAAACAAATTTTATTAATTTTAAAGACAAACAAACCATCATTAACCATTGAATACATAAAACCTCTTTCCATTATTAATTTTACAAGTCAAGTAAAATATTATTTTATACAACATAATTCTGTTTTACACCATTTCCATATGGACATATAAATATCTCTTAGCAAATTTCTCATTATTTCTCTTTTCGTATTCAATTTCATTATTATTATTGTTATTTTCTATATTTATCCAATTTATAATCATCATCTACATTTCTCTCTGACTTGATTACCATTATTCTCATCGAACATTCCTCTGAGGTTTTATTAATTCTCAAACAAACATGAACACACAAAACACAAAAATATAAAACTTCTTTTAAGAAAGTAGTTTGGCCCCAGATTACCTCTCTTTGTATGGACTCAATTAAATTCGTGCTCATCTTATATACCATTACCTATCTTATTTACCATTCTATATCTTCTATATAACTTCTCCCCGCTTTTCATTCTTCTTAATTCTATTTTATTTAATTTATTTTAAGTTAAATCAATATATTTGTATTTTTTGTCCATTCTTTCCAAATTATCCATTTATCTCATTCCCTACAATAACAAAAAAAAGGATTTCTCCTGAAATCACTGATCAGAGTATGATGCCTTTCTATCCTCCCCCAAATTAATATTTAAAATAACGCCTAGTACCCAATCTGATTCTGCTTAGTACATTCTACCTGCTAACTTTTAAAAAGAGAAAAAAAATAATAAGTCCAAAATAATTAATATAATTAGATAATAAATCTAAACATTCCAATTATCAATTTCAAAAAACAAATGCTAGAATAATAAGTTTATTGTAAAATCAACACAATAGTCAATTAAACTCTTTAATTAAACTTAATATTTTAAACATTCCTTTTAATATTTTGTTAAATTTTAAAGCCTATCATTACTAAACATTTCAATATTTTAATCTTTTATTAATTCTTATAACATTCTAATTTTCTATTTCTAATACAAATACTACAATGCCATCTTATGTATGTACCTTGCAGAATCTTCTTTTTTAAAGAAATTATACATCACCCTTTATCCCTGAAAAAAAATCATTTTTTCCCATCTAGTTTCATACCTTTGTGGCTTCCCCCCCCCCTTTTCCCTTCCTTTCTTATCCCACCTGGCCTTTTTACCCCCCCCTCTAATAATCTCCGCCTTTTAAGCTTCCCCTCTCTGTTGTATTCCTTTTTTCTTTTGCTTAGTAACATTGTGTTGATTTTGCATCTTATTTTTCTCTTTCTTGAGTGTTTTTTTAAGTCTTAAGTCCTTCATTTTCCTTCCTCTCTTTCTCCTTTCTCTCTTAATTAAATTTTTAGATTCATTGAAGATGGCGTCTTCTTCTTCTTGTTCTTCTTGTTCTTCTTCTATTTCCTCCATCTGTTGTTGTGTTTGCTGATAAATAGCAAGCGCCATTTCTAAAAAAAAGGAAGGCTTCCTTCACAGCGTCCTTACGTTCTTTCTTTATTTTTTCATATTCCTTAAGTTCGTCAACAGATAAAGCCATTGTAAATCTTTTCTTTGTTCTTCTTCTTAAAGCAACCAAAATGTTTCAAAGGTTAGAACAATTCCCCAAAGTCCCAGAGACATCAGTCCAAACAAAGCACAAAGTTCTCACTTTCTCTTCCTGGGGTGGTATCAATAAAAAGGAAAAGAAAAAAAGCCCAATCTGTATTTTAGAGCCTTGTTGCAATTAATTTCCAGTCTCAAAATCTTCCAGGCATCTCCTCCAGCAAGATCTTAATATTTTTTTGTCCTCTCCCTTCCCACTTATAACAAGAAGCCAAGTTTTTACCTTTTATAAACAAAAGACAGGTTTCTCAATGGCCATTTGTTGATTCTATAGGGAAGGAGAGTAAACTTTCCCTTTCAGCATCTCAGTTTTGCCGCTTGAAATTCTCCTCTGGAAACAAAGTATCGTTCAAGAAGTCATAGTTTTCAGGATTAGGCGTCTCTTAAAGTCCTGGCTCAGCCAAAAAACTTTCTCTTAGAAACTTTCTCCCCTCTTCCTCCTGCTCAGTCTTACCCAGCTGCCGGCTTCTTTGTGGCGGCCATTACGACCACCACTCGACCGCCTTGAGAAAAGGGGGTTTAGCCGGCTGGGGAGGGGGTCTGCAACACCCCCAAACCCCTCTCCGGATCCCCCCTATCTTCGGCTGCCTCTGCGGGGCAGCCTTAGCCTCCAGATCCGTCAGGGTCGGAGGCACCAAGATGGCTAGCGCCACAGGGATCGCGCAGGATCGCAAATCCCTGCTGCTGGCGAAGCCGACAAACCAGAAGTTCTCTATCTGAAATCTTGAAAGCTTGTTAGATAAGGCTAACTGCCATGTAGGCCAATTTCCTAATAAATATTAGGATCTGTTAGAAAGAGGAAATATGAAAGCATGATTCCATTAGGAAAGGCAAATTTGCCTACCAATGTAATAAATATCTTCCTTTATAAAAACAATCCAGCAATTTTCTAATTTTAAAGAAAACAACCTGCAGTCACAAACTTTGTTGAATCTGTTTGAGTGTAGTTTAATCATGCACTCAGAAACTTGTTGTTGAAAAGTTCATCCAATTCTGTCAAAGTAAAAAAGAAATCATTGCTGACTGTGGGAAATAGAAAGACTTCAATACAGCTTCTGAATTTAGCAAAATAAAACATTTTCAGAATTACCAAATCAGAGTCTGACTCAATCGTGTGTATATGCTTAAAGGTTTTTTTAAATTGAGATTTATTATTGAAATTGATAACCCCAGTTTCTGATCAATCTAATTAACAGCTAATTATCTTAGTTAATACCTGATCAATCAAATTTTCCTAATAAATTTGCATCAGAAACCATATTTAATAAATAAATAGCACATAATGTTTTAAATAATTTTCTCTAAATCTGTGTTTTAAAGGCTTATATTCTGCTGATGATCATATACCTTCATTGTTCATGCTTCTGTTCTTCTAACATAACTAAATAAATGAATTGGAATTTACTCTGAGAAACTACTCTGGAGTAAGCTATTTTAAAGATTGGGTCCTTATCATCTACTCCATGTAAAGAGTCCACTTCAATCTCCTTTTAATTCTGCACACCAATATCAGTAAAAGAGGAGGGGAAGTAATAAATATATTTCTTTCCACTAATATATGAAAACTCTATTCTAACCCTATTTGGGTATTGGGTGACATTGTTGCCTTGTTTTGATTTAGCAAGTCCATTTACTACTCAAAAAATAAAAGGTTGTCACATAATATAGAAGCATATATCTCTTCAATTAATTGAAAAAAAATAGTAACATTCACTGAAGAATGATATCAAACGTTTTCTGACTGGAAATCCAAGCAGGATGTAAAGGAGTTAAGACCTCTAGAGAATGTCATGAATATACTTCTGGACAAATATCGGATGATATACCAGGATTTTCAAAATGGATATATATTGCTTTTGGGAACTGTCACTCGATTGTGTAGCTACAGATAGAGTATGTGCTTTTTCATTTTGGAATCTTAATTGAGGTCTAAATTCATAAACCTGACACTGACAAAAGGATGCTTGTCACCCTCAGCTATTGTTCAGAAAACATAATCCCATTTCTTCTGGACTTGATTTACAGCCATAAGAAATACAATTCCTTAAGAACAGCAGCCCGAGCAGTTTGTTTTCCATAAAGTAAAGGTCTCTCATGACTACATTTGGGAGCATTCTCTCTTATATGCACTAATTTAGTTTCCAATAGCTGAAACAATCCAGTATTTTTTAAAGCAGCTTTACTATCACTTTATTCATGCTATTCCCCATTTTCAAAAGGATTTTGCCCTTCAATATTGAGACTTTTTTTCCCCCTCTGCAGTCAGTTACAAATACACAATGGCTTTTGTGTACATTCATTTGAAAATTTCTATTCAGTTATTACTATTTGCTGGTTCAATTTCCAAGATAAAAAAAACAGTCTTTTTAAGTTATACCTCTGTGTATATAGATACAGACATGGACACATATTTAAATGAATGTATATCTTTTAATAATCTTAAATTTACTATTTAAAATAGATGGAGTCATTCTTGGTCATTCTCGACAGCAAAATCTCACTTCACAAGTTTTGCTATTATAATAGGGAAAAATTACACAAAGTCAAGTAGTACACAATTAGTAAAACTGTAGGGAGAAAAACAAAGCCTTTTGATACAGAGGAATTCTAATCCTAATCAGTCTGAAATTTCTGTGCTTTTGTAGTGCTTAATATCCCCAATCATGAAAGAAATCAAACTTATTCTAGTTAAGGTATAACATTCTGTGAAATGCTAAAATATACAAATTAATGTCAACTGTTGTACAAGTTGATGATAATCACCAAAGCAAAAGAGATTGCTTTGATATTATTTGATAGTATGTCTTGTGTTTAGATGATGTTTGAACATGCTAATTTTAAAGCCAGCCCAACAATTGAAAAGCAAATATACATTACAGGAGGATCATTGGCAAAAAAAATTAGTTGCTCTGTTCAGTTAACGTGCATAGTTCAGCTCTAACATAATTTTGTAATGCCAGATGTTGCATTACTGCAGTCTAAAGTCAAAAAGCATCATGAGATATTCTTGAAACCATTTCTAGCTCCAGAGATTTTGCCATCTGAAGCAATGTCCATGTATTTCCCAAGGTATCAGTGACTGCCAGACTGAGAAGTTAGTTTTCACAGACAAACTAACTTGCAGCCTTTGAATATACTTCTAAATAGGGACTGTTCCAAAGTTGCCCTCTGACCTCTGCAGCAAAATGAGGAATTGAATCTGATACTACCTAGCCCCAATTCACAATTCTACAATGTTCCCAGAATTCACAAACAGAATAATGAATAAACATAAATTAAGTCTAAACTTTACCAATGAAAGAGTAACTAACTCAGTTCAAATATAAAAATATTTATGTCTGATTTATGTAAATTTCTAATGTCAGCCAATTTGGAAGTGCTATTTAGATAGTATTAGATGTTTTAATCTCTATCACATAATTTTAATTCTTCGCTACTTAAGTGAAAATTAGTTAATTCCTATTATGTTATAGAATGTCTTAATTTTCAATATTTGGGTCTGTTAGCATGTCAGATGAGATATTATATGAATTGGATTCAGTTTAATCATGCTTAGTTAAGTCATTAAAATCAGGGACTTGAGGTTGAATATAGATTTAGTCTTACTTGGATCAGGCCCATAAAAATCAATGAAATGTATTCATAATTAACTGGTGTGTCACTGTGAAAGATATGAGACTCATTGAACATGAGGAAATATAAATGTTCTAGAATATTTAAAATGCATTTTATAGAGAGACATATCCTTATTTCAAATTCTCATCTAGATTTATAACATATATATATATATATATATATATATATATATATATATATATATATATATATATATATATATATATATATATACAAACACACATATATAACATACATACATACATACATACATACATATATATATATATATATATATTCATATTCATCGAACACAATACAGAAGCCTGATGATGGCAGATGAGATTCTGACGAAACGCTGCTACAACTTTAAAAGCACAACTATAATGATGTGGGAAAATACCCAAACAAAGCTGAATGTGTGTGTGTGTGTGTGTGTGTGTGTGTGTGTTCGGGTCTTGGCGACATTTCAGTGAGGTCCCTCTCGCCATCCTCAGGCTGGTGCCTTCAGCTTCGTATATGTACATATGTACATAAGCTTTCGGCTTATGGATATGTATATGTATAAAGAATAACTTTATATATACTGTATCAGAATATATGTGCAATAGTTGCAGCATCTGTTTGAACTTTTAAACATGTATATATAAAATCCTGGTGCAAAGCTCATTTAAGATTCATTCTGAACTCCATTAATTTCAGTGTAGAATCATGACCTAAAATCATATAGCTGTATCTACAATTCTTTCTGTTCCATTCTGAATTATTTAATGCTGAATGGAAATATGTTTTTCTTTTTTTCTTAGATATTCCAACATCTAATTATTCTATCTGACAGCATGCTCTCAAATACCTGGTATTTACATTTTATTACACATACATACATATCCTCATAACAAAGTATAATAATAATAAAACAAGACAATAACTAGAGTAAAATCACTAGTAATAATAATGAATGCAGCATATGAAATGAAGCATTCTAAACAAGACATGTGGGTGTTTTTAAAATATTTATCATGGTATTAAAGTGCATACACACACACCACACATAGTTACATTGGAATATAAATGAGAAAGTAATGAACTTTGGGTTTTTTAAATAATTATTTAGCAGGATTTCTTTTTTAAAATGGAAATTTTAGCCCTGATACCCAATAAATATCCTTTGGTCAAAGTTTTCTTGGGGAACATGCAAATGAAAACTAGTGCAAAAATATACATATTCTTCTGGATGGAATGAATGATTTCTTTCAATGAAGCCAGGTTTATATTAAGATGGATTCTTTAAACCAAAGATTCTGTGAAAATGGGTCAGAGAAAGAACTATAATTCCTTTCTTCCATCCATCTACCCAACCATCCATCCATCCCTACTTATCCAATTTGTTTTTGGAGAGCCAGTGAGGGTTACATGATTCATTGATAGTTTTGGATGCATAATTCCATTTAAACATTATATGTTCTAAAGGTTTGCAAAATAATCTTCAGCAATCTTTGCTATTTAACTTAATTCCAGAATTTGTAGTAAAATGCCATCAAAGACACAGATAATTCTGAAAGCTGATATTTTAAAAATGCTGTCTCTCTTTCAAGCAAGTAAGGCACTTAGTACACTCTATCTGTGATTATATTTTCCCATGGGTTTTAAAAATGACCTTCTTGTCAGCATCAAGGACTGTAACTTTTCAGATAAAAATACTTGTTCTTGTTTTAAGTCAATGCCAGGTTTATTCCCCTATAGTCCACAGTTTTCAAAAGCAGAAGAAAAAGTAATCCAGAAATTTTCTTTAAAAAAAACACACTACTGTTTTCAGAATGAAGTTACTCTGTCAGCTTGCCTTGGGCTTTAGGTGGAGAAGAAAAGATTAAAGAGTCAGTATTCCTTTTCATGTTTCCTCTGCCAGTTTTGTGAATGTAAAAAGAGAAACGATACTAACAGCTAAGTGTTCAACTGTGGTACTAAATGCAGATCTCTCTCCCTCTCTCCCTCCCTCCCTCCCTCATTAAATTAACAGTATTTTCATATTAGGACAACCTGGGAATCACTGTGGCTCATCCTTGTGAAAGCAGTAAATACTGCATATCCACCACCACCCCCTTTTTTTTCCTGGTGTAATGAGGACTTTTGTAAACCAGCATTTATGTGATACCATAAATCAACTGATTTCATTTTTTCATGTTTACTATCTACTGAACCAAAATGCACAATATGCTCAAAGTTTCAAAGTCATTTGTAACCTAGAGAAACATTGTATTGTATGGAATGCTTTTTAAAAAAAGACACAATTTGTTACAAGATTGTTTTCATCTCCTCTTCAAACTGAATTAAATTACTTTCTTCTTATAAAACACAACCAGCTGTTTAGAAGTTTTTCTTTGATTTCTAAGAACAGCTTTTCCAGGGGGGAAATGTTTTTTTCCCTAAAAAAACACAAATTTTGAAACTTGTACCAATCCATTTTATTTTACTTAAGGAATTTCATACATTTCTCTTTCTATTCCTTCTCTAAACAAAATTCAGAAATAGAATTAGATTTCCTTTTTGGAAATAGTATACAATATACAACGAACTATTGAATTAAATGTTGTACTATTATTATAACCATATCCTATAATCATATCCTATTAGTGTGTACCCTAACCATGGGTCAATCAATAGTAGTACTATAAAAAAGATTCATCTAAAAAAATCTAGTGGTTTGCTCTTACAAACTTCAAGGTATAGATAATATAAAAGGTTACTTGCAAAGATATTTTATTTTGGCAGAATGGGTTAGGTGTAGAATCAGATTGGAATCATTCTCTAAAGAACTCTTTCCCAATCAATTCACTTCCATGAGGGTTGCACTAAACACTCATAATTCCCAGTCAGCTTTTTTTATCTTTAATTACACCACTATTGTTACTTCCTGTGTGATATTGGTTGGCCTGTGTTCATGATTCATCCTACCACTTTGAAAAATAGCCATTAGAGACTTCCTTTCCTAAAACTTATTTTCCATAAGTGTTAAGGCACAGTAAAAAGCTAAAATGTTCTTTTGTAATTATATTAACCCAGGTGAAACAAAATAATTTATAACCAGCAAATTGCATTCTTTCATTTGCTTTATTTTCAGAAAGTACATTAGTGAAGGAAGAGGTTATTAGGCCTTTAAGAGTCCTAAAAAAAAGAACATTTAATTCATGCAGTTTTGCTATTATTGCATGAGCTTTCTGCCTTCTTTAGATCTCTTACCAGTGACTTTTAGAAATGGTTAACCCTGACAGGGTACTTATTTTAATATTGCCTCTGTTCCTTTTTCTTAAAATTGTATTTTTTTAAAAAATGCATGAGAATCAATGATTTATAGTATAGTCCTAAATATGCCTTGTCTTAACCAAGAAGATGGCAACTATAAATGTAAATAGTAAAATATTAAGTTTATTGAAAGAAACACATTTCCTAATACCTCCATCTTCATTTTTCTTTCAGAAATGCAGGCATTCAACTAACATGTTAACAATAGATTATAATAATAAAAATCCTTTATTATTAAACATTTTTTATAAATTTATAAACTGAGGTATTCTAATAGAGTAAAACTTTAAAGAAAGATTCCCCTATTCCTTATTCTCAGTCTTAAACTAATTATAAATTCAGAAGTATTTGCATAAAACTAAGTCTCAACACCATAGTTGTTTGATGGAAAAGCCCACATTCCCCTCCCTTTCTTGCTTATCTTTGCAGTTTAGCATTGAATTATATCTGAGACATGAATACACAAAAGGAAAGATCCATTTTGATTAATGCATCAATCTGATCAACTTTACCTTGTTTACAAAACACTATAACCCAAATTGCAAATGTCTGCCACTTCTACCAAAAAAAATAAATCTGACTGAGTTTTCAAACTTTCAAGCTTTCAGTCAATTTATTGCAACATCAGAAAATTGTAGTTAAAATAAAATGTCTATCTGTCTTTCTCTTCCATACATATGCATATGGAAAATAAATAATCCTTATTAATAAATGTGGTATGCCATAAATGCTGAATGCCAAAGAAGGGAAGAACAGAGCAGGAGAGAAATATGGGAGCAAAAACTGAAATTTTGAGATAAACCTGTTTTTAAACAGGACAAAATCGCTACCCTCAACAACCACAAATGCATCCAAAGAACAGCCCTTCCACAAGTGGGTTAAGGGAATCTGCTGTAGGCACCAATGTGAAAAGAGGTCAGGGGAATACATGAAGGTCAAAATTGGATTTTTGAGAAGACCTTTTCAAACATTGGCCCTTGACAAGAATTGGCAGATTAGAAGAAGATAAGTCTTTAAACAACAAAATATTTTAGGCCTCCAGTGAACCCTAAATCCTGCCATACTATTTAGATGACATAGAATAGCTGCAGGCAGAAACTTCTCTTGGCAAAACAACTATCAGTTAAAAGTTAAAGAAGAGCCAGTGGCCTCCACCTTATTTTTCTTTAGCCTCAAAAAGGGTGAAGCTAGTAGTCTCAGAAAAAAAATACTATCAAGTAGTGCATCCTCTGAGCCCAATTATCCTGCAATTCACCTCCACCAAGAGTCCCAAGTTCATCTTGAATTTAGGTGTATCTTATTTTTAAAGAAAAAACAAAGCTCATTCACATCTATCTTCAGCCCTAGAGTCACTTGTACCGTATGCCTTGAGCTCAGGAGATGAATGCATCTGGCTGTATACATGTTTGAGTCCAACATAAATCCTGAGAGTGGTTTTGCGGCCTGGAATTGGTAGGCTGTGTTGCTAGAACGATTGATTAACAGCTGTTGTAGTTATACAATGCGTCACAGACTCTCTGGATAAATATAAGAATACCTAAAGCTTTAGCTGTCCCCTGAGCGAATACTTTTGAGTTAAGCCTCAGAATTTTTGCAGCCTTTCTGCTTGAGATGGGAATCTTGAACAGCAGTGATAGCTATAGCAAACCTTCACAAAGACAACAGAGAAAGGATGTAGAAAGAAAAGGGAAAAACAGAAGAAAAAACTATCCTGCACTTTTGCATTTGTATCTGTGTTCCTTTTTCAAAGAGAAGAAAAGGTTTTCCAGATTGTGATGCTAAGATGGATTTAGGCTGGTATCTTCTCAGGTACAGTAGGCTTTAAACTTTATATGGCATCATATATACTTGCATATCATTCTCTGAATCTGAAGGTACAGCCAAAATTTAAAGGTAAAGTCTAACTTTTAAGTTGAAAGTTTAACAGTACAAACCAGTTTTTCCTGCCTTCAAAGTGACTTCTTTTCTTCTATTTCCCCCACCTCTTCCCAAAAAAATCAAAATGTACTTCATGAAACTATTGTATATGAAGCACTTATTAGCCATAATTAAATGGACAATATGAATTTACTACGTCTTTAGGACTCTGGCTTGTTCTGGTTTAGAGCAAGATGATTAATGCAAATACATATTACTTGAGATAACCATTTAGCAGCTAATTTAGCCAAATTTATTACAGCAGTTAGAGGTTTTTCATTTTAGCAGACGGAGACAAGGACATGCCAAAAGCAGAGATGTATGTGAATGCACACTGCCCTCTAGTGCACAAGATTTACAAGATGAAGAAGAAATACATCCCAGAAGAAGAAATGCAAGCTGAAATAATAAGAATACTGAACACATTGTCTGTATTACTGCCAAAGACATATTGCTTCCTTATTTCAGCATATATGCTACTGTATGAGAGTTTTAAATTAGCTAAAACTCTACTACAACATTTGGCTTGGAAACAGTGGCTTGAAACAAATTTTAACATTCTTTTATGAAGCATCTTTAAGCAAAATTTCACAGAACTTACATTTTGCTTGTCCTTCCATTTCCGGTTCTATTTAAACATTGCAAAGAACTCTTGCTTTAACATGCTTGATTCTACAACTCCCTTAGGCCACAGTTTCTTCTGCAGTTCATTGGTTGATTTATTTTGCTCTGGTATTAAGCCAAGTCTCTACAGACATTCCTCCTATGACCACTGGAGATTTGGTTCATCTGAAGACTGTAAATTCTGTTTGACAAGATCAAAAGAAACAGATGTGTAAGTTCAGTAGTTGATATCACCTGCAATGAAGAGAAATGATCAAAGAACTAGGGTACCGTATCTTCCCAAACCTTTCAAATAGCCAGAGTCTCGGGGAGGTTTACTACCTAGCAGCTATGAATAAATCACATAGAAATTTTACATGTGTATGATACCCACACACACATGAATGAAACAGAGAGAATTGTCCACAGATTTGGTGCTTCGTGAGCCACAGCAAATTCTGCTTCTGATTGCTTTTCTCTTGCTTAGTCGACAGCAGATTAATCTGCCAACAGCAGATTAAAATCAAACTACAAATCAAGGCACTGCCTTCAACTCTTCCAGGCCTCCCAGAAATGATTTAATTGTTCTTATAATTGTGCTTTCTCTGAAACGTAGGGGACAAAAATCCTTCCATTTCTTTGTACTGGTGTGGTGTGTGCTTTAATACAGAGCAATTGTGTATAAGTGCAATGCCAATGATTTTCCTTTTGCCTTTTGTTTTTTTTCCATTCAGTGCTGAACAAGGGTCAGTGTGTTACAAAATACTACCGTTGGATGCAGAAAAGTGGGGGCTACATTTGGATACAGTCTAGTGCCACTATCGCTATTAATGCCAAGAATGCAAATGAGAAAAACATCATCTGGGTTAATTACCTTCTGAGGTATATCTTTCTGCCACTTCAATTATTGGCGTTTTTGTTGTGACTACAGGAAACATTATTGAAAGGATAGTGTGTAAACAACAAATGCAAGGAACTCAATGTGAGTCTGCTTATAATTAATGTATACTAATAAATAATAGAAGCATGGTCATGGGATAGATTGCCAGTCTGGATTCTCCTAAATCCAGGTAAAGCTTTAGCTTAATCAGGGTTGATTCATAGCCAACCTTTGTTAGATTGATACTGTGGACAGGGGCTTCTTTAAAGAGGCCATGAGGTAATGCTCCTATGTGCTAGGAAGCCAAGGCCGTTATTGTTTCAGAAACAATGTTTGTTGCAATTGTCAGTACAGAATTTATCTTAAAACTCTTAAGTGCACTCCCTTTTCTTTTCCAGATATGTTAGACATGTTGGTTAAATGCCAGATGTTTAAGCTCTCTGAATTGTATACAGGAAAATATTAGGTGTGCTGTTCCTTGAGAAATACAGCGTTAAGACCTTTCTGAATTTAGATCTTGGTGAATGCACACTGTGACCAGTAGAGAGGGATTATTTCCCTTTTATCTGGATGCTTTATAATGGGAAATGCCTGAATTTTATTTCTGTTGTCTGAATAATGGAAACCAAAAGAGTATATTATTTTCTTATTTAAAATAAGAGGTATTTAAATTTAATAAATGTGTTTATGTAAGGAAGATGGAAAATATTGTGCACATATCAATCCTAAGCTTATGTCCTCAGAATTCTTGTTGATTTAAATAAGTCTTATTTCTATTAAATGGGGTTAAGACATGTGGAGCCTTACAAACAATTATTGAGGGGGGAATGGGCCGTGTGATTCTTTTTTTTTTACTCTTTCCTCTTGCAAAGGCTGGGTCCTTGTGTCAGGAGTGAGCTCAGAAAGAATTCACATCTCCTTTATGTCCAGAGAAAGGACTGTAACCCCTCTTTTCCCCCCACTGTGATTTAATTGAAGATAAAGAGGGAATCAGATATTACTTAGTGCCCCAAGCACTTGTTGGAAGAGAATTGAACATAGCAAGAGGCGTTCTGCTTTTGAGCCCAAAATGCTTCCTGCCATTATGATAAATGAAAATCGGAGTTGAAACAGTTTCCCAGTAATTAAAGACTAGCATATATATAGGCCAGAAGCTTGAGGAATCCATGTACACGTTACACAGCTCCATAGTATTTGCAGATAACATAGGAGCATCCTGTCTCCTCTTCCCCATGGATTAACCTCTGATACAAGTTGCAAATTATAAAGTGATTTTCCAGTAAAAACACGAGGGACTTGTAAAAGCAGCCTCCTGGATATGCAATGGTTTTAGTTCTTTGGAAATGTTTTTTTTTTAATCTTGTTACGTGTTCTTGGTTCATGTTTCCATGCTTGCTTATAGAGAAGTATTACTGGGCTGGCATTAATAGAAATGCAGAATAACAGTGTTGGAAGGGACCTATATAACATGACACAGTTCACATATGAGTCCAGAAATTGTAAATAACAATGCCTCTGTGAGTTATGCAAAATAAATGATGAGATCATAATATATGGAAGATGGTAATAAACAATTCACTCATAAGATAGAAATAACAGAAAACAAGCTTATGTATTTGATGGTTACTCAACAAAGAATTATTATTTTGATGGATAATACCAGAACAAAAAGAATATATATTTTTAAGGTAGTATTAATGAAAATTCTCCAAAGCTTCAAGAATGAAGAATCAAGATATGTAATTAGTGTTATTGTGCTTAGGTGTCCACATAAGGATTATTTTTAATAGTGAAAAATCAAGATAGAAATTCTCTAAGTAAAACCTACAAGCAAAAACCTCAAAAACTTTATTACATTTCATCACATGGCTATATTTGATTAATGTTAGCAATTTATTGTATTATATTGTTTTAATTACTTAGTTGCCAAGAAAGGTGTGGGAAGGAAGGAAAGAAGAAAGAAAGAAAGAAAGAAAGAAAGAAAGAAAGAAAGAAAGAAAGAAAGAAAGAAAGAAAGAAAGAAAGAAAGAAAGAAAGAAAGAGGAATGAGGAGGGAGAAGGAGAAGGGAAGGAAAGGAAGGAAGGAAGGAAGGAAGGAAGAAGGAAGGAAGGAAGGAAGGAAGGAAGGAAGGAAGGAAGGAAGGAAGGAAGGAAGGGTGAGAGAATGCCTTTCTATGGTTTCTATTGTTTCAGGCATTTAAAAGAATTTTGAAAAAAGGGGGGAACTATCATACTGTTATCATGTATGTGTACATGGGCTGCCTCTTCTTTTTTAGTGATCCAGAGTATAAGGACACTCCAATGGATATTGCACAACTTCCACACTTGCCAGAGAAAACCTCTGAATCCTCTGAGACGTCTGATTCTGAATCAGATTCAAAGGATAACTCGGGTATGTAAACGCTCATCTTCTATGTAACGTTTTGGCATCTTTTTAATTGTATTCACGCCATTACAGCCAAGTTGGAAACTGCAATTAAACTTATAAGGGGAGCTTACAAATTCTCATAAAAATTGGTAAGAAACACTGGGCTGGTTGGGGCTGTTGCCCTCTGGAAAAATCAAGTATATAGTTAGGAGTATTCTTATATCTATCACTGTTGGCTGGATGTCCAGTTGACCTCATCATTTAAGAGCAGCTACTGTCATCTCAGATTCATACAGCAGCTCTGACCCTATTTGCATAGCAAGAGCCCAGCATATGTGCTCTGTTAATCTCTTGGCTGGATTACTGCAAAGCATTTTATGGAAAGATGCCTTTGAAGATGGTTCAGAATATTTAGCTAGGACTGGCAAATAATATGATGCTAATGTTTTATCAGCTGCAGAAACTATTCCAAGTCTTATTTGAAATATTAGCACTGCTAAGCCTTGGATGGTTTGGGTGCAGAATATCCCATGGAACATCCTACTTCCTCCTATATTGGAATTGGAAAGGAGTTTACAAAGAAGGAGCCTTCTTACCTGTTACACTTCACTTATAAAAGGCTCTTTCTATGAAGCCACATCTTGCATCCACATGGCAATATTATTGTTTTCAGAGCAAGATTCTCTAGGCCTCTTCTCTAGGCCCTTTTAATTTTAACTGTCTGCCCTTTACTGTAATAATGGCTTTTATATGGATGATAATCTTTCTAGTGCTAATCATGCATGGTATTTTATTCTTTATGTATAGTTTTTCTGACTGTACACACATTTAGCAGCCTGTCCATAGAACTGTCATTACTGGAGTAATGATAACAACAACACAAGCCTTATGTTCAGCTTGAGCATGAATGTTTTGTTTTGTTTTTTGAACAGCAGAATCTTGAACTGGAGGGAGTTAAATGACAGACCAATGCAGCTCAGCTCATACTTGGTAAAACTGTCATTTTACACCTAAAAGAAAATGTCTTTGCCAGTAATATTGCTAGTAATAATATTTCACCAGCCTCCAGGAGTCTAAGTGGGCTCTAAATCTTACATTCTTATTCCTAATGATGTTTTTCACTTTTCTTTCTACTCAGAGGACAATGAGAATTCAAAGTCGGATGAAAAAGGAAATCATTCAGAAAACAGCGAAGATCCCGAATCAGATAGGAAGAAGTCTGGCAATCAGTCAGATAATGAAATGAACTGTAATGATGATGGGAACAGCTCCAGCAACCAGGACAGCAGAGACAGTGATGACAGCTTTGAGAATTCTGACTTTGAGAATCAAAAGGCCCCCGAAGATAGCTTTGGCACTCTTGGTTCTATGCAGATTAAGGTGGAGCGCTACGTGGAGAGTGAGTCAGACTTGCGGTTACAGAACTGTGAGTCATTGACCTCGGACAGTGCCAAGGACTCAGACAGTACAGGAGAAGTAAATGCCCAGTCTTCCAGCAAGCATCAAAAAAGGAAGAAGAGAAGGAAAAAACAGAAAGGAGGCAGCGTGGCCCGGAGAAGGCTCTCAAGCACCTCAAGTCCAAATGGGCTTGACTCAGCATTGGTGGATCAGCCCCAGCTGCTCTCACCGCCAAACAGTGCCTCAGTGCTCAAAATCAAAACAGAGATCTCAGAACCTATCAATTTTGATAATGATAGCAGTATTTGGAATTACCCACCCAACAGGGAAATCTCAAGGAACGAATCACCTTACAGTATGACCAAGCCCCCCAACTCAGAGCACTTCCCTTCCCCCCAAACCAGCAGTAGTTTACATGTCTCCATTCCAGACTCTGTTCTAACCCCGCCAGGGACTGAAAATCCTGCCAATCGCAAATCTCAATTCAGCACCTCATCCAACTCCGCCTTGGCTCCTGTATCCTCTGATCCTTTGTCCCCACCTCTGTCAGCATCTCCACGGGACAAGCATCCGGGTGGCCCCAGCACTTCCAATTCTTTATTGTATACGGGGGATCTGGAAGCCCTACAGAGATTGCAAGCAGGCAATGTGGTCCTTCCTTTGGTTCACAGGGTAACTGGAACCCTTGCTGCCACCAGCACGGCTGCTCAGAGGGTCTATACCACTGGCACGATCCGGTATGCCCCAGCTGAAGTTACTTTAGCCATGCAGGGCAATCTCCTCCCCAACACTCACGCTGTTAACTTTGTGGACGTTAACAGCCCCGGTTTTGGCTTAGATCCTAAAACACCAATGGAAATGCTCTACCACCATGTCCACCGACTCAATATGTCAGGACCATTTGGAAGTGCTGTGAGCGCAGCCAGCCTGACCCAAATGCCTGCAGGGAATGTGTTCACAACTGCCGAAGGACTGTTCTCGACTCTTCCGTTTCCTGTGTACAGCAACGGCATCCATGCTGCACAGACACTGGAACGGAAGGAGGACTGAAATATGACCACATATTGTGTTCCGTGTTAAACTCCGAGGCATAGACTATGTTTTAATTTAGACCTTTAATCCTAGCACTTTGAATTTGAGCAGGTCAGCTTATTCTCTCCATATGATGCTCCCCATTTCATCCCCTTTCTCTTTGACTTGACTTATTCTTTGATGGGAAAGATACTTTTAATTTTGGCCTTCAGAAAACTGAAGTATCAGTGGCCTGCCATTTTGTCTTCTTCCAAGATGTGTATTTCTTCTCCTTTTGCATCTTTATTAAGATGCCTTTAATATGCGTATGCCTCTGCCATAGAATACTCAGTGTTGTGGTAAAGAGATTGTAAGAATGACAACCATGGGGTTTACTTTAAATTGATCTTGATATGATCAAGGTTAAAAGAAACAAGCATAAAACAATGTGCCCTGTTTGACTAAGTCAAATGAAAAGGGGGGTATTTGTTCCTAATTCCTTTTAAAAAAATAGGGGATAGTATTTTAGAATTTTATGCAGAGTTTAATTTACTTTTTATGGTTAAGATTTTCTTACTTGCACATACAATAATTTGGGTTCTTAAAAATTAATTTCTGGCCTGTGATTAGAATAATAAGAAGATGGACTAAATGTTAACTACAGAAACATTAACTTAATTTCTAAAACCATGGTGCTATCATTTATTAATCTGTAATGTCTTCACACAATATGCAGCTTGTGGGCTGGGTTTTGTTTTTGTTTGGAAAGGAATGTCTTCTGTGCTAGTCCATAGTCAGGTGCTGCAGTTTCCTTGGTTAGTTAAGACAAAAGCCCTCATTAACATTTGCTGCAGGACTTAATTTGTTTACCTCCAAACTAACAAAGCCTCATATTAAATTTAAATGGATCTGGAAGACTTTTCTTTTGGGGAGTTGAGCAAATGTGCTAAAAGGAACAAGAAAATGCAGTGAAATTGACTTAAAGACCAGATTTTTTAAGGTGTATATTGTTTCTCTTTCTATTTTTTTATTCTCAGTAGAACTGAGGCTAATTTTACAACTTCCAAATAAGTGAATGAAGAAGTGAGTGAATGTGTGTGTCTGTGTGCATGTGTGTGTGGATATGTGTGTGTGTGTGTGTGTGTGTATTTATACACACACACACACACACACATATATATATACATGTATGCTTAATGTTATAGAGGGAAGGTTGTATCTTTATTTTTATGTTTTGCTCATTGTTTTCTCTTTTGTAATCCCCCTCCTCCTCCTAGTGTTGAAGCCAATATGTTTTAACAAATGGGTTAATAAGCTTGAACTAGATAACTGCAACTAAAAAACTGCACATTAAGTAAAAACAAAAGAAAAGAAGTCTATTTTGTCTTCGTTGCCAGAAATCAGTGTAGTGTCAAACACTCCAAATGACTGTCAAGTATAAATTCTTCTTCCACTCCATCTTTGGCAGCTGTTTGTTAAGGCATCTAATAACAGATGTGAGAACTGTAATGTGTACAATGTGTAAGTGTCCTTGGCTGTCAGTCTCATTGCAGTTTCAATGTGTGTTACTATATGCAGTATATACTAAGCTAATGTAGTTGTTTTGTCCTTTGTCTTCTCTGTGCTTTATCTCTAGTCTGGAGTGGCAAAGTCCCATTCCTACAGTCCTAGTGAACCAGTGATTCTTGGGGGTTAGTAGTTTTTGTGTGGTGGCCTTCCACTGTCTGTATACCTTTTCATTTCTGCTGTTGCTTTGCTGGTGTGTATTTTCAGACCTTTCTCTCCCTCTGTTTACTTCCAACCTTCACCTTTCTTCCCAATTTCTTCTTCTAACTCTTTCTCTCTTTTTCCATTCTCAGAGATAAAAGACTCTTAACTAGCTCAAGGTAATGGAGCCATTTTCCCCCACAGAGGAGTTCTGGGTATGTCTTGCTCGTACAGTGTGCATCACACAATGCACTAAAGGATGATACTCAGACATATTAAATGAAGTGATGCCATTATAGCCTCAGTTGTTAACATTTCCAGAGTCCCTTGTGCTCTAATTGTAAGTAGAGGGTGCATTTCTTTGGTGTTCTCCCAAGTTGGTTAATGGAATAATACAGAAAGAGATAGAAAATTCTTGGAGTGCTCAACCAATGTGGTTCAAAAGCAAAGCTGAGCTTTGGATTGTCAAATATATATTTTTGCATACCTGAGCAATGTGTTGCTGATGTATTTTAGCTCAGCAGTTCTCTACATACCGTAGTGGATGACCCTTTGTGTTGAAATGAAGCCGAGTACAGTGGGGTTTGAATTGGAGAAGTAGAGATGAGAAAGAGTGGGATAGAGTGATGCCCACAAAGGGCACTGGATGTCATAAAATTTGATAATGAGCTTGTAAAGGGTTAATTTGAAAGATTTTAGGTAGATTCCAAGGCCAAGAGAAGCTACTTTGGGTTTCGCTTTGGAAGTTCTAGCTGTTGAACAATCAAAGGAGTGCACCTATCGGCTACAAAGACAGCTAGACAGCTGTTGTTGCTTTATTTTATTTTATTTTTTATAAATGTTTCTGTGTTGTGTCAAAATGATTTCTGGTGATTTAACCTAACAGATAATCACAGCTGCTGTCTAAATCCATAGTGTTTAAAATTACAAAATGGAAAAAAAAACCTTCATTACCTGTGAAAGACTGTGTCTGTGTTTTTAACTATTTCTTGTACAAATATATGAAATCTTTTATGAGGAGACTGGTGCCAAGTAGCTGAATAAAGGGGAAAGGGATTCTGTTCGTATAAATCTTAGCAGTGTTACCAACTCTACAATATATTAAAAAAAATAATTAAAACGTTTAAAAATGACAGCTATGGTACATTTATTTTGTGTTAACCTAACCGAATCTAACTTCTTGAGTGCCTGGCTTATTCGAAACATTTTTTTTCATTGATCATTGATAATGCTGCAAATCAGAAATGTACATACTTCATTTACAGCAGGGTTCTTTTTATACTTTTGTAGATTCTCATACATGTCATACATGGTTGTCTTTATGTAACTTAATTTTTTTCATCCTGCAGGTGCCATTTTCATAATAAACTTCTCTTGGATTTGTTACTATCTGGCATCATTTCTTTTACATACGATCATCCTGATTAATTAATGCTGGTAGTATTTGTTTAAGCAGGGTACCTTGTTTGAAAGCTTTTAAAAGCTAAAAAAAATAAAAGAGGATGTAACTAGATTATTTTCAAAGTTTATAAGCTTTTCAAAGTGACCTACGTAGAAGCAGGCTAACAATGCTAATCCAAATACTACACTAAACGTGCCACCATCCTAAATTCTCAGCTACCCCAACTCATTATCATATTGAGCATTTTATGCACATTATCAAAGCTGAATAATAGGGCTGAAATGTTAACTATGACAAAAAGGGTGATTTCAGAGAGCAGCTTGTCCATGCTGATCACCAAAAATGCAGATTTATCCTTTCATATATGATATCAATACGCTCAAACTCTTTGTCACTCATATTCTATTTAGGCATTTGATTTTATCCCTCACCCTGTAAATTGGAAGACAAATACCTCATGTTTTCATACATTCTTATTAGCCAGGCTTCTGGCAAAGAGATGGAGGACAGAAGAGTTTGCCAGAACACAAACCCAGGACTTGACTTCAGGGTAAAAAGCACACACAAAATAGGGCTCAAAGTCATATGGATGTATTATCATTTAAAATGAACAATTTACCAAAACTTCAAAAATATACATGATTGTATCACAGTGTTTTTGGTTGATAGTGAAATAGAGTGAAATGGTAACATCAAGAGCTGCTACTGATATGTTGATGTTTAAGTGGATTGTAATATGTCAGTCCACATGAATTCCACTGACTTGTGCAATGTTTCTGATACGTTGGTTTACACACACTGTCTGCATGACAAAAGTAGCAGATGTTCTTTCTGAATTTTACTTACAGACTACACCTTTCCCATTAGCCTCACAACTCTGGGAAATGGACCGAAATTTAATCTGAAAATAGACTTAATTTGAGCAGTAAGTTTGCAAAGGAAGTTTAATTTTGAATATGAAAGAAAACAAAAACAAGCTCAGAGGGAAAGTTCTTTGATTTTCAGTGGAAGCTGAATTCTCAACATGCTGATTTTCTTAGATTTATTGAAAGAGGAGACCGGCTGGCCCTTATGCCATTCATGAAACTATTATGTCCCAGGAAAAGGAAATCAGAAGGTTGTTAATTTGATGTGCTTTCTAGGGTGCAGGATAATTTATTTATGAGCTTTTTAGTTATACTTAGGATATAGGCTGTTTCCATATACTTAATTTTTAATAGCTGCATACACATATGATACATTTTGGAGGATAAATACACGATGTGCCATAATGTATATATGTGTTCAAAAACTAAATAACTTCTCTTTATGCTGTCCTGATAATGAATCTTTCATTTACATTAATGGACTGAAGTTTTTAATCATCTTCAGCTCAATCAGCTGTTATTAAGAGTTATAATGTACTAAAGAAACTTAAGGCCATAAACTCATCTACAATTATTTGGTGGTTAATCTCATCCTATAAAGCAGAAAATACTTTTTCGAGTGTCTAGGCTAGGATCAGGCTTTTTAATGCTCAGGTTCCAGTTTTAAGAGAAATATTTCTGCCACAGAGGTTCAGTTAAGTTAAAAACTAGCAAATAATTACTTCAACTTTATATTATGAATTCTCAATTTTTATCTAAATTTTAGTGTAAATATGAAATACATTGGTTAGTTTGTCTATTCTGTGTGGTATTTAACACTTACAAATAATGTGAGGTCTCCTCCAAGAGCTTCGTCAAACATTACATATTTAATGTACATTTTTAAATACGTAAATATAAACATCTGAAACTGTCAGGCTTGTCAAAAGCAAATTGCGTGGTCAGAAATGGATCATGTGGTCTAGCACCAGCTGACCATCAGAATTCCAGAAGAGGCAGGGCAAGGCCTGAACCAGCAAAAGTATGTTTGCCTCTTTCTCTCATAGATTGTATATGCTGGGCATTGAGTTCTGGAACAATTCTTACATTTGCTAACATAACCTGTTCTGATTCTTCTAAGTCATTGGATAATTTCCCGGGCAAAAAGGTTGCAACTAGTCTTCAGACTAGCAGAGAAATATTGTGAAGCCACAATCTCAGGCCTGCCAGTATTTCCATTTTCCTGGTTAAGTTCATTTGTTTCTCAATGCAGCATCTGATTCCAAACGTAGAGATTAATTACATTTGAGATGAAATTGTGCTGAAATTTACATTAAATTTCAAAGGCCTGCAAAGGATGTACAGTAGTCACAACCAAATTTCAAAACAATAATGTAGTTATGGAAAGTATTATTGCTTTTTATACTTTATAATACTTAAAATGAATGTAATTTATAGCAATACAATAACACAAAAAAAGTTACAGACACCGGTCTTATTGAGGAGAAAGCAAAGGAACATAAGCCTTTGGAGAGCGTATTAATTACTTAGACACATCTCAGATCTGAATTTGGAAGTGTAAGGAGATTGAGAAAGGAGATCAAAAGGCCAAGAAGGCAGCCTTAACTATATGCACTGATGCCCTGCTCCTTTTACTTGTGTAGAACATATAGCACACATAAAGCAGGTAGAGTCTTCATCACAGTAAATTTGACAACTTTGACCACTCACAAACCATCTGCACATGACCTGCTCTACTTCATACCCAACTGATGGTAATAAAACACTAGAATTAGGTGTGGCAACTTGCTTTCTGTGTAATAGAGTTTGCAGTTCCTTGCAAATTTCTTCTTTCAAATCTGTTCTGTATTTATCAAAAATATTCATTTGCTATTTTATTCTAGAATCTCAATATTCTCACCCATTCCCAATCTCTTAAAAATTGTAGCTTGGTTATAGAGAAACTCTGCAATAGAGACAAATGGAGATGGTCTTGAAGTAACTATTTGGAATTTGTAACATCATGAAAAAAACCTGAAGCATTCCTTAACTCCTGGGAAGAGAGATAGTATTAAGAAGAGACTTGAGCTGGCTCTTTCCTGACTCACTGGAATATAAAAGGGAGGGGATTCTATCATTATAACTACCATAATAAATATAGTTGTAGTCTTCTTGTTGAATTGGTTTCTGTTCTGTTCTGTTCTGATCTCTCGATCTCTCTCCCTTCCTCTCTCTCTATCTCTCTTATTTTTGCTTTTACACAAGTGATAACTTTATATACTCACTAAATTGACATGATAGCAGTGTTCCAATATTTGAGGGGCTGCTACAGAGAGGAAGGGGTCAAGCTATTTTCTAAAACACCTGAAGGCCAGACAAGGAACAATGGATGGAAACTGAACAAGGAGAGATTTAACCTGGAAATAAGGAGAAACTTTCTGACAGTGAGAACAATCAACTAATGGAACAGCTTGCCCTCGGGAGTTGTGGGAGCGCCATCACTTGAGACTTTCAAGAAGAGATTGGACTGCCCTTTGTCAGAAATGGTGTAGGGTCTCCTGCTTGGGTGGGGGGTTGGACTAAATGACCTATAAAGGTCCTTTCCAACTTTTTAATTTTTAAGAGTATTTAAAAACTATGAAAAACACTTGCCTATTTAGGAACTCCCTTAATAGATATGCTTTCATAGGATTGGAACAATAGGTCGACAGACGGACACCGGACTATAGATGTAACAAAAGCCACTTCTACCTATTACCACCCAAAACACTGGAGAAATAATTTCTGGTATTTGAGCTACAATTAAGTTTGGCTGAAAGCTCAGGTCTCCTATTATCTGAGTCTTGATTTTGAATTGTTGCTGCTGATATATTATTTTCTAAAACCAGGCTGAAGTGCTATAAGAAAAACAAGACAGGCCTGTCTCAACATCTTTGAAAAATCAAACTGGGTGAAAAAAATCAGAAGATTAAAAACCAGCTTTTTGCTACCATCACTACAAAGTGATTGTGTAGTATAGTGATTATGTAGTGTAGTTATTGTAAAACAATAGCATTGGGACTGTCTACTATGCTGTGGGTTAACAGGCAATCTATGTAGTGGTTTTCATTAATGCTCTTGTTTCTTTTTTTTTTATGGGAGGAAAATGAGGCTGGCTGAAAATCAGCATAAGTTATTCAAAAGTTACCAAGATAAGGCTAATACATTACTCATAAGAGCCTGATTTTTGGCAAGGAAATGGGATACCAAGGGAACCTGAACATTTTAAAAGTAAGAACGCAACCAAAACTGGGAAACAAAAATGCACATATTAGGCACAAAGAATACATGTCTCAACCTATACATATGGCAATTGAAATTGAATAACATATTGCCTTTTAACTTATTCCTTTCTATTAAGGCTTTGTTTTTAAATGTAATGTGTTGAGATTGTCCCTAAACATTCTCAGGAAAGCTTATTTCCAAGCCCTGACCCTTCTCAAAGAATCATCAAAGAACAAAGTATGCTCTCCATTTCCAAGGAGGATACTTCACCTCTGATGTTTAATCTAAGTTTGCCCAAGATAATTATATGCATTCACCCAATTTTCTCGACCTATTTGATCAGCAACATACCATTGTAAGCTAGCTTTAGTTTCCTGAAAGCACAGGAATCGGCTTGGCTTTTATCTGCCTTCTAAATATGGAGGAAATGACAGCAGCAGGACACAATAAGTTGCATTTCCTGAGCAGAATTAACATTTCCTTGCTAGATTATTGATTTGGGTGTTTATCTGTTCTGCATTATAACTAGACTTATTAAAATCAATCAATAGTATTCTAAGTGCTGATGCGGTCCTCAATTTTGCCCTAAGCATTTTACTTAAAAATGTAAACATGCACAATCAACTCTAATAATAGAAGTATGAAGCTGGATTCATACTATAAAACTCTTTATGCACGTTCAAATTACACTGAGTCCATTAAACAAGGAAGTTGTTTCAGTACAAGGTATGCAAACTGAAAGTTACTTGTATATATAAATCACTTACAATTCAGAGACAATGGACTACATCAACATGAAATGACATTTGTTCCAGGACTCCAAGGGGACTTCAGTTAAACCAACATTTCACACTGGCACTAATGAATCCTAAAACCAACTGTGTATTATGGAATGCTCCTTCGTGTTTCTATAAACCTCTCTTTCAAGCTTCTGGTGTCTTTGTCTTTCTTAGTACTAAGATGAATGAAATAGACTCTGAGATTTTCAAAAATGCCTTACATTAGCTTATATGTCCTTTTATATTTTGACATAATCTTTAATCTAATGTCTAACTCTGCAATTACCTCATCTGCGGCAAAAGATATGTGGCTTCTGAGATTCAACCCATTCTGAGGTTTGCTTCCTTTATTTTTCATTACTCTGTCAACATTGATGGTTATATAGTCAAAGTGGCATCATTCATGAATGACAAGGTAATATGAACAAGACTAAAGTTGTACAAAAACAGCGGGGGTTGTGTAATATTGAAGACTCTGGCCATTTTTGGTGGCCATAAATTGGCAGTTCAGCAGGAAATAAAAAACCAAGGTATGGGAATAGAATGGAGTGAGTAGAATCTACCTGCTGTCTGAAATGGTACCGTCTAGTCTCAGGCTTAGCTCAATGAGGGCATTTGTTTTAGAATAAACAACGTTATGTGAATTTAGCCTAAATCAGAGCTTGTCTATATATGCCCCCAAAACTTTTGGTACCACAGCTGGAATCTCCCTTGAATGCTACTGAATCAGAAACCATGCTGAAAATTGGCAGGATATTTACCTGCTGTTTTGAGAGAGGGATCCCTAAAACTGGACTGTGAACTTTAGGTTTAACACAATTAAATCACAAGAAAAAAAACCTCTCACCAAAGGGGGGAAAACACAAAACAACTCCATAGGTATAAAGTTGGCCTATTTTGCACAATTACCCGGCCTACTGTAGGCATTAGTCCCACTCCACAAAGCACATTAAATATCAGCTGGCTACTCAAAGAATACCCACCGCTGCATAAGATGGATTTTGTTATTAATTTGGTAGGGCTTGGAAATCAGCAACATTTTTATGCAATAAAGGTAACCGTATTTTGTTCTCTGGAATATTTTTACATTTTCCTCTAGTATAGGGGGCAATATTTTTTGGTATCCACCAGCATATGGATTCTATGATATATATTATTCTTTGTTATGTGATCTACAACTGTTATTATCATCTGTCTGTTGCTGAACCAATGTGATATCCAATTGACTATTTCACCATCAATGCTGTATCCCCAGCCATATAAATGAATCTGTTATATAGTGTAGTATATTGAAAGTTCTTTCAAGTCCAGGTAAATTATGTCTACTTCTTCACTATTGTCCACTTCTATTGCTAGTTCCAGAAAAAAGGAAGCAAGTTTATTAAGAAAGGCATCTTTCTGTGGATCTATGTCAGCTGTCTCTAACTTAATCTGTTTTAGATTGTTACTTAATCCAGATTCCCCAAAGACCTACAAAACACATAGGAAATGAGGTCAAAACACCCTTGTTCCCAATAACTTTTATGTCAGCCTGAACAACAACCTTCCATTAGTTTGATTAGTACATTAACCAAGTTTATGACGTTAATATTTATTAGTGGGTGCAACATTAGGATACAATATATGTTAAATAGAACAGGAAATAGAATTAAAAAGGAGTTAAAGATGATCTTACCTTTAAATGTTATAGATCTTTAAAGTATTGTAGTGAAATTCATATTTAAATATCAATAATTAAAAGCAATTATGTGATTGAAAGGTAGATTAGTAATTATCTAAAAAGTTCAACTTCCCCATTTTTTTCATAAAAATTGGGTATCTTAAAGTTCCATAAAATAAATGTTTCAATATTTGTTTTAACAACAACAACAAAAGAAAACCTTGAAACCTCCTTAAGAACTTAACTGTTCCTATTTCCTGTGCAGGATTAAAGCACAACTTATGTTGTGTGGCAACACCTTTTGTTATACAGGTAGTCCTTGACTTATCACGGTTTGTTTAGTGACTGTTCAAAAGTTAGAATGGCACTGAAAAAAGTGTCTTACAACCATGTTTCATGCTTATGACTATTGCAGCATCCCCATAGTCATGTGATCCAAATTCAGACAGTTGGTAATGGACCCATATTTATGTCAGTTGCAGTATCCCAGAGTCATGTGATCATCTTTTGTGGCCTTCTGACAAGTAAAGTCAATGGGAAAGCCAGATTCACTTAACAATTGTGTCACTAAATAACTGCAGTGATTCACTTAACAACCATGGCAAGAAAGGTTGTAAAATGAGATAAAATTCACTTAACACATCTCGCTGAGCAAATAATTACAGTTATAAGTCAAGGACTATCTGTACTTGCTTGATAGATCATCTGCAGTTAATATAATTATTTTTCTTTAAAGTTTTTTGGCTCCAAACCAGAGGGAGTATTCAGCAGGTTCTGACCAGTTCTGGAGAACTGGTAGCAGAAATTGTGAGTAGTTCGGAGAACCAACAGATATCACCTCTAACTGGAGATTTTAGTATCCTTCCCCTGCCATGCCCACCAAGCCACGCCCACAGAACCAGTAGTAAAAAAAAATTGAATCCCACCTCTGCTCCAAACACTCTAAATTTCACTTGCCATCGCTTGCTTCTTGATATGAAAAGAACCTCAAGTATTTACTTTGAACACAACTATAAAAAAAATTCAGACCAGAGAAAACTAAAGGCTACTGCCTTTATATGATAGAAAAAAGAGGTCTTTTTCCTAATAATTATTGGGAATTATGTTAACTAAAAAAAAACTTGAAATGACTGGGCAACAAATGGATGTAAATGCAGACACTTTGCTGAAAGGCACACATCACTTTGAAGAGTCATCAGGATTTATGTGGACTTTCTTATCTGCTGAAAGTTAACCCTTTTTGTAATACCTAAACAGAGCTGCTGGCTCTTTTCGTTTTTACAGTGTTCAGTTCCATCCCTTCAGTTTCATCCTTTTTTCCCCTTTTTGCTGGAGAATAAGAGAAGCTAGTCTTCTATTTGAATTGGAAAGTGTTAGTGGCAGCAACTGAAACATTAGAATTTGATGGGTGAGGCTTTCCAGTATTGTGTAAGACAAGTATGAGAAGCTTTAATGGCTGCCTCAGCGAACCATGAGAAGACAAGAGCTCTTCAAGGCCTGTGGAATCCTTGGAAGCTCAGCTGGAGCTGAAATAATGAGAAGAATAGGGGAGAGAAAAGAACAATTAACTTTGGAAGTCTGGAAAGCTGAAAAGACTCGTGAGGTGTGTTTCCCTAACCATAAAGGTGGGTAATGTGGACTCCTTTATTTAACTGGTAGTAATTATTTGCTTTTCTTATCTTGTGCTGTGCTTATTTTAATTAAAAGAAAACAAACTGCCATCTTGGTGCCTAGCCATGGTAGACCAATAAAGAGAATAATATCACATTTTCCTTGTTCAACATAATGCAGTTTAGACAGAATTTGAAAACATAGGTTTCAATTCACTCAATATTTACATGTATTGGAAAAGGGAAAAGAGGTGAAAAAACTATTTAAAATTATTTTAAGAACTAGAATTGCATCCTATTGCTTTACAATGAATTCTTAGTGCTTCCTTTTTAATCCATTTTTAGTGTTTGCATCTAAATCCTACATTGCCACTTTCTTACAGCAAATATTATTTTGGAAAGACACTTAAAGGAACTGTATTATAGTCTTCAGCCCAAAGCAAACCAATAATTTTGCATAACTGCAGATAAATATACTTTGGCCTTATGCTAGTAGACTTCCTGACAGTTTTGCAAAGATGACTTAGCCATTTACATTAAGATATTAGAGTTCATAACAAGAGCAATAGCATTAATTTTTATACCAGCTAATGGAAAAGCTTTGACATGTAAAAAAGGAGAACATGCTTGTAGGCTGTTCATTTTCTATACAAGTGTTCATGAGTTTGTAATCATTTTTACTAGCTACATAGGATAGCAGGAATTTGGAATACTGCTACCTTACTGGTCATAAAGTTCAGGTAACTTATACGTAATGATTTTCAGAGTTTCTGAGTCTATGATTTAGCCTCCAATCTCTGACAATACATAAAAGCAAGTTTAAATAAGTATATGGCTTGAAGAAATGGAACATAAGTTTGAATAAGAAAGGTCATCTGTTCTTTCAGAATCTGACGATAATTTAGTCTCACTCTTTTGATGTTTTGCTTTCTTTCGCTTACTATCTTATACTTGTTACTCTTAGGATTGGCTGGAATTTGAAATTGGTACCATGTACAGTGATTTTCTTTACCCCTTATTGCTAGTATTTAAATGACAGGGATTACAAGGAGCTTATCACCTAGTGACAACTTTACTATTATGCTCCTTTCCTAGCTATGTGACATTAGTGCTCCCAAAATTAGCTCCCAAAAGTAGCAACAAAAATCATTCTAGTCTGTCAGGCAATTAGGAGAAACTTTAGAAAAGCAACTCCCACACTGCTGAGTAATCTATAAAGAGGCCACAAGGAAACCTAAACAATAACTATGCAACTGAGTTAGAAATAGGAACCAGTGTTGAGGTAATTCCCCGTTAGGAGAATGAGTGCACACAGGGAGACATAGTGAGAGTGATGTTGAATAACACACAACCAGCACACAGATACACTGAATAGTAAAATGTAGGTTTTACTTCCAGTAAATGGTTAAGCAAAGTCCAACAAGCAGTCCAAGTCATACACGGTTAAAGCAGCCAGTATTCAGTCCAGGGATAATCCAAATAACAAAGTCCAGTATCATACACAGTTCAGTAACAGACTTACAGCAATCCAAGAAGAAAGACTATCAGCAACAGTCAATAGGGAAAAATGCAGGAACCAAAAACAGCGAACATCAGAACATCTAGCAACTAACAACTAACAACAACTGAACTAACAACCCAGGTTTCTGGCTCCATCTTATGGCCATTTGAGGAACCACACCCAATTACAATTTTAGCATTCCCTTAAAGAGACAGTATTAAATGTTTATCCTGGTTTATATATTTCCAACCCAACTCTTAGGTGACTAGCAATTCCTAACAACCATTATCAGAGTTAAGCACTAATATAGTCTCATGGGTCATTGCAGCTTCATTCTTATGTGAAACCAGGTGATACACAAACAGTAGCATGAGAAAGAGATTCTTGGAAGTATTGTCTCCACTATGTGCCCTCAAGGGTTGCTTGTAGTACTGTCCTAACAACTTGATATTTGTTCCCAAGCTGATATCAATTCCTTTTTTGAAGAAATGTATCACAAAATCGATAAGATATGTTGGAAATTTTGTACTTTAAATATTTGAAACATAGAAAAAGTAGTATCTAAGACATAGAATGGTTCAAAAAGCCTTTGAGAAAGCTAATCTCAAACCTAACACCTAAGATTAGGTTCATAGAGACAGTGACAGTTTGCTAATGGCCTTGCAGTTCAGTCCAATAGCAAGATTAAAAGTTTCAATTTTCCTCCTTTTTTATGTACAGAAATAAAAAGTGAACATATTCCTGATGTGCTTTTCTTTGAAGAATAACAAAATTTGACAAATTGGTCATTTTAATGAGTCTGGCATCACAGTAACTGGAAAACAGGGGGGGAAATCTATGGCAATAATTTAAACAGGTCTTAAATCAGTTTGACCTGAAACAACACCTTGAACCTTTCTGTCAAGCAGCTGGTATGTGCCTGGAAAATAGATCTATTTATAAATAATTAAGTAACAAAAAGTTTAATTCAGAAATGAATAATTGAATGAGCTTGCTTTATATTGTTTCTTCTTAAATATTCATAGTGACAGTGTTAAGAAACATGTTTAGATAATAGGTGATCGTTGCCAATGTTACAATGTCTAAGATTTGGTTAAGAACATAGTGACCATGCAGAAGCTGCATGTACTCAGTAGTGTATAATTGCAACTATATGTTGGGAACCATGAAAACCACAGCAATCATGTGTAACCAAGAATAAACATCTATCCATCTCGTGCTAGTTTCTGCTATGTAATTATAACCTCACCCAGGATATCAACTGGAAGAATTGTAACCTAGTGCTTGGAATGTTAATTCTAGCTACAATTTTCCAACCAGACTGTTATGTAGTAGCTCTTGTATGCAAATAACTTCTCAAACACCATTTATTTTTGCAATATCACTACTCCCATGACCAGACAGAACATATCCTTCATAGACAGAACAGATCCTTCAATTGAATCATCTGGGATATCTCATATGTGCCAGAATATAGACTTCACCTGACAGGTTCATGGAAGAGAGAATCAAGGTTGTGGGTTATACCTGAGGGTAATTCCTCCTCCATCTAACTGAGGAGACAATACTAGCAGAGGTTCAAATTACTTCAAAGAACCTATACAAGAACAGAGTGCTTCCCCTTTTGTAGAGAGCCAGGAAAATGACCTGAGAAAGGAATCCAGAAGGAAAACAGTAGGAGCAAAGAAACATTGTTCATTTCAGCCACTCTCAGCTCCTCTGACTCCCTGCAGCATAACCTGATAGAAAAGAAAGACACGGGTAAGCTTATGAAACTCTGTTGTCAATTACTTAATAAATCAGTTCTAGTCTTGAAGGGCTGATTCCTAGTACAATTTTGATGAAGTTGGAAAAGTAGAAAAGCGTAGTGCAGCTCTTCTGAACTGCTCACATGGCCAACACTGCCTCAGAGTTACAAAAAACTTTGTCTTGGATTGAACTCTTAGCTAAAATGTTTAAAACCAGCTATTCGAAAGTACTAATTAAAAACACAAAAACGATCATCTGGTAGCAAATTATATCTTCTGTGCATAATAAAAATATTTGGATAATTCAAGATCAAGGGCAAACTGGTAATCCTTGCCATATTTTTGCTTAAATGAAATTATGCTTCTCATGGGATGATTAATTTGGAGGATGCTATATCTCATATTTGTTTCCTTGCCCCCTTTGGAAACAGTAAGCTTTTATAAACTGCTTTGGAAATAAAAGCTTCTATAAACCAGGAGTGGTGGCACAGTGGTTAGAATGCAGTATTACAGGCTAATTCTGCTTAAGTGTCAGCAGTTCGATTCTCACTGGGTCAAGGTTGACTCAGCCTTCTAGCCAGTGGTGGGATTCAAAAATTGTTACCACCGGTTCGGTGGCTGTGGCTTGGTGGGTGCACCAAGAGGCATTCCAACTCCCCTCCTGCAAGCCTGCAGTCTCCCGGTCACTTCAGCAGCTGCCGCTCAGCACTCTGCTGTGCCACGTAAAGCACTACCGGCTGAACCGGTAGAATACCGCCACTGCTTCCAGCCTTCTGAGGCTGGTAAAATAAGGACTCAGATTGTTGGGAGCAATATGCTCATTCTGTAAACCGCTTAGAGAGGGCTATATAAGGCATGTGAAATGGCATATAAGTCTTAGTGCTTTTGCTAAACCAAGATGTTGGGCACTGGAATTATGCAATTGTAAGGATACCCAAAAGAAAAATGACAAAGATGGCAATTCAATTTAATGATTTACTCATTACTCTAATCCTGCATCTCTTTCCAGATAATTTATTGTATGCATATTTTCTCCAGATTCCTCAGATATCTACTGAGAAATAAAGATGAGCAAGGCACGCTTGGTGAACCTGACCTGTATAATGGAACGGTTTGTGAGAAATTATGATATATGATGAAAATACAAAGTCCTGATGTTAATGGGCTTATTTATTGATTGCAAATAAAATTCGTGAAGTGTGAAGCCAGAACCAGGGCTGCAGAGAATTGAGCCAGGAGGACATGTGAGCCAGGGAATGTGTATTATACCTAAATGAAGCTAGAGGTTGCCTAAAGTCTTCTGCTTCCAGAAGCAAAGCCTTTGAGGATACAACAGGAAAGCCTTTAATACAGCTAAGGCTCTGTCAAGCTGCTATTTGCATACTTTGCTGACAAAAGGGAAATGCTGTATTAATTCATTTTTATTTACCATTGTGAGCCTTCCAACAGAAACCTCCCAGGAACACCATCCGCAGTGCAGTTTTAAAAGATTATTTCTACAACAGAGTTTTGGAGTGGGGTGGGGAAAATGCAAGTAAAATTTAGGTTATTGCTGGTCCAGACAATATCTTGAAATCTAAAGTTCTAAAATGCACTGACTTATTGATTTCCATTCTACCTAAATCAAAATAATTCTATAGGAAATAAGTGATTCCTTCTAGGCTCAACCATGACTTTTTATTCATTCTGAAGAAGACTGCCACTCAGGAATTTAATCTAATCCCAACTGTCCACCATACAATTTGGGTGGATTCCATATTTTATGGCTAATCATCCAAACTATGGGACTATTCTTCATATACTGAGGAAGAGTTCATACCTCCAGTTAGAACAAGCTGTAACACTCTTGTTTCTACTGAAAAAAAAAATGGTGCAATTCTTCTGTGTCTTATTCACTGTAGAACAATTTATTAATATTGTGATAAGATTTATCACCCAGTGGATCAATAATTTGTTCCTGTTGCATGTTGTTCTCTTTTTCTCTTCCCCCCATATGTATTCATGATGTTTATTCATAGTGTCCACTCTAGTAGAAAAATTGCAGAAATGTGATGGCATAGCAGGTATTCTGCAATGAGTAGAGGAGTGGAGAACTCTTCTTGTGAAATATTTCTGGACTTTCTCTACTGTGCTAATATCAGATACGTAATGTGAGTTCCAGACTGATAAGCTGTATTGGTCTAGCACATGTTTTGTATGCTCTAGTTAGTGGTGTGATATTACCAGAGAAAAAGCTATGTAGGATTAGGTTAACAACTCTTAATGCCTTTTTGGCTATGTAGTTACAGTGGGCTCTAGCACTTAGATCATTTGAGATGAGTACTCCAAGGTCCTTGACAGAGTTTGGATCATCAGCAAGGTCTTGACTATTCAGCTTGTATTTTATTTTCTGATTTTTTTTACCAATATATAAGACAGAGCATTTATTTGTTGAGATTTGAAGTTGCTATTTGTTTAATCATTCTGATACATAGTCGAGGTCTTTTTGAAGGGTAGCAGAATTATCTGTGGTGTTGAACAGCTTTACATTATCATATGGTACTATATTATTTGCAGAATGGAAAATAACACTTTCTAGTATTAGACCCAAGACCCAGCTAATGATATAAAGATGACACTTTCCTCCCGCCCTCGCTCGTTTAAATCTAAAGCAGATTAAAAACACTTTTGGGTGAAAAAAGAATGAAAAGTTGTTTAGACTGAATGAAGAGTAGGGATTTGCACATGTAAATATATGGATAATATGGATAATATCTCTCAAAGGCAATGGCTGCAGTTTATTATCCCCTTAAATATCTTATACAGATGTTGCACAAGGATGTACTGTAGGCTAATACAATTTTTACTTAAGTTACGTAAGCATAAAACAGCCAGTAATCCAGAATTTTTTTCAGCAATAGGAACATTTTATAAACATATTCTTTATTGCATCCAACTTTTATGTAAGAATCATCACAAAAAATGAAGTCAGGGTATATACATCCCAATCTAATACTTACAATCAATGAATGAAAAGTTTGAGTTGATGAAGCTACAATACAGGAACAAAAGTCTGTTATGCTAGGGCAAAAGAGGTAGGAATAGAAACATGCCAGGTTGGGTAAGGCAGTCATAAAACACTTGAATGGAAATATATGTAGAGGTATTAAAATTTATATTTCATTTAAAGCAAAATTTGAAGCAAATTGGATCTAAGGGTTTATTTTTCCTCACCCAGAAAATGTTTCTAAAAGTTTAATGAAGCTTGAAATGATGTTTACACTTTAATATTTTGTATTGTTCTTTTTAAATTGGTGGGTCAAGCTGTACATTTTTTTTAAAAAAAATGTTTTGATACCATCTCTCTCTGGCCATTTCCTTGGCAAGGCTGCATATTTTCTGGCAGTGAAACATCTGAAAAGATAAAACACGTTATGATTGTCCCCAAACTTTAAGACTTGTGGACTTCAACTTCCAGAATTCCTCAGCTAGCTATGCTAAGACTTGTAAGACTTGAAGTCCACAAATCTTAAAGTTGCCAAGTTTGGGGACCCCTGTTCTATTCTTTCTGCTGGACTAATCCCTCTTCTCTGAGGGCTTTTCCACATGGCCTCTTCCAGCTCACTGCTTCCTCCCCTGAAATGAAACTGACTTTAAAAATGCCTTTCCTACTTTCAGGGCTTTCCTTTGCTTTGGTCATTTTCAATGGTCTGGTGTTCCTTTAGCAGAGACCCTGATTGGTTGAATCCCCTACTTCTTTACTCCTCCTGGACTAGTAAAAAGAAAAAAAAGAAAAGTCCATAGTTTCACTATTTTTACCCCATAGAAGGGCTAGAAATGAGAGAGGCAGAATTCTGGTCAATTTTACCTGGTTTTATAAAACACAACCAAATAAGATTTATCCTTGCTTTATTTCATCAATGGACATTTCTAGAAAGAAAAATCTACGTTTCACTGTTCCCTCAATTTGCTCGTTTTTTAAATTTATTTTTGTTGCTTTTAAAATAATAATGGAGAAAAGGAAAAAAACAAAAGGAACAAAACACAAAGAAATATACATTATCAAAAAAATACATAACAAGTGTGTAAAAATAGGTGGAAAATGTATCAGAAAAAAACAACACAATTGAATATAATATGTTCTGGAAAATGCTGCTGGTTCAAACAATGTTGTTAACAAATGTTGTCGTTGTAAATATTGCAATTGAGTTACATCTGATAGCTTATACTTACATCTTAGCACAAACAACAAAATATTGTTGATGTATTCTTCTTCTTCCCTATCTGGTAAGCATCTCTCCCTCCCTTTCTTCCTTCTGCTAAGTGTCAGCAGAACTTGTTAGTTCCTCTGCAGAGTTAACATGGTAGAACTCCAAAAATCAGATTTCTCCAGAACCAAGAACAATATATATGTTTTTAGGATTAAAGGGTTTGTTAGGAATGTTAGGAAAAAATATTGTTTTAAAAGGTGCCAACCAGAGAAGGTAAAACTACCTCCATGGTTTTATTTCCAATGATATTTAAAAAAAGAGGGGGGGCAAGGTGCAATTCTGATTTAACAGGACTGTTACAATTTGTAATCACTGATTTGGAGGGGGAAAAGGAGTTAAATCAAGTTGGCAAACAACTCCAGCAAACCTATTCACTTACTGTAAAAGGCCTGAAAAGGAGATACTACTTTAAAGATCTGGGAAGCTGCATGTATTCCTAGCATACCCCCTGCCTCATCCTAAACTAATTAGACTAGTACTGACCAAATATACACAACAGAAAATCTTTTGTCTGGAACCTCCAATGTACACTAATCTCAGATTAATAGCTGACTAGTGATAATTATTATATAAACATTATCCCTGGTGGTGATTGCCTTTTTCTTGTTGCCTGGGATTACAGCTGACAGTTCATTTCACCTGCTTTTCCAAAGATGCTTCAAGGCATTGGGATTGTGTGTTGTACAAGGAGAATCCTCTTATATGGACGAGAAAGAGAGATTCTATATAAATGCTAAATAGAGCATTTCCTTACTTCCTTTGAGGTGGGACCCTTCTACTTCAGAACTATTCATTTCATAATTCCAGAGTCTCCTTAAAATAAAATCCTGAAATTTTAGTGCTAAACCACAGAAAAACATGCCCTTGCTTAATAATTTGTGGCTAAAAAACCAGAAGAAATGTACAACCTTCAGAAAAAGCTTAATAATTTCTTGTCTCAACCTCACCCTCAAAAAATACTTGTTCATTACATTACTGTAACCTTTAATTTGTAGAAGGAGGGAAATACAGCCTCCAACCATCAAAAAAACCCCTTCCCAAGCTTATATTTTTCATAAAAATCATGCTACAATTCTGAATTCAGCAGAAGTCATTGGTAAAGGATGTGCTTCTAAACATAAGCATAGTGCTAAAAGAATTCAGCAACAGAGTGGTCAATGTCTGGAATACTCTACCTGACTGTGGTTTCTTCCCCAAACCCCAAAAACTTTAACCTTAGACTGTCTACTATTGATCTTACCCCTTTCCTAAGAGGTCTGTAGGGGGCGTGCATAAGCTCACCAACGTGCCTACCGTCCCTGTCGTATTGTTTCTTTTTATTTTTCTTATATGTATCCATTTCATGTATTCAAACCTATGTTTATATTTATACCTGTTATCTTATAATTGCTTGACAAATAAATAAATAAAATAAAATAAAATACTGAGTAATGAAATAGCATTACTCCAAATTTTAAAAGGACAAAATCAAATGCTGTTCATATAGTTGTCTTGGAAGTATATGGTATGGGTTTAGTCTAGCAATCAATGAATATCAGCAGACACTCACTATTTTTAAATCAAAAGTTCAATTTATAAAGAAATATATAGGCTGGGAAAGCATCTTATCTACCTAAACTATATATTGAGGAGAGAGAGGGGAGGAGGGAGGGAGGGAGGGAGAGGGAAAGCCAAATCTTCTGTCCTTTATCAATCCCTTGCCATTTGCCCTTGTGGTCAAAACTACTCATTGGTGTAAAGAGATGTGGTAATCTCTGACACTGAGTTTACCTACAGTGGAACTCCATGATAAATAACATGCAGACTTCAATCCCTCCAAGTAAGCCTGGGAGGAAACAAATCCTGCCTGAAATATTTGCCTGAAACCCTGAGAGAACCTAGTCAGATAATATAGTAATGCTGAACTGAAAGGGCAGCTGTCTGTTTCATTTCCCATCAAGCAGTAGACTATGCCACTGTATCTGGGCTATAAAAATCCAGATATCACCAGATGAAAGCCAGAGTTAGAGGGTGAAGTATACTTTTATTGCAACCTATAGTTGCGTGGATTTTTGCAGACCTGTTCACCCTAACACATATGGTGTTTTCAGGGCAAGATGAACAATCAAGATGGAGCAAGATGGAACAATCATAAGAAGCAACTGCATTTATATTATGTGCTACTGCAGCATCTACCATATATTTTTCAACAGAAATATTCATCTTATTCCTTCTCTTTTACCCATTTTGACAATCATAGCCATCTGGGATGTGCTGAGCTGCTTCAGTCTTTTTCTGTTTGCCGATGAAATGATACACTAAAATAAACATCTCAGTGTGTGGATGGAGATATCACTATCCATACATGAAAAGATGGCTAGCAACCGAAGATGTTAAGATTTCTAAAGAGTATTTTTAACACTAAATTAAGGTGACTAACCCATCTCATACCACTTGGTGGCAACACTTCCATATTTGATTTATTGAATCTTGTCAGTATTGCTGTCGTTCTGATAATTGAAAAAAAGAAGTGTGGGCCCAAGAATGAAGTGCTGTACCACTAATTACAGCAGATATCAAAGATGTCAACCCCATCATGATGATTAGTCTTCCACTTAACCATCAGTCTTTCCCCCAACCTTCGATTCACCCGGAGAAATAAATAATGTCTTATAACATTATGCTGCCTGGAATATTTTAATAAGATGTTTGCTTCCCACAGAAGCATCATTAAAAGGTTTGTTAGGTCATTATCACATCAGAAATAGGAACTTCAAATATTTTAAAGGTATTTAATTCCTTCTTTTTATGCTGCAGCCAAGGCAAAATAATTAATACATTTGGTGAGACTAGTTTTTGGTTTTGTTTTAATGCCTTAACTTCATACAGAATTGCTTGCAGAGCAATGGACAAAGGACTTCTGTCCAACATTTTCATGACATTTTCATTGTATAAGGTCTCACTTCCAGGCCTTGTAGGATGAAAGGTAGGTTAGTCGATGACAGTTAAAAATCAGAAGGAGACTGGCATCGCCTTTTCAGACTAGTAAAGGCTATTAAAAGGCAAACATTTTTGTGAGCTACCGTTTATTTCATCAGATGTATGGAGTGGCCAAAGTGATGCAGAATTTAAACAGAGATGGGGGAAAAAGAGGAAGACAAGAGGGTTATGCAGAGGAGGCATGCTGCAGTTATGCTGGCAGAGGAGGCCTACTGTGGGTCCTGTCATCCCAATTATTCCAACTGGCGGGGTCCAGGAGGAGGGGCTTCTCTGCTGGTTCCTGCCTGCCCTCTGGAACATCTTGCCGTCCCTCCGATATGCGATTGGCCCCAACCCTCCTATCCTTTTGTAAAGGCCTGGCTCTGCCTGGGGCCCCAATGGGGGAACACCACAGTGGAGATTGTGGATAAAATAACAACAGATCTCATTTCCCCACGTTCTGGATCTGCCCTCCCCACATGCCCTTAGATTTTAATCTTTGGCTTTAATTTATTTATGTTTTAATAAAGATGTATTTTTATGACTGTACGCCACCCAGAATTACCTCATGGTAAGATCGGTGGCCAATAAATTTTATAAATAAATAATAAATAAATGTAGATACTGGCTGCATGAGAGACAGTTACAACTGATGTAACCTTATCGGTTAATAACCACAATATGTTAAAAACCCATTGTGTTTATTGAGACCTTTTGAGATTTTTCCTGAAATCTTGTGATGTACGTGAGTTTAAAGATACTGTTAAAGTTTTGTTTTCCCCAGGGATTACTTTGAAACCCTCCATAGAGTGTTCTGCGAGATTAAAATGCTTTGATAATACTTTGTACTTTGAGTCCTGATGTCAAACCTATATCCTTTCATTCATGCACACGACGGTTGTCCCCTTTGTCCTATGTGGAATTCAGAAGGGCATTCCTGGCAGATGATAATAATCATTAAAATGGAGGAGAAGAATTGTGAAGGCAATTTTAATCTTGTGTTTATACTTGTTGGGGCCTTTAAGGCACTGTTGGTGCAAATGTGAGGGCAAAATAGACATTTGGGCTCTTAGCAGGGTTGGGTTCTCATTTCAGTATTGCTATCTTGTTTGTGAGCATCTGCTTCACGTTTTGGGGTTGTCTGTATGCACATATGGACCTGCCACCCCAGGCCTGAGAAAGTACAGTGTCAAATATGGACGACTGTAGCATATTTATGATGCATTTGAGTTGAGTTGTGAACTATGCATGGCAACCAGGGTCTTCTGTTATTTTGTTTTTGTGGTCATTCTTTTAAAAGATCCTATTAGTTTGTCTGTTTGATATCATAGGATAGTTAAGTTTCTTGGAAGACTGTCTTAATTCCATCAGTTGAGAATCTCTGTCAAGGGGATCAGGAAAAAATGTAGTTGGGGCATAAAACCTAGTTATCAGTAATAGATTTGGAGGTATGTTTTGGATAGAAGCTTTAATCACGTAGATTCAAGGTGGTTTATGAGTTTCCAGTGTAATATAGTTTTATATGCCTATTGTGTTTTCACTGTGACCTCTGTATATAGATCAAATCTGAGATTGATGGTGTGATGGGAATTGTTGAGGTCATGATGGAATTTGATGAGAGATTCTTTTCCACAGGTCCAGATGGGAAAAAATGTCATCAGTGAGATTTGGGGTTTCAGGAATAAGAGTTGAGAATGTCTTGCTCTGCGTCAGCATATTAGAAAGTCATGTGTATACTCGTGTCAATATACTATGGAGTCATGTGTATACTTGTGTTGGCTACACAGAGATTTTTTTTTTAAATATCCAGGAACTAATACCAAGTCTTAATTTTTAATTCTGAAAAAAATAGAAACATTCTGAATATGTTATCGAGTCTGAAAAACTGATTTTAATGGGTTGTATTCTTGTTGAATATGCCAGTATGTATCTTATGAATGCTTCCTGATTCATTAAAAATGACTCTCATTAAAAACCATTGCAATCCATGTGACTTGGAACTACTTTGATTTTTTGTTATCAGCTTACAGGGAATCATAAATTGGATTGTTATACAGTATGTTATAAAAATGTCCTTACTTTTTTTAAAAAAATCTTCCTGTAGCACAGAATTCATCTCTCAAAAATGATAACCTATTTATCAAAATGCAACATTGTTGTATCAGTTCAAAATTACATAGCTTGACTGTCTATTTGCTTTTACATTCACATCATTACTGATCTCACCTTTAAAATCCTAAATGGTTTGGGAAATAATCTGAAATGTTCACCTATTTTAAATTTTATGAAATCTGTAGTTTTTGTTATTTTTGTTTTGTTTCACTTTTTGCCATAATTAAAGATGACTACAGAATTCTATCCACACGACATAAAACTATCTGAAAAATGGTAAAAATGTTGCCACATTTATCATTCATTTGAGTTCAGATAGCTCTGTCTGATTAAAGCCTTTTCATATGAAATGCACAACTGTGCTTTTCTACTATAAAAGCTAACCTGTTTTTATCTCAGTCATAAATTAAAATGGAAACTTTCATTTATTTTTGTTTTAAATAAGAATTTCCATTTGAAAACAAATCAGGCTTTGGAACATGGTCATAGTGTGTTTTAATTAATTGTACTTTCAACAAGCCAGCATTTCCTGGCTTCAGCTATCATAGGAAACTATAACTAATTTTAGAGTGGAAACTCTTGATCTGTTCATAGGTGGAAAACAAAGGAAGAGAGAAGTGTGTAATACTGAGATTTTTTATTATTTCATAGTGGGAAACCATATCTTTATCATTTTACTTGATTTGAGACTAAGAATCTAGCATGTTACTTGAAAATATGTGTAATGAAATTTATCTAGTACAGGGGTGTCAAACTCACGTCATCGCGGTGGTGTCATGTGACATATAAGGATTTTTCCCCCTTCACTAAACAGGATGTGGGCGTGGCCAGCATGTGATGCATCATGCTTTCCATCGAGGACCTATATACTGCATGAATCAAAAAGAGGTGAAAATATTTACAGACCCCTCACATCCCAGACACATACTGTTTCAACTCCTACCCTCAAAACTACACTATAGAGCACTTGCACACCAGAACAACCAGACACAAGGACAGTTTTTTCCTGAACACCATCACTATGCTAAAAAATAAATCCCTCAACACTGTCCAACTATTTACAAAATCTGCACTACTATTACTATCAATCTTCACATCACTCTTTATCAGCCATCCCCTCCCACTTGTGACGGTATGACTGTAACTTTGTCACTTGTGTCCTTACTTGTGTCCCCTATTGATTGTGTCCCCTATTGATTGTGTTTCCTAGTATGACTTGGTTGCTTATTGTACCCTATGACTATTATTAAGTGTTGTACCTTATGAGTCTTGACTCTTGATGAATGTATTTTTTCTTTTATGTACACTGAGAGCATTTGCACCAAGACAAATTCCTTGTGTGTCCAATCACACTTGGCCAATAAAGAATTCTATTCTATTCTATCTGGCATGCAAGCTGGGAATTTGACAGTACAAACCTGAATTTGAAGATGGCAGGAGCAGAGGAAACCTTAACACTAGGCAGCTATAAAGCACATTTTTCTCTACTATCCCACAATCCCCAAAGGAGGGTTTTTGGGGTGAGGGAAGGGAGGGGGTAACATGCCCATTCGCATAAATGGAAATGCTGAAAATACTTGTAGAAAAAGGAGATATGGGGGCAAAAAGAGAAAGGAAATGCTGATTAACCCCTCCCTTTCCACTTCTCTGCCCCCTAAATCAGCCTCTTCAGATATTTTCCATCAAAAAAGTATCTTGTAATTGTCTTCTTTGCACACAGTTGTTCCTTACCCAGAGTAAGTTGGTGAATTCCTCTTTGTGGCTGGCAGCTTGGTAATTAAAGGAAATGCAGGCCAAGGGAAGGGGGAAGTGTGGAGGGAGGAAAATGAGGAAGCCAGAAAACCATTTGTATTGACACTTGTTTTAAAACTAAGGACATAATTACCCTGTTGTGATCTGGTGCTGCAGAGAAAGCATCTTGTTGGGAACTAATTAAAGAATTATCCAATGTTTAGCTTCTCATACATAAAGAAGCAGAAGCTTTGAAGCAGAAGTGTTTGCAGTGAGCTTTTGAAAACTCTCTAAAGGATGGGCTTAAGTCAGTTAAGCTTTTCCCTTTGCCAATTAAACAGCTTTTGAACTTTTTTTTTTTTTTTTTTTTTTTTTTGGAGAAAGTATGATAGAAGCTGTCAAAGCTTCTGAAATGTGAGCAATTTATTTCTTAATCTCCAGGCAGTGACAAAACATAGCATAATGCTGTTAGGGCTGAAACTAATAGGTAGGTCAGGAAGGGCTATAGATGGGCCCTTTTGCCCTGCAAATGAGAGTAAAACAAGCCTTCTGACTCGGGATGTCCTTCCACTTTGGGCTTTCTAAATCCTTGGGCTTAGGTGGCAGCCTGGGAATCAGTCTCTGAATATGAAGGATTTTCTCCCCCAATAGGAAAACAAAGGTTGGGAGGCAAGCTTAGGCATTATATTCCTTCTGCAACTGATAAGCCACAGTATTTGATTATTTGCAACAAGCTGGGGTCAGATATCCTGCAGGGTATGATAAGACCCAGAGATGTCTCCAGGATCAGAAGCTCAGCTTTCTCACAGTGTGATAGCGCTCAAAGGGCCCTTCCTTACTATCTTACTATGGCACATGCATCTCCTAGCTATATCATTATTCCACTAGGTCTCCATGACATTTCCTTCATTTCATTCTCAGCCCATGCGTCCTCTTAAATTGACCGCAGTTCTACAGCCTTTGTGTTTTCCCATTAAGCAACAGCAACAAGCAGTCATTTCAAGGAGATTCAAATCATAAAAAACACAAACACCGCCATAATGGAACCCTGCCCCATTTGGTCCAGGAGTTTGTTCTTGCAACAACTGACCAATTGCATAGGAAGTCCATTAGTCTCCTAGCAGATGGCCTTCAGAGGCAGCCACCTTACCATCAAGACATTGTTTTCCATGGCTTCCATTAATTGGTTCAAACCTTTTTTGAAGCCAGCCAATGTGGCAGCTAGCTAGCCTCCACATCTAGAGGCATCTGTCAGAAGTGCAACCCAGTGAATTATGGGAGCTTAGAAAAGCCCAAGTCTCATAGCACCATTAGATCCTGGTTTGGAGGATGAGGAGGATGAGGAACAACTGGGATCATTGGATAAGAACAGCGCGTCTTCTCTGGAATATCAGGAGTGTCCAGGGGCTGAGGACGATGCTGTCTCAGGATCCTCCAGCATTGAGGAAGTGGTTGACCAGATGGAGAGCCACCTGCCTTTATGAATCAGCTGCAGATGGGCAGCAGTGAAAAGAGACAATAGATCTCCTCTGACAAGGAACAGTTCTCTCCCCCACCTGATCTGCAGGCACAGAGAGTAAAGTGGAGAGAAGCTCAGTGGAGGTCTGCGAGGCTGCTTGCAAGGAGACTGCCCTGCCCCACTCCCAAGGAACACCTACTTCGAGGTAATTTAATGAGAAGCCAGGGGAGGGTGAGTTTATAGGGAATAATCGTTTGTCTCAGCACACTCTCCCCTGACTTTTGGAAGCCTTGATTCATGGACTTTGACTGTGTTTCAGCCTTCGGATTTGCATACATAGCTTTGCAGACTCTGGCTCTGGATTGTGGCTTATTCACTTGTTTTGCAAACTCTGCACCTGGTTTGTGAGCTAAGGCTTTCTTTCTATTTGGGTTGTTTGTTCGGGTGAGTAGCGTACCAAGCTGGGTTCCATTGACTGTGGGGAAAAGTGGAGTGGAAGATTACCAACACCCCTGGAGGGCTGTCTGTCATGGTTTAGCGATGTAATAAAAAACTTTATTGGTGCCTGCATTTGCCTATGCAACCAGCCCTTGTTTCCAACTTCAAATCAATCAGTAGGCAGTTCTTGGAGATTCTCTTCTATTATTTTCCAGTCCATCGTTCCACTGAAATGCTTGGGACATCTGTGGAGAAAAAAATTATTTTCTGTTTATAAAATAAAGATTAAGCATAGCACTTAATATTTAATTCTATCATGAGATTTAAAGAAGTATTACTACAATCGATAGGAACGAAATTACAGCATTTTCAAAGTTAGCCATATAAAAATGTCAAAATTAAGGAAACTAAATGGGAACAACTTCCTCAGTGCTAGAAAAAGTATGCTGAAAAATAATCCTAAAGAAATAATTTTAGTATAGATATCAATGAGGATGAAATAAAAACATGGCCAAGTATTTTAATTAGAATTCACAAAGAACAAAACATTAAAGAAACTCCTTTTGTGTTAACAATGAAAAGTGATCTCATAAATTACTAGCTGCCACTGTTTGCATCTTGCTTTTATGTGAATAGTTTGCTATTGCTACCTCTAATTAGGATATGGAATGGCTGCCTGATAGTTCTGAGTGAGCAGTATTGCTGTAGCTTTTTGCCCTCATCATCTTGGCCTTTGATGTGTGTTTAGAAAGGTAATAAAAAGGTCTTCTGTTTATTCTTGCTTCTCAAGACAAAAATCAGGATATGTTGAGATAATTTAAATAGGTATAAATATCTGAAGGCACTATTTTAAAGATTCAACAAGTGTTAGTGCTAAAATTAGAAATATAGGTGAAGGTAGAATTCATTTCAGGACCTGACTGGAAAGTCAAGAGCAGTGATCCCCAACCTTTTTTACGCTGCGGCCCGGTATTCCCAACCTTTTATGGCGCGGCCCGGTACCGACATCAGCTGGGCGCCGCCATCTTGTTTTGATGAAAAAGTGCTTCCGGTGAGCTCACGGAAGCACTTTTTCATCAAAAAGATGGCGGCGCCAAGCGCTCGGTGAGCTTTTCCGGTAAGAAATGGCTTTCTACCCGGAAAAGCTCCCGAAGCGCTAGCGCCGCCATCTTGTTTTGATGAAAAAGTGCTTCCGGTGAGCTTTCTACCCGGAAAAGCTCACCGGAAGCACTTTTTCATCAAAACAAGATGGCAGCGCCCAGCAAGCCAGCGCGCCCGGTAGGACTTGTTCCACGGACCGGTACCGGTGGTTGGGGACCCCTGGTCAAGAGGACAAGTCTGCATTAAGCTTCTATACCTGTGCACCACAAATCCATAATGTGTTACAATGTGAACAATGAATATATTTCTTCTTCCTTCAAAGCTTCCAAAGCAACACAGAAGATGATAGTATTGGCAAGATAAGAAGTCATAATTATTATAAAGAAAAAGTGATGAACACCTGGGTGGTTGGTCAAATGTGAATCTCCTTTGGGTTCTCCATTTGCGTCTTCAAATTTTCCTAGAGATTACTCCTCATTTACTCTGAAGCTCTGAAGCTTTCTTGGTAGTCTAACTCTTGGTTATAGATCTTACTTCAAACTGCTAGCAGGAATGCTACATAAATTAGGGGAAAACAGGCCAGGTGGAAATGAACAAAGTCATATTCACAACACCAATCATGTCTGATCCTCATCAGGGTTGCAATACAGCCCTCAATATGTTTCAACTAAAAGCAATGGATGGAGCTAACTCAGAGGTGATATTCAGCAGGTTCTGACCAGTTCTGGAGAATTGGTAGCAGAAATTTTGGGTAATTCAAAGAACCGGCACCTCTGACCCCATCTATTCTCTGCCTCCCGATCAGCTGGGTCTTCTTTTGTTGCCCTGCACAGGAAAATGGAGCTGGAAAACAGGTTAGTGGGGTGGGGAGGGAATGGGATTTTGCAGTAACCTTTCCCTGCCATGCCCACCAAGCCACGCCCACAGAACCAGTAGTAAAAAAATTTGAATACCACCACTGAGCTAACTCCCTGCTTAACATTGCTCTTCCATGGAAAATAAAGTAAGGAATATATAAAACAAATTTAAAATAAAAAATGAACAAAGCTGTTTTTTGCCTTAATTATTTGACTGCAAATCTTTTATGCAGGAAGATCCTGTATTGTTGCTGCAATCCCGACAGAAATGGTTAAGGTTTACTGTTATTTTTGCCATCATCAGTTCTCCTCTACTTCTTCCTCAAACCCCAAAAACTTTAACTGTCTACTATTGACCTCACCCCCTTCCTAAGAGGCCTGTAGGGGGCGTGCATAAGCGCACCAATCATGCCTACCATCCCAGTCCTATTGTTTTTTATTTTTCTTATAAGTATCTATCTCATGTATTCAAAACTATATTTATTCTTTTGTGTGTGTGTGTGTAAATTTTATTTGAGTTTTCACAAAGAGAAAAAAAATACAAATAAAACATCTTTTTTGAAAGTAGCGTAATCCCGGGTTACATTTCTTCGTACAGACACAAATTCAGGTTCATGCTCATTTTTATATTCTATTCCATATCTTATTACTATTTTACATTTTCTGCATAGCTTCTCCCCTCTTTTAATTTTCTCAATTTTATTTTAATTATCTCATCTCAATTCAAATCATTGTATTTATATTTTTTGTCTGTCCTGTTTCAATTATCTATTATCTTTTCTCATGAAACAAAATTTATCCTGTAGTTACTGATGAAGGGATCTTTTAGACAAGATTCCTTGCTACCCTCTTGGTCTTTAGGTATAGCAGTTTGAGGCTCTACATTCTCTCTCAATATAACACATTTCCTTTTTATGCAGCTGTGCATCTTTCCGACACTCTTCTTTCTCTCCTAAGCTTACATTGCCAGAGAAGGGAGAAAATATTCTCAGCAATCTAAGCTGAGCATATGTGGATGGTTTGAAAATAAAGCAAGGACTGAATGAAATTAGGTGCTGGGCTTTGAGTGATCTTAGATTTCCAGGTGGCCTTATCTGGCATAGATGTATACACCTCATCCTTGATAAATAAGGATTATTTCTGGCCCAGCACAAACTCCCCTTCTCAATCATATGTGCCTGGGTATAAAATCATGTAGAACAGGGGTGTCAAACTCACATTGTCACGGCATCATCACATGATGTGTCATGACTTTTTTCCCCTTCACTAAACCAGGCATGAGATTGGCTAGCGTGTGACACATTCGGCCAACGGGCCATGGGTTTGACACTCCTGGGGTAGAACAATGATTCTTTTTGGTCATGTCATGTGAGTTTGGGTGAGTGCCTCCCTCCCATGAGTCCTGTACAGCAGGGGTCCCCAACCACCGGTCCGCGGACCGGTACCGGTCCGTGGAACAAATCCTACCGGGCCACTGGCTTGCTGGGCGCCGCCATCTTGTTTTGATGAAAAAGTGCTTCCGGTGAGCTTTTCCGGGTAGAAAGCTCACCGGAAGCACTTTTTCATCAAAACAAGATGGCAGCGCCAGCTGATGCCGGGTGCACCAGCTGATGCTGGTACCGGCGCGAATAAAAAAGGTTGGAGACCACTGCTGTACAGGGTCCATTGAGTAAGTACTATGCCCCATTTTAGAATTTATTTACTTATTTATTTATTCATTGTTTTTACAAATAATTTTATTATTTTTACAAATAACTCAAGGTGGCAGACATATCCAACACACTTTCCTCCTCCTATTTTCCCCACAACATGAACCCTGGGAGGCGAGAGAGAGTGACTGGCCCAAAGTCACCCAGATGGCTTTCATGGTGTATTCTTGTTAATAGAATAAACTTTCACCTTAAAAACATAATATGTGTGTTTTATAATATGTGACCTGGTGTTATTTTAAAAATAATGTTAAAATGTTAAAACAATTACTTTAAAATACTTTTTAAAATAAATAATAACAGTGAACAACATTTAAAATTCTGTTGCTGTTCTTTTCTCATCAGACGATTGCTTGGTGATTTAATAAAAGGAGGATAAACAGGCACTAACTAAGGAAGCATTTTGAAGATGCTACTACTAAATACCTATTATTTTAATAGATCTGATCATTTCAAGCTATAAATTAGAAATTAGAAGCAGCAACATGAGGCTCTTCCAGCCACTGTCTCCAGCGAGATCAAGTTTAGACTTGCCTAAAACCGTAGTTAAGTTCTGTTGGGATTGTGCAGTTCACAGATTTTTATGAGTGAATAACAGGGAGCAGGGAAGAATGAGCATTCAGTCAAAATGTGCCACTTGGCAAGTTTGCTCATGATACCTTCTAATTACCCTAATACTTGTTGATCCTCCTGGAAATACTAGATAGACCTCTCCAACCTCCTGTTCTTCAGATGTGTGCGCATTGCAAATCCAATGCCTCTGAATGGTTAATATGAGAGACAGAAAAACACCCAGTGCAGAACTGCTTATTTACATAATTCCATCTGGTAAATCATTTGATGACAAGGGAAAACTAGGCAAAAAACTCTCTCTCCCTCTCCCTCACTCCTTTACTCATCCCTGACTTTCAGAGACTTTACAGCTCTTTTCATTCTTTCTGTGTTTTATAACTCTATTTAATGTTTCCAGGATTAATCCTGTATTAGCCTGATGGCATCCACACTGTGCATTCTTTGCCAGCCTCATTTGCTAGCATAACTGATTTTTCTAAGAAATTTTATTGCATGATATAACCAAAATAAGATCGCCTTAGTTTGGTAGACTTAACTTCCAGTGATATTTCTGGCTTGATGTCTAAATTTTGCTTGTTATTTTTGCTGTCCATGGTACATGCAGTAGCCACATTCAAATCTGAAATTCTAAGGAAGTTATTTTTTAATGTTTTTTATTATCCAACTTTCACAGCTACAGGTGGTTAGAGGAAAAAATAACACTTACTATTCTGCATTTGGTATTAAACTGATGCCCTGCTTTTCAGTATCTTTTCCAGTTAATAATTGCAATATACTCCAGTGTTATTCTGCGTTTAATTTAGGGACAAAGCGTCTTCTGATTGACTAATTTTGGAACCAAGGAAAATAAAAGTCCTGAAGTAATTATGGTACTTTGCTTTGATTCTCAATTTTTATCTTGATGTCACTACAGCCAATTATTATCTTTACTTTAATATTCTTGAAGTTTAAATGTAGTTCAGTTTTTCACTTTCTGCCTTGACTTTTAGGATATTACTTTATCTGTTTTACATCCTCTTCATTTTCTGTGACTGACATGGTGCCATCTGCTTATCTTAGATTGTTAATATTTTTGCCACCAAATTTTATTCAAATTTGTACTGTTAAGATTCCTGAAAATTGTCTAGATTGCAATCCTGCCTCTTACCTTTTCCCATCTTTCTCATTCATATTTATTGATAATTTTATATAAAAGACAAAGAAGAAAAGAAAAAAAGTAATGCAAAAAAGAAAAAAGAAAGTAAAGTTATGAAATGTGACTTCTGACCTTTTCTTCATTAGATAATTACAATCTTATAATCCCTCCTCTCTCTTAGATGTTTTACAAATCACTTCAGGACCTCACTTAATCCATATATTTTTAAATCTTCAAACCCATAAATCATTTTATCATTTTTTTCTTCTTCCAGAAAAAGTCCATATAAAATTTCCAGTCTTTCAGAAAAAAATTGTTGTTTTCTCTGATCAAACAGGCCACTTTGTTATCTCAGCAGGTTCTGACATTTTCACAATATATTCCTCCACTGCCAGAATTTCATTGTTCTTCCATTGTTGAACTTGCTACAAAATCAGTGTGCCATGATTCATTTGTAATACATTGTCCATAAATCCCAATTTTAAAAGTTCACATTTCTTACTTTGTCTTTGTCCCACTCTGTCTCCAAAAATTGTTCTGACAGTGGCTTCTTGATGGTTGTACAATGATTGTGTTAAATGAATGAAGTGTTCTGGGATGCCTATTTCTTACAGGTACCTCTAGATTTTTTTCATGTTCAACAAAATCAAAAAGACTGCTATTTGCTGATTACGCACACATTCTTTTTAAATTTATGTGCTTATTCCATGATGCAAAAACATTAGTAATGTAGATTTAAATGCCTCTTCCTCTTCTTGGGTTATATTTTGGATAGTTCTCTTCTCATGATTGGGCCTAATCATTGTTACATGATTTTTACTAATTAGTTTTCTGCATGTCATATTAGAACTATTGTGCCATAATTGGAGTAGACATATGTTACCATTCTTCAGGGCTGGAATAAACATTCATATTTTGCATTTTTTTGGACATTCAGTGATGTCTCTTATTTTTGACATGGTTTCATAGTTGTTTTTATTGATGTAAGCAGTTGGGATGGAAATGCCATCCATTTCAGGGGCTTTTCTGTTTGGGCAGCAGGGGTTTGGACTGGAAGACCTCTAAGGTACCATCCAACTCTGTTATTTTGTTGTTCAGTACCTATGTGACCTCATCTTCCAATACATCTGGCTATGCTTTCAGATTTCTAGTTATCTAAATGTATTTCTTTCATCTATTTTGCTGCTTCTGATAATTAATTCTTCCTACGGTTTATGCATAGTATGCTCCATATGCCAGTTTTCTTTACTATATTCCAGTGCAAAACTTCCAGAGCTGATATCAAGAATTGCACTAGAAAAAGCAATATAACAATGATCATTGTGCTGATTCTTCAATTTGAGCTAATCCCCTCCATGGGATGATGCTCCCCTTTCTTAATCCCAATCTGCACATAAATTTCTCTGGATGCAACAACACCCAGATAAACTAGTCACTCTCGTCTCTCATTTTCCTCCAGAGAAATCTGAATTTACTGTATAAAAGCCTCTTGGCTAGGATCAAGGACCAAAATCTCTTATCTCATTGCTGTATTGAGATTTAGATTGAGGTTCTCTGTGGGAACCCAGCAGAGAAACCAAATAAGATATTGACATTAACTAGAGTTGTCAGTGTGAGAGAATTGCTGTACTGAGATCTTTTAGTTTAGCTGGTGTAATATTTCTTATAGTCTGCAGCTTCTGCTCAGCTCTAAGAGAAGCATTATTCTGTCTTCTTTCAAAGAGTGCTTTTAAGCAGTGAGAAATAGAAGACAATCTGCTGGAGTGTGAAACTTGTCAGTCAGGAGACACTATAACCACACCTACCAAAATGCTGTGTGTTTATATCTTATTTACTCAACCAGACATTCTCCAGGTAGATGGATAGCTCCTTATTTTGGGATTAAAACAATGAAAATATTGCATATAAACATTATAAATAAAATAAACTATTAGAACTCACATTAGACAATCCAATAAATTGGCTAGTAAAATGGAAACATGTTCTTTGTAGTTTAGCGTCTTCCTCAACTATTTTCTCAATGATTAGAATGCTTTTTTCTGTCAGCAAATGGTTTCCTGGTTTCCCCTCCCTGTAAACCTTTTCATTCTTTTTTCTCCTTTCTTATAATCCTCTCTGCCTATAAGTACCTCCCTATCTTGTTCTCCTTTTTAAACCAATATCCTACAACTCTGGGGTTTTGTCACTGTTCTCTTCTGCACCTCTCATTAACTGTTTCTTCATTCATCGGAAAGGATTACAAGAAAGTAAGCAGGCAGGCACACAGTGGGAAATACACATTGAAAGGAATGCAATAGTGCTGGCAGTCCCAAACCCATTAGGCAAACAACTTATTGTTCCCCATTGTGTGCCTCCTTAGTCTCTGTAATCCCTTACTCTCCAAACTCTCTACTCTTCAAGATGGTGGAAAATGGGCCAACCACAGAATAATATGCAGACTATAATGACAATTATGTGACTGGGGGAATGCTGTGAAGATTGTAAACATGTACCTTGGTAACAAAATTATTTTTAAGGTCTGTTGTAACTTCCAACAGTTGCTGCATGGTAACATAAGTCTATTGTATTTTTATTGCTGTTTGTAAGTTGCCTAGAACAGTGATCCCCAACCTTTCTTATGCCGCGGCCCGGTATCCCCAACCTTTTTTATGGCGCGGCCTGGTACCGGCATTAGCTGGCGCCACCATCTTTTTGATGAAAAAGTGCTTCCGGTGAGGTCACCGGAAGCACTTTTTCATCAAAAGATGCGGCGCTAGCGCTTCCAGTGAGCTTTTCCGGGTAGAAATGGCTTTCTACCCGGAAAAGCTCACTGGAAGCGTTGAGCGCTGCCATCTTTTTGATGAAAAGTGCTTCCGGTGAGCTTTCACCCGGAAAGCTCACCGGAAGCACTTTTTATCAAAAAGATGGTGGCGTAACCAGCAAACCATTGCCCGGTAGGACTTGTTCTGCGGACGGTACCGGTCCGCGGACCGGTGGTTGGGGACCCCTGGCCTAGAACACTGAAGGGAGTGGCTGGTCTAGATATTTAGAAATAAAATAATAAATTGCCTATCCCAGTAGTTCAAAGCCACCTTTTCTGAAATTTTAGAAGTTTTGACACTGTAATGTTCCATATAGAAGAAAACTGGGCTACGATAATACCCACAGCTTAGTTTATTGACTCCTGCAAGATTTTATTTCATTCTACATTTTTTTAAAATAACACAAACAGAAATGTGGATAGGATGGCAACATTCTACAGTATAGATCAGTATTCAGCCCACCTGCCAGCAACAATGACCAGCATGTAGCTTGGCAAAAGGTTTGCCATCCTGAGAGATAGTTGGGGAGCCAGTCACAAAATAAGATTAAAAACGGGCAGCAAATTAATGCACTTTCCAAAGCAAGCAGTAGTAGAGAGTTACACCAAAAAGCAATCATGCAGGAATAAAACACAGTATTTTTTTTTCCAAAAATGACATTTCTGAATTTTGTTTTGCCATAAGTTCCAACTTATTGGAAACACAGGAAATATAAAATATGTTAGGTTTAAAAATACGAATGGACTCCTCATATTAAGAAGGTGAAATTGATCTTTTTGGACCCTTTTTCCTCTCAACTTTTTTCTATACTAGTTTATTTAAAATGACTTTGAACTCAGTCTGATGTGATAATTATTGGATTGCAATTAAATTGACTATTAAAGTAATCCTAGAAAGCTGTAATCCTGATAATTTGATAATGAGTGTAATGTGACTTTTTGTAGATTGAAAGAATTATCTTGCCACTCCATGAAATGTAGAATTGAACAGTAGCCCTAGATATGACTCTAAACTGTATAGTCATCATAGTTTATAAATGCAATGAAATTATTTCACTCTTCACTTTTGCTCAAGCACACTTTTCAAGCCCAATGGCCAAGAGATGCCTTGAGTCATGATAAGAAAAAGGCAATAAAAGTACCTTTGGCTCTTCAACTATAAATAGTCAAATCAACATTTTTCCTGTTGATCTAGTAACTTCATTAGAGCTCCATTATGACAATTTCTTAACAGACTACTTATTGAAAATGCACTCAGAACCTTTAAAAGAAATGTTTTTGCAATAATCTGGAAGTTAATCATTCTGCATAAATTAAACACAATGAAACATCGTAATAAAATAGGTAAATAACATTTCACTACCACACTATAATCACAGCCAATTGATGATCGCACTAGCTTTTCAAGTTCTAAATTGCTTAGGCAGTTGAAGGGTTCAACTATGATTGATAGATTTCCCTCCCAACTATAAAAAAAGCCGATACCTTTTACAAAGGATGTTACACAGAAATTGTCACCCAATTTCTTCTCTTTCAAGACATAAGCAGTCACTATGAAGGAATCCCCATTATGTGTGTCTACAGCAAGGAAGGAACAATACTATTTTTTTTAATTTAGGTGAATAAGAAAAAAGGTCAGATTGCAATAATCGTGAGGAAATCATAAATGGGTTTATTTTGTCACATGTAAAAACCTATTTCTTGAAAGAGAATGTGGGGTTATGAGGTGTGGGGTTTTTTTTCCTTTGAAGAAGCTTCTGTGGATCAAAGTTTTCTCCAAATGAAAGGAGACTGAAGGATGCTATGCAAGTTTCCAGACCTTTATTTTTCAGACATAGTAGTCTGGATTCCTACTTATTCCTAGTAATGAAGTACTAAAGTCCTAGTAATTCCTATATATTTTACTTTATTTCTTCAAGGATGCATCATTGAGATGATAATGGATTCCTTTAAGGTTATGGATGAATAGACTTGGCAGCAGGCAAGGTAGACCTCACCCTTTTCCTGACCTTCTACATTTTGCTCGGATTGCCTTCCACTTCATGATCTAACAGTTCCCTTCCCAAAAAGATGTACTGAGAAGGCTTGGAGCAGACTTCTTTTTCTGTTCCTGAGACTTGAGACTTGAATGTTTTGACACAGAATAGAAACAAGCATGCTTGGGCTGACGCCCATCTACTCTTTCAAGTGATTTCTAGATGGTTGGCTATCAGTTTGCAGCAGCCAAAAAGGAACAAAAATCTATTATAGTCAACTGTAGTCTAGGAGAGTTAAGCTATAATCCATATCAATCTTTTAAGATGCTACCAGATACTTTCATGTTTTTAAAAATAAATACTATCATCTCTTGGTTTATAAAATCTCACTTTGATGTCTATAAAATTCTCTTGCTGCAAATGTATAATATAGCCACAATTTTCCTTCCAATTATGAGCTCTTTTACATAAGAAAGGGGAGGGGAGAAATCACAAATGAAAGCAATTAGTTTTTAAGTCTATTTTGCACAAATTTAAGCTGACCGTTCTTTCCTGAAATAAATTATTTTATACAAGAAAACCACATCATAAAGTCTCCATGTATAAAACTATGTGATCAAAGAGGAACATTCAAAGGAATATTGAAGAACAAAAGGAATCATCATAGAGTGTCTTAAAATTCAGACATCAAATGTAGGCAGGAGAGCCTTGTTTCCTGAAGTAAACAATTTCCATTTTTGTTAATTATATTGCTTTATACAGTGTTGCTGAAAAAACTACTTTCAGTTGGATTTGGCCTTTGTCTGCACAATTTGTAAATATATTAGCCTTGTTCTGTAGCTCATGTTTTGAGGAAATGACTTCCACGCCTCCAAAAATTACAAGGAGATATTGTATCAGCCATCCTTTTTAAAGCCATAATGGCCAAAACTGAACCGAAAAGTTTAATTGGAATGAAAAGGAAGTATCAAAATGGAACCTGGAGGAAAGTATGGACACGTGGAAGAACAAATAGAGTCTCCATCACAATATTCAAAACATTGCTAGAGACTACACAGAAATGAGCAATTATCTTCAAAGGATTTAATTGCATTTATTCATTGCATATTTTGATGAAAACAATTTCTTTTTTGTCTAAGTGCATTTACTGCTAAGTTTATTCATTAGAGGTTCTTTTCTTTGAAAAAGCGCCATTAGAAGAAAGTATGTGCTTCATAATTTCTCTCTGTAATACTCATGGCTTCGATGCATGAATTTATCTGTAGTAAAGTGACATTTGGGACCACATTTTATATCTGTATTTGTAACCTCAATACAATACATCATGATAGTAACCTATATCCTGACCTCGTGCTGACAATACAGATCTATGAATCTTATCTTAAATATTTTCATAGTGCATCCAAGAGTCATGCTATATGACACTGTATATGTATAGCAACTGGAATATCCCATCTAACACGTAATTTATTTTGCTGGCATTTCAAATCTTAAGACTGAGTTGTAAGTCTACAGTTCAAAGCACACTTTCTTACACATTCCAAAACAACAGTGATTAGGTCTGAAATTCAGTTGTACAATCTTAGCCCCATTTATAACAGATATGAAATTTACACTACAACCAAATGCCAGTTTACGTGCCGTTTTCAGTGGCCACTGCAAATGCTTCCCAAGTATAACAGTTAAGAGCCAGCTGGACATGGCTTTCTATGTCTCTTCAACAGCTAGTTAGTTATCAAACCCATCCTAACAATACACTCAATTGCTGGAGTTCAATTTTTGTCACATGCAATATGTGACTAGTGGAAGATCAGTTGAAAACTATTAAAATGAAAATGAAATTTGATTAGATGATTTCTTGGCATACTTGCTCTTAGCTTGCCATTAACATTTCCCAAAGTTTGTAATGGGCAGGAGCTGGTGAGGCTGGCAAGCTATTTTGCAAAACAGTTTTAAAAGATGATAAAAATAATTCCCAGAGCTACCCCACAAAGGAAATATTTTTTAAGAACAATACGGGTAGGTGCACAACGGCTACATTTCTGTTTGGGGGCTCTAAAAGGCAAAGTGATAGAACTGCTGTTGCTTGGCTTGAACAATGTGGATAAAATCCAGGCAATTTTATGGCAAGTGGGAGGCTTCGATTTGGCAATGAACCAGGCCAAAGAAGCCAATAAAAGTCTGTAAGCAAAATGATGAGACACACCATCAAATGGTCTGCACTGACACAATTGAATTTGGCTTCTGACAAGTGTGCAGTTCTGGTTTGCATCTTGGCTTGCTTGTGTTGCTCATATGCAATCTGCCAGTGAGGATCCTTCGTAAAGTTCCTTTCCACCAAACCAGAAAATGTAACTAAAGTGCATATAGTTCCTCCAATTGTTTCAAATGTTCAGTATTTTTATTACTAGTATTGCCATCTTCACCTTGATATCATAATGAGATTTGGTGATATTCTTCATTCTGGAGGTATTCTTCAATTAAAAGGCAAGAACAGAAGAGGGGTGCTTATGCCAAATATAAGAGTTGGAAGCTGTCATGAGTACCATCATGGTAATATGAAAACTTTAGATAATGTTAAAAATAGTGCATTGAAGAATATCCAATAATCATAAAAAACAGACCATGTAATCTTTGGATCTTATTGCTTGCAAATAGTTCAAAAATTATCATTATAGAAAAATTGTATCAAGTCATTTGTTATTCAGTCTTCACTGAGAACTGCTTCTGTCTTTCCTGCATCTGCAATGAATAATTGAAGAGATGGTTAAATAGCCATGCAACAAAGAAATAAACACATTCATGCACAACCCCTGCACAAAGTTAATCAGCACAAACATTTCATATGCTCTTTGATCATTTTTCTATTTTGTTGTTGTTATAGTAGAGTAGCACACATAAAATTATAAAAACAATATAGTGGAAACTGTAAGTTAAACATAGAATGTGCATTTAATTCCACTTCCAAATTTTCTTCAGAATGCTTGAGCAAAGAGAGAATTTTAATTTAAGACTGAAAAGAGTCAATTCTATCATCTTTGAGAAGATGCCGTTAAGTTCAGTGACATCACAGAAAGGATTTACTTTTGTACACATGTAACATTTCTCTGAACAAAGATACGTAGAGAAAAATTTCCTGTGAAGTTCTTGGTAAAGGCAGGAGGGTATGAAAGGCATTCTTTGGGACATGGAATTGATTGTTGTCACCAGGGGGGTTGGGGGTTATTGCTATTCATTCTTTTTATATTGGTTTTTTTAAATCTTTGTAAGCCACCTTGAATCACTGAGAGCTGGGTAGCCATATACATTTTCTTAAATAAAATAAATAAATATTTGTGTCCCAGTCATTTAGACATGACATGGGCATAGAATATCCTATTGAAACTTGTTTTAATGTGTAGCTTGTATTTCCTGACTGGGCAAGGTGTTGTCTATGTAATTAATTCTGTGACATCAGAACACAATAGAATGTGTTCCTGGATTGCATGCGAGTTAAAAATAAATTCTCATACCAACTAAATTCTTGAATTTCTTTTTGGCTTCTGCTCTTTCCTCAGCATCGAAATACCACACAGTCATTGCATACCTACAAAGGGGAAAAAAATCCATGATCCATTACATTGAGACTTTATTATATCTTTGAAAATTCACAGAGCATACAATTTATTATGTATTTATTAAATTTATATTGCCGCCTGTTCGCCCATGGCGACTCAAGGTGGCTTACAGAATATAAAACCACATTTAAAACAATAAAAATAATAAAATAAATTAATACAATAATAAAATCATAATAAAATCACCCCCAACCCTAGACACAGCAGATCACACAAGCCATTTAATGAGCTCCATCTTTCTCTGGGTTCCCCACACCTGCTGGCAGAACCAGGTCTTCAGCACCTTCTGGAAGAGTACTAGAGTGGGGGCCATTCTAATCTCTGGGAGAATGATGTTCCAGAGAGAGGGAGCCACCATGGAGAAGGCCCTTTTTCTGTGTCCCACCAGTGTATCTTCCTCGGGGATGGGACCCACAGCATTCCCTGCCCCCCGCTCTGCTGGGTTGGGTAGATGTGACTGGTAAGAGACTGGTAATTGTCATGGGTGCTTGTGACAAAGAAAAAATGTCTAAATTCCAAGAAAGGCATTACTTACAATTTGACTATATGGATCAAAACGCACCTATCAAAATTTTACCAATTTTACCAGAATTGCTGGGGGAAAAAATCCCTCAAATGGTTTGTGTGTGCATGCACATGTGTATAAGTGGGTCCTTTAAATGAGGCTGAATATCTGGCACACAGAACTAGAGAACAGAAATGCCTATTGAGCCAGGAAGTTAACATTAATTTGCATAACTGCATACTTTTTTTCTTTCTGTTCAGTCATGTCTGATTTTTGGACATTGCCTGGGCAAGTCCCTGCAGCTTTCCTGGCAAGGTGTTTTTGGAAGTGGTTTCCTTCCTAGGGCTGAGATAAAGTGCCTGGTTCAAATTCACACAGTTGGCTTTGTGCCCAAGGCTGCACTAGAATAACTCTCAGTTCCTAGGCTGATGCCTTAATCACTACATCAAACTTGCTCTTGACTGCATACCATGTATATATACATAGTAAATACCAATCAGTAGATATTCAATACAGATTTAAACATGAAAAAATGTGATGATTTCCTTTTCAATAAAATATTAGAAAAATGCAAGAATAAAAGAAGACACTTCCATATCAAAAATGTTTCTACATAATAGATACTTCATTTTCTCCAATATAATTCCCAAATTATATGACTAAACCAGAATATTGTTCCTTTCATTTAGCAAGTTTAAGAATTCATATTTCAGAAGTCTACTAGATTCACTGATCCTTCTTGAATCTGCTACCTGAAATCATTTTAATGACAATGCTGGAATTGTACATCTAGCTATATATGCAATCTCTCACTGAGCAACAGACTGCTGTCCTGTATAATTATCTTTAAAACCCACACTTAAGGTCTTTTACCTTGTTGCATAGGAAGGCTGCACTTCATGTGGGTTTCTTCGGTCTGACCAGAAAAAAAGTAATCTGTCAAAGATGGGCTCAACATCAGCTACATAGGACCTGCCCTCTGGGAATATTCGTAGAATCCCCCCATGAAGCTTAAACAGAAAGAAAAGAAAAAGTTCATTTTTGATTAGACAGGATAAGCAGATCTTAAAATGGCTTATTTTGTATATGTGCATAAAAAAACAAACCAGATGAGGACCCCACTGGAAATGAATGGGGAGGATGAAGAACCCATCTGCTGATAGCAATAGCAATAGCATTTAGACTTATATACCACTTTATAGCCCACTCTAAGCAGTTTCCAGCATATTGCCCCCAACAATTTGAGTCCTCATTTGACTGACCTCAGAAGGATGGAAGGCTGAGTCAACCCTTAGCTGCCCAAAACTGAACTCCTGGAATGAGCAGTGAGTTAGCTTGCAATAGGCGTCACCATGGTTCATGATGAAAAATTCTCCACAACTATAGAGGTCCCTTCTTCTCATCTTCCTTCAATGGAAGAACATCATTAACCCATAATCCCAGGGCTGACCTAAGTATGTACCATTTGTGTTGCAATTCCTGAAGAGTCTTTAGATATAATATAGTCTAAACTCCTGCCACATTCTCTTTGTTCTACTATAATGGAGGACATTTTGACTGATGTGCCTGGAGACGTCTAGCACCAATTTCAATGTACCTCTGCCAGCTGAGAAGCACAGCTTCCTAAACTCATTAATCATCCTTCCAGCAGGGGGGCAGTTGCATCATTTGTGAAATATTAATGGGAATATTAATGGGTAGTAAATGAATCAGCTTGAAGCACTGATCACTTCTTTTCCCTGGTACCATGAATAGAACTAGGAATCCCAATAAATATTAGTAAATGAATGCACTTTTTAAAAAAGGGAAATCATGTCTAAGGGCATGATCATTATTCAAAATAAAGCGAGTAAAAAGTAATATACAGAGAACACAATTCTTTAAAACTGCTTTTTTACTTAGCCAAATTAATGTGTTCTTTGTGTTTATTGAAAAATCTTGAAATGAATCGATATTAATGAGGTGAGTGGGGAAAACAATGCTCCTTTTCACAAGGCTTTCTGACCCTGATTTTATCTGGTTTTCTATAAACCAGACCTGTTGTACTCCTTCTTGTTATGACAAACTTTTTGCTATCACATCCAAATGGAAAATCTGAAAATCACTTCCATCCCCAAACTTAAGTGAGATATTTATGTATGTATGTATGTATGCATGCATGTATGCATGTATGTATGTATGTATGTATGTATCTGTATCTATATATCTACATCTATATCTATATCTGTTATATATCTATATCTATATCTATATCTATATCTATCTATCTATCTATCTATCTATCTATCTATCTATCTATCTATCTATCTATCTATCTATCGAGCAAAATATTTAAAGAAAAAGAAAGCTGTATTTTCTGATGGGAAATCCTGACTCAGTTTCCTTAACTGATGGACTTCAAACCCTGATTTCTTAATTGCATAGTAAAAACACAAAGAGGGATGGGGGAAATTAGTATTTTGTTCTGCCTTTTCAGAAGCAGGCACCATAGTCTGACTTCATATAAAACTGTGCGTTCCAATTTATTTACATGTAAACATTTAATTTGTTACAGCAATTAAAAATGTACAGAATGACAAATTCTTCAGAGAACACTTTAGTTAGCCATTTATTTTTATTTTTTTAACAAAAAGCTGGAAGATTCTTGATACCTTTTAGTGTTGGTGGAAAGCAGTATCCAAGGATGCTGCACAATCAACAAGTAATCATTATTGTTATCTGTTATATTTATATCCCATCACCATCCTGTCTGTAATGTTGATTGAGAGAGAATGTCACATTCCAAGTTTCAATGGTTGAGGGCAGGGGTGCAATTCAACCGGTGTTACTACCAGTCCGGTGACTACATTTTGCCACTTTTTCCCTGCTTTTTCAACCTCAGCTGTGCCGCACGAAGGAGCTGTGGTTGAAAAAGCAGGAAATAAAGGACAGGTAAGAGCCTGTGCAGGTGGGTGGGCCAAACAGCAGCAGACACAGAACCAGTTCGGTGTTTGTTGCTCTTCAGAGCTACGGGTTCTATAGAGCCGGGCAGAACCGGTAGCATCCCACCCCTGGTTGAGGGGAATCTTAAACCTGGTATGGTTACGTGTTTATTTCAGATTATGCCAAAAGCACTTTTGCCAAAATATTAACATTTCAAATGTAATTATCCCCTTTTTTCTATTTAAAACTTTCTCAGATCAAAATCTTGTTAAGTTTTGTGCTATTATGTTTGCTGTTATGTTCAAACTCCTAGACTATTATTTTTCTCCTTTCTTTTTCTTAATCCAGATGTATTTCCTTTTCTTTCCTGCTGTTCCAAAAATGTTTCTTTAACTTTCAGATTGTTGTATCCAAATGTATTTAAGAAAGTGAGGTTTCAGTCAAACCCAGGGTCCTTAAAGGCTCCACTGTGGCTATGAGCTAGATTTCTCTCTCTCATTTCCCAGCCGCTCAACTCATGAGTTGACCACAAGGATCTTCAAATCCTATGGATGTCTCCGGAGGAGTGCAGATGGACAATCTCTAGGTTACTCCTTATCTGGAGAGGGTCTACTGGCCTGGACTAGATGATTGGCCACAGGTAACACTATAACAGAGTCTTCGCTCCCTCAGAGATGTCCTAGTTTGCCATAGTCTTCACCCAGAAGCTTGATGTGCCCAGACTTAATAGAGCACTACTGTAACACAACTCTATGCATGCCGTTTGACAGTGAGGTTTTGCAGCCAGATTGTTATTATAATCAAATTTACATTTTTCTTATCCAGATGGCATCTGTGGTCTTTTTACGACAAGTAAGCATTGGCTTACCACCAAATATATATTCACCAGAGGGCTGTAGTTAAAGAGTTCTTCCAGCATGCTTATTACATTGGCATTAATATATAGAGTTTTAAAACATATAAATAATTTTCTTTACTACTTGGATGCCTCCAAATTATAAGAAATGTCCCTATGTCATCTATTCATTTTGGTGTATTTTTGAGAGAAAACGAAAGGATTATTTTTATTTTCCACTCTGAGAAAAGTCTATGGAATCTCAGAATCATATTAAAAAATAATGCTCAAGTATTCCTAGGCATCCACAAGAGTTGGACATGGTTTGAAGTGGGCAATCTTCTAGATTCAGGGCTTTGTGTAGCTGAAAACCGATGCTTTTGACAGTTAGCAAACCTAAAGGCAGAACGTCAACTTGCTTTTCTTTAAGTATATCACAGCAAACAGCCTCTAAGCTCCCCCACACATGTGTTAGCAAACACAAAGCTTTTTATGAGGCCAAGACATGGCAAACAGAGGGAGAAGTTTTCATGATCTTACACTGTACATAGAGCAAAATCAAACAAATGTTCTTTTTCAAAGGCTGCTTTATACGGGACAAAAACAAGATGACCACAACTGAACTTGCCAATCTTCAGTTAAACTACCTCAGTTGTCAGAATCCATTCATTCCTTTACAGGCACCCATTTGTTTTCAAACTAAATCCCTTTTACCTGTATCTTTAAATAGTGACAGTCACGCCAGTGGCTCAAAAATTCTAAGCTGCCCCCATCTTCAATAAGCTGTCTATCCAATTGAAATTAAAAAATACAACCATGAAATGGATTTATCTTCTCACTTCAGCTACTCAGAAGCAATGGTGTTGTTGTATTCAAAAATTTCACAGTACTTCATTAAAAATGGAACAGCAAGAAAACAGGTAGGTGGAGAAGTATTGTTTCCTGAGTAGGTTCCTTTTGAGTCTGCATCTCAGCAACATGTGAGGAGCTACATACCTTTGAATCCCAGTTTTTGTTCAGGTAATAAATGCAGGTGATACATCGCCCATCTCCATTGGGATTGTCCACATGACGCACATAGCCAGTTCCATTCCCAGGATAGCAAGCTACCATAGCCTGGAAGGTGATATAAGAAGAGAAAGAAAGATGCTTAGTATTTTTTCCTAGTTTGGCAGTTTTTAAAATTTCTCTATTTGCTTTTCAGATACAAATCAAAATACAATTTTAAACTATCTGTCTTACAACTGAAAAGTTGTAGATGCTGTTAAGTTTAGTCAGGCATATTATATTCTTCAAAGTAATTCTGCTCTTACAGAACAGTACTTTTAAGGAGGAATGCTCCTAGTGAAGATTATATTAAATCTTCTTTGAACTGAATCCCTAGCAAATGTAGGCTGGAAATTAGAAGCTGATATTAACAGTAAAGGAATTGTGGAGGCTATGAATAATTTTTAAAATGCAGCAGGGCTTTGCTTTATTTCAGTGATTTATTTGATCAATTTATATGCTGCTCATCTTGCAGCTTAGCAACTCTGTTTAAGAATAGTTGTCCACCACAATTCTGAAATGAAACAATTAAAATATAAGTGAGCACACTATAAGGGCAAACGGTTGGAATATGATCTTAAGGTCCATTCCATTCCTACTGGAAATACACGGAAGTATATCTACAAATGTCTTCTGTCTACCACAAACATGAGTATCTTTACAGTTATGGTTTTGAATCTGAGTGAAATAGCCTTCCCTATACTAGTTATCTTTCCTGGGCATTTCTACATTTATTTCAGATTTAAATTATTTTGCAGAAAAGACTGTATCTCACTAAAGTGTCCTGCCTCAACTGGGTACCTTTGAAATGTGTTGGTATTACAAATCCTGTAATTGTAACCCTAATCAGTCCCTACACTTTTGGAAATTAGTTGAACAGGGAAGCAAGTACTAGTAAACTTTGCTGAGCAAGCTTTGGTAAAATGAATGGCAAATAGCAAGCAGAATAGCTTTCATTTCACTGAAGCTGTATAAGAGAACTTGTGCTTTAAAGAAGTATCCTTAAGTTTATAGAAGTGTGAATACCACTTTTTTCAGGTACCATAACTCAGACTTTCTCTCTATATTCCCACTAAATAAACATAATAAAACAATCCATTTTCCATCCCTCAGGATGTTTATATCTAATGCCTTGATGAAAGTAAAATTTAGATATTGTGTACAGTTGTTTCATTTCTTTTTTTTTTTTGTAAAAAGTTTTTTATCTTTTACAAACATCTTTTAGTAAATAATGTGGTTTCAGGTTTTTACATTTCCATACGAACATGACCATAATTACATATTTAACTTTCATATTCAGTTTCTTATCATATCATTACATTTTCCATTTTCTGTAAATTTTCACAAATATTCTTATATTTTTCACACTTATTTTACCCATTTTCAATTCATATCTTAACTTATTCCATTTTTCTTGAATTATACTCATATCTGTTTAATATAATATCTTAAAATTCTTATTTCTTAATCTATGTTTATTATGCTTTTATACTTTTATGTCATATTTGCAATTTCATCGCATACTCTTGTTTCATTATTCAATAAATTCCATCTTAATTTAATCATTCCAAACATTTCCCCCTCAATTGCCCATTTGAGTGCACCACCCTTTTGTCTAATACATCATTCAGTTTACTCTCCTTTAACTCATATTAAAAATTCCCATAATATAATCATTTTTAGTTATCACCTAAACACTACATATCACATATACATTTTAGGTTAGATTCCACATGGTATTCTTTCCTTTACCTTCTAAGTCATTTATTATTTCATATATATTGATCTTTTCATCTAATTGTAGAAACTATCTTTTTAGTACAATTCTCATAATTCATTTTAGGTATATTCTTAATTTCATTTAAGTAATTTCATTTAATTAACATTCTTATAATAGTTTCCCACTTTTACATTTATTCCAAATATATCTATATATAGTTTAACCATCATTCTTAAAAAATAATCAGATAGAAAAAAAACATCAGTTCCAATTATTCCATTTTTTAAAAAAATTGTTTTTATACCTTGCTATACATTACCTTACAGAATCCCCTTTCTTATTCTTTATCTACCCATTATCTCTAGGTCTTCCTGCTATGTAGCTTCTTTTCATTTTTTTTTTTTTTTGGCTTTCTATCTCCCCTTCTTTTCTGGTCCTTTCCCTTATTCCCCCTTTCCTTTATTTTTCCCCTCCATTTCTAGCTCCAATTTTTCTCCCCTGCCCTCTTTTGAGCTTTCACCTGTAATTCCCTTTTTTGCTGTTTCCTTTTTTTTTTTTTGACTTTCCAAACAATTACCTCTTTAATTGTCCCCTCAAACCTCCAAGTTTTAATTTCCATGCTTTCCCCCCCTTGTTTTAATGTTCATTGCCCCATTTGTTCATTGAGGCTGGCCTCCTCTTTAATCAACTCCTCCCCTTCTGAATCTCCTTGTTCTTCTTTGTTCTCCAACGTCGTCATTTCTAATATTTTCAAGGCAATGCTGCACAGTTCCACTCTTTCAGATATCATTTCCCTTATACTTCTTAAGTACAATTTTATTTCTAAACAAATTTCTGCTATTTTTGTGCACATCTTTCAATTTTAGTTTTTCTTTTATCTCTTTCTTCAGGATTTAAGTCCCGTCTGGTTGTCCAGTAGTTTATTTAAACCAGCTTGTAGCAATCCACTTCTGTTAAATCCTGTTTCAATTTTCCAGGGTCAAAATAGTCCATTTTTTATATATTTTTATTATTAAGTTCCTTCTGTTGGGTTTTGAATTTTTCTCAAAGTCACCTACTATTCCCAGGGTTTCACTTTTCAGAGTTTCTATCTTATTTATCAAAGTTCCTCTTACTTTGTATCAAGTTCCAACTTTCAGAGAACCAAACACTTTTTAAAGAGTCACTGAAATTTTTCCTTTACCATCTCTGTTATGTCCAAGTTCCACCTTTTCTATTCACTTTCCTTTCCCTTTTAAGGCTTTTAATTTTCAACAATCCAGTAAGTCCAATTGTTAAGTATTATTTATTTTTGGCACATTCAAGTTCAGCTTTTAATTATGCCTGTTTAGTGCCAATATTATATAATTTAATATAATCCAATTTAAGCAGATATTTTCTTCTAGCTTCCTCTTTCAATTTAACTCTTTTTAAAGTTCAAAGCCACTTTCACTTATGTTCAATTCCCCCCCACTCCCTCTGGTCACTGTTTTCCAATCTTTCTTACAAGTCTCTCTAAACTTTAAATCCGGGGTACCTTTATATTCCAAAACTTTTAAACTTTAAATCCAGGGTACTTTATATTGCTCCTGGTTTACCTATCTCTACACTGTCCGCTTCTTCACCGCCCCTGCACAATCTTTGTCCCAGATAGCTCTTCATCTTTAGGGTGGCCATATTTAACCATCGCTGCAGCCCATCTTTGGGGGAGTTTACCTAGCCAGGGAGGGGAGATGCGGTTCCCCTCAACCTGACAGGTGGTCTCCCCCTTCTTCCCCACCCTCCAAGGTGGTTCTAGCCCCTTTCGAAGCCCTTTAACGGGAACAGCACGGATCGAAGCCGCACATGATTGCAGTCTTCGGTCCGTCATTGATGAAAATGCCCGTGGAAGTCTGATGTTTCATTTTTTGATTATATAGGACTGTAAGGACCTCCCTGTCAAGGCTTAAACCACAGAATTAGCCAAACATATTTCAGAAGTAATACCTTATTTTAATATTTTCATGCCTGCTAATGTAACCATCCTCATTTCGTGGAATTAATCAGAAGACCAAAGATGGAGCCACCCTCCTTAAGAATCATAAGGGACTGCTACAGAGGATATGAGTGAAAGCATATTTAGTACTGGTTATGGAGGAAATGAGTTCTTCACAGTACTCATTTATTTTCCTTTTTTTAAAACACAACTAGAACCATGTCAGAGGCCTAAGGCTGCCATTCCTGATTATAGTAATCACCACCATTACCATTTAATGGAACCCAAAGCTCTATGGCCCGAGGAGGCAGATTTTAGTAGTCACAGCAGCATATTCCTCAACTCATTTTTCTCTTAGAGACAAATGGCATTACAGCATAAAACCAGAGTTTGATGACAAGGCTGTGAAAAAAGCTATATTTGGTGGGTCAACCTCTGTAGGGCAACAAACTAGGGAAGATCCCATTCTTTCTTCTCCCTTCCAAAGAAAATCCCCTCAAAGTACTAGTTAGGCATTTTAAAAATATTTCTTTAGTTACCACCAAAGGCCATTTTACATTGCAAAGAAATACAAAACAAAAACTTACTTCAACAAATCATCTGTCATATCCATTTCAGAAATCTAGACTTAATGTGGTTTTTCTTTTCTTTTTTTTTAATAAAAATGCACTTTTTCATGGAAAGGAAGACAAAATTGTCAGCTCTTAGAATTTAAAAATGGAAAGAAAGATTATTCATTGTCTGCTTCACATCTTTTTTCCTCACAAGAACTTCAATCCACCATTTACCACATGCACATTTCCCCAAATTAATAAATACTTGGTTCTGTAAATTTTCACTGATCCAAATATTTATTGAAAGACAAAGCTTCTACTCACTTTTCTTCTAACCTCACAACCAATTGTAAACATGTGTGTGAGCAGGGTGACTAAAAATTGGTAAGTTTTTTTTTAAAAAATGAGATTTTTTAAAATTTAAATCAGTTTTTTTATTTTTATCAAATTTATTTGAATAAAATGCTTTTGGAGTAAAAATCTAGAGGGTTTTCTATTTAAGATACATTAATAATTTATTTTATTCAGCATGAAATGGAGCTTGATATGTAGCATGAGGCTGTATATTCTGCAATATTGGGACTGTCGGTGAGTCAACAGCAGGTCACAGAAGGAGCTGCTGCAGGACAGAGATGACAGTTGCTCTTTAAAAATTATGATTTAAATCAAGCCTTTTTACTAGTAATTTGAATCATGATTTAAATCAAGTCCACCCTGTGTTAGTTAAGATTTGGATGCAATATGCAACTTGGGCAAAGGTTAATTCAGAAAGGAAACCTATAAATAAGAGCTACCTGTTTTAAGGCAGGGATTGGTCCTACTAGAATACGTATACTTTTGTTCTTTCTGAAAATGATGCATGTAATCCATCTGAAGATTAGAAGATTGAATGGAGCTGGTGTAGTATAATTATTAAAGCAGGAATAAGAAATCTAAAATCTTCCAGTGACGACTAGAATCTCCTTGCTAGCTGCAGTCAAATGCTAATCCAAAAACATCCAGACTAAACAAGCCCCCCACTTCTAAGTCTCAAATTTAGTCCCAGGCAATATGAAGTAGGAAAATTTGAAGCATCTGAAAACCTGAAGAGCTACTTAAGGACTTTACTCATGCTCTGTTTCCTCATCTTTCAGAAAAACTACCCATCTGAACAGAAAAATGTTCTGCACATGAAAGATACACTTTCACCAAAGGAGCCAATAGTTCAGTTTAAAAATGAGAGCAAAAAGGAGTACTGAAATATTATTAATTTTCTTAAACCAGCAAACAATTTGGATGGAGTTTAAAGAAGAGAATTTTTTCTGGATCTCTTAGGACTTATTGAAAGAAGATTATCAAAGTTACAGCTGGAATAATGCCAGCATAGATGAGGCTGGCCTCCATGTAGAAAACTGGCTGTTGACGGCTTCTTTTGCATACATCTAAAAGGAAAAAAAAACAGGAGGAGCCAACGGTCATATCAATAATTGTAGAAGGTAGCTTAAAATAACTGAAAGTGGCCATTCAATACAGATCACATCTTCCTCTACCAATGCCACAAATAACATTATACACTTTTCATTTTCGTAGCTGTGATATTGATACATAAACACCAAGTTTATTTGAAGTCCTTGTTTCTATGCATCATGCTGCTTTTTAAAAATTGCTTAACTCTATTTCTGAAACACATCTTGGAATCCACTTTCAATGGTGACAAACATATTGGAAACAAGCATATAAGACAAGGATAAGTGATTCTAAACAGTGTTGTTATTTTTAAAAAGATGGAGGAGTGCACTTGAGCTGTGTTTTATTACACTAGGCCTTTGTAAACTGGAAGCATGTTGGAAATCTATTTGAAATCCTGGGATCTTAATAGCCAAACACAAAGTCTCCAAAACAAGTAGCAGAATTCTTCACACCAAGCACATGTTACCTATGATCTTAAGTGGCTTAGTCAGGGATTTCTTTTCATAGCACTTTTTCTCAAACATGCCTTTTTTATGAGCTTAGAGTAGATGGCGAAGTAGGAAATATTTATTTCCTGAGCTTCAAGTCTCAAGATTCTGGGCTTGAGAATAAGAAGCTATAATGTTAACTGTTAGCCAGAGCACATCTGGGACATTACAATTGGCTGACACTTTTACATGGGAAAATTACATTTGTCAGACACATTGAAATGGGATTATTCCTTTGCATACCACCTCTAGCCATCCTCAGAGGAGGCAAGACTCACAAGGTGAACCCAAAACTGTCTTGCTGCATTGGAGATGAAGTTTTCAATAAGGTGCTGCCTGTCTGCAGCATTGAAACACTGCAGTTGTAAACACCTTAATTCTGCTGATCTGAATCCAGAATGAGATGGATTGGCTACCCCTACATGAGCTCTCTCTTTCCAACCTCCAATTGATCTGGAAATAACCAGTTTCTCTTGTGGAAGCTAGCAAGTGAAAAAAAACACGTTTCTCACCTATGCAGTTGCCCAGAAAGCCTCTCCTGATTTAGCATCTCCAAGCCAGATGACTGAAAGATTTCTTGACTGTCACCTACCTATTATTTTAAATTAGTTGCAGCTATCGTGTTTCCCTGAAAATACAACCTACTCCGAAAGTAAGTCTTAGCTTGATTTTTACACGTGTGCCTAAAATAAGCCCTAATTAAGATCCCGCCCACTCCAGGGTGCATGGGTAAAAATTAAGCTAGGATGGAGATGGGGGCTGGAGCTGTCCTACTACTTACCTTTGGACAGTTGCAGCCATGCCTCGCACACCGCAACACCTGCATTGCTGGCTCATTTTTTCTGCAGCCACCAAGGCTTTCCTGAAGGCCTCTCTAGCCCATAAGAGAGCTCTGGATCAATCCAGAACTCTGTTATCAGCTGCAGAGGCCTTCAGAAAAGCCTTGCTGGCCTTGCCAGGCAAAGAAGTTGCTGAAGGCCTATGACAGCGAAAAGGAGGTTGGGGGCGATGCATTCAAGTGAGGTGAGTCAGTGGATGATTACACCACCACCCTGAAAATAAGACCTGGTGGGTTTTTGGGTGGCAAAAAAATATAAGCCGGGGTCTTATTTTGGGGGAAGCAAGCTATTTATACTATGTTGACCCTGGTTCTTGGTATTCATTCTTGGCCTACAACTTAATAGTGATTTTTAGTCTTTTCAAACAACATAATATATTCAGTTATCCAGAATTAACAAATGATATACAGGTAGTCCTCAACTTACAACCATTAATTGAGTTACTATTCAAAGTTACAACAGCACTGAAAAAAGGGACTTACAACCAGTACTCACACTTATGACTGTGGCAACATCCCCACAGTCATGTGATCAAAACTGAGATGCTTGGCAACTGGTTCATATTTATGTCGGTTACACAGTCCCGGGGTGTTGTAACCACTTTTTGCAACCTTCTGATGAGAAAAATCAGTGGGGAAGCCAGATTCACTTAAGAACCATGTTACTAACTTGACAGCTACGGTGATTCACTTAACAACCGCGACAAGCAAGATCGTAAAATGGGGCAAAACGCACTGGACAACCTCTCATTTGACAACGTAAATTTTAGGCCCAATTATGGTTGCAAGCCAATTATGGCCGTAAGTACCTGTATCTGTTTGCCCCAGCGTGAATGTAGGCAACTGGTAGTTTCTCAAAGGAAGGAATGTGCCCATCATTAATTTTTACCTACCAAAGCTAACAGAAAGGCAACTTCTGCCTATCTTCTTCTGCTACCTATCAAAAAAAAAAAAAAATGTTTTCTGTCTTGGGTTAGTTCAAGCAGTGGGATCCAGTTAACCACTGCACTTCATATCATTATAGGCCTACATTGCCACATTGCTTGGCTTTTAACCAATGAAATTGATAAGAGTTCTGCCATTTCCCTTCTATCATAAAATAAGTAACAAAACTGTACTGCATATTTTTTTTATTTATTTTTTACTGATTCAGGAATGGTAAAGAAGAATGTCAGGGACCATGTTAAACCTAGTTCAAAGAAAACTAAGGGTCACCACCTGGCCAAAGTGTAGAAATCTATTGAAATACAGAAAGGATTTTTGAAAGCCAGTTTCATTTCCAGCTGGATTTACTCATAGGAGTCCAGCAGTTGAAGGATATAAGTGTGGAAAATTCATTAAATGAAAACAGTGGATTTCAGCTGATGGAATTTATATTTTAAAAAACAGGAGCCTTTGAAATAAAAGGCTTAGCACCCCTAAGAAAAACAATCAACTTGTAATTCTATATTACTTAACATTACTCTATAACAGCTCTATAACAAATGGTTATAGCTGTTCACATTTTTTCTGTCTTCAACCATATTGCTCAAACATGATTTTTAATAAACTCTAAAGCAGTGGTTCCCAAAGTGGGCGGTACCGCCTCCTGGGGGTGGTGGGATGCCTTAGCGGGGCGCTAAGAGGCAAGGGGGCCGGCTGAGGGGTGCCAAGAGGCAGCAGGGGGGCATTCAAGGCGCCAGCTCCACAGGCTCACCCCATTGAGCCCCTTGCACCGCTCCGGTGCAACAGTCAATGGCATCCATGGATAGGGGGAGGCAGAGGAAGGGGGGGCTTTGACCACATGCCCAATATCCAGGATCCTGCTCAGCCAAGCCCACCCCTCTTTGTAGTTGCCGTGCCTGACAGCAAGTTCACAGGCTGCCCCTCCCACCAGGGATCAGTCTCCCAAGCTGCTCCCCCTCCCAGGGCACTCACGTCGTAGAGGGCGGTGCTGTTCCCTCCTCTCTGGAGCCGGTTCAGGGCAGGGTTGAGGAAGCCCAGGGCAGGCAGCGGCGGCGCGTTGGGAAAGTACAGCAAAGCCAGAGTGGCTTTGCTCTACTTTCCCGACATGCCTGCGGGGGTGGTGCCTTGAACGCAGTGACAGCGGCATGTTGGGAAAGTAAAACAAAGCCACTCTGGCTTTGCTCTACTTTCCCAATGTGCCACCGCTGCCTGCCCTGGGCTTCCTCAACCCTGCCCTGTACCAGCTCCAGGAAGAAGGGAACAGCACTGCCCTCTATGACATGAGTGCCCCGGGAGGGGGGGCAGTTGAGAGGCTGATCCCTGGCGGTAGGGGCAGCTTGTGAACTTGCTGTCAGGCATGGCAACTACAAAGAGGGGTGGACTTGGTTGAGCAGGATCCTGGATATTGGGCATGTGGTCAAAGCCCCCCCTTCCTACCTGTCTGTCTTTCTGTCTGGCTACCTACCTATCCATCCACCCACCCACCTACCTATCATCTATCCATCCATCCATCCAAAAGCCTGTCTGTCTTTCTGCCTGCCTGCCTACCTACCTACCTACCTATCCATACATTCATCCAAAAGGTCTGTCTGCCTACCTGCCTACATATCATATCTATCTACCTACCTACCTACCTACCTACCTGTCTCTCTCTGTCTCTGTCTCTCTGTGTCGCTCTATCTCTCTGTCTCTCTCTATCTATATCCATCCATCCATCCATGTTCGAGGTGCCGGCTCTGCAGGCACATCGGAAAAGTACAGCAAAGCCAGTCTGGGAGGGAGGGAGGGAGAGAGAGAGAAAGAGAAAGAGAGAGAGAGAGACCTGATGCATCAGATTGGAATGAGGCAGAGTTTAGACTGAGGCCCTTTTCCACATTGAAACATCTTTGCCAGCACACTGAAACATCTTTGGCTTCTATTAAAGGTTTTGTGGACGAAACATGGTCAAGACTATCAGGAAGCTCTCACATTTTGTTGAGGTTTTAAACAGGATCCATTGGACCAGACTTCCACCCTAAAAAATTACTTTTCCCCAAGTATTACAGTGGCAATTCTAAAGAAGGCAAAACCAAAATGTACTGGTAAATTACGAGAACACACACACACACACACACTCCCTTCTAACCCTGCTGGAGCAGGTGATTGGACTAGAATAGATATCTCATTATCTTTCTCCTCCCTCCTTCCTTTATTTCTTTTTCTTTCTGTCCCTTCCTTCCATCCCCTCTCTTTCATTGTCTGTCCCATTTTCTTTCTCTCCCTTTTCTCTTTCTTTTCTTCCTTCTCTCTTTCTTCTCTCTCTCTCTCTCTCTCTTTCCCTCTCTCAGGCTCACCCCATTGACTTGGTGCACTGCTCTGCTCGGACTTGCTTGGGCTGGTCCTTCTAGTGCAGCGGGCTCAATGGGGTGGACCTGCAGGGCCAGCACCTAGAACACGGCAGTGGCGGCATGTTTGAAAAGTAGAGCAAAGCCAGAGGTCGGTAATTTTTGCTTCAAAAAATCACAAAAGCTTCTGGGCTGTGTACAAGAAATGACACACATGTCAATGCAATGCAGCAACATAAAATAAAGAAATACAAATAAAATGAATCAACAAGAATTGGCAAAGCATTTCTGATTAGATTCTATTCACTATTACAATCTAATCAGAGACGCTTTGTCGATTCTAGTCCAATGACCTGCTCCAGCAGGGTTAGAAGGGACTGTGTGTGTATGTGTGTGCATGGCTGTCAAAACTCCAAAAACAGGTCAAATAGCTCTGGGGAGGCCAGTCCTAAATTAGAACACTTGCTAAACAACCGGCCATTAAGTGAGGACCACTTGTATTTGGTTTGCCAGTCACCTGGCCATGCCCACCCAGTCACATGACCACCAAACCACACCTACCCGTGACCACCAAGCCACGCCCAGCCAGCAATCCACACCTACTGTCACATGACCAGCAAGCCACACCTTCAAACTAAGCCACGCCCACATAAATTTGACTCCCACCCCTGGGTGGGGGGCACTGAGGACGAGTTTGTAGCACCAAGGGGGCGGTGGACTGAAAAAGTTTGGGAACTACTGCTCTAAAGCATGCAACTATTCTAAAATTTAAATTGGCCTCAATAAATATATCATCACTGTGTTATTTTTCATTCTGGTTCTTGTCATACATACTAGGTAGGACTAGCAATCTGATTCAGAATGAACTGGCACAATATTTTACTTGGTTCACTAGTCATGGGATCAGGTATTTTAATGGTTGTTCCAGGTGGCCTCCAGGAAATACAAAAGGTCTTGAGAAAGACACATTTACAACTGGTGAATTATTAACGCTGATCACAGTATATAAATCTCTACAGGAATTTTCTCATACCCCACCATGTGTACCAGATTAACTCATGAGCTGGAGTGGGGGTAATGAATGGGGAGGACATTGGTTACACTGGTTTGGAAGCAAAAGGTACCGTTGATCACAAGGGCCAGATCAAAAATCAAATTAAATTTTACATTATGAAAGAGGAGTCACAAGCAAAATTTGCCTATCAACCACTCTATCTTCTCGGTTTGGCAGAATTACACTAAGGGTTAATTTTGAAGGTATAAATTAATGAAATACATAAATAAAAGCCTGCAATCCCCATTGTAAAACATTCTGTCAAAACAGGCTGCATTTTGTCACATTGCATTTTTAGGACAAAGCAAAACGCTAAAGGCTATGACAACAACACTGAGGCTGAAGGGAATTCGCTAGAGAATCATAATTCTGCGTGCAATGAACACCCTCGTCTCTTCCCATTATCAAAACAATTAATCTTTCTTTTATAAGGAGGGTCTTACCTTGCTCTTTAGCCCCACATACTTCAGTATATGAATATGAATATTCAGTATGATGAATATTTATCTGTAAGCATCGTATTGCTCATATGCTTTCATTTTAGCTTTCCTGCAGTCCTGGCTCTTACACTTTTTTCTTTCCTTTTATAAAGTTAAAATTGCTGCCAGCGGATGTTCTCTTTTATGTCTACAGAAGCGCATGTAATTTCAAGAACCATCTAAACCAAAGCACTGCCTGCTGAGAGCAGCCATGCCAGCATTACTTCAAATGCAAAAGCCTTATTTTTTTAGTCAGGACAACCCAAGTTAGTTTCCAATTAGCAGAAATAAACATTCTTCTTGCATTGATGTGCTGTACACACACATATATCAACTCTTTCGGTTTAGGAAGACTTCCTCAGAACTGCTGTGTGATCTGGCTCCTGGCCAGCCATATGATGGCTTAATGACAGTGCTACGTGCGGTGCGTGAGGCTATCGGCAATCAAACACTAACTTTGCTCCCAAGTACACTTCACAGAGAAACGGCTGAAGAAAGAGAAAGCATATACAAAACATACAGAATTGATTCTTCCTGAATACTTTCAGAAATCAGGAGGGAACGAGGATGGGGGTTGTTTGTCTTCCCTCTCCTTTTCACAACAAACACATATTCAGAACTTTTCTACTTGTTGTTTTTGTTATTGTTGTTTGTCTCTCATATATTCTTTGAAACTCAGCTCAGGAGAGTGGGCCAAGGGGAAAAAGCATAGCAATTTACTTTGAAAAAAAGTCAAAATTCTAAAGCCCTGTTTTGACAATTTCTAACTTTAATGTTCTTTTACACCTTTAAAAAATTGCTGCCAGTTTTATTTCTCCTGTGCATTAAAGGCTGTGAGATAAATTTTGTAAGAGAAACCACATTGACTATTGCTGGGGTTCCCAGCAAGAGGAATGGGGACACCAGCTCCTCCTGAATTTTCTTCCTTGTGAAAGAATTAAAAGAAAATCTGAAAGGCAGTAGGTGGAAACTATTTAATTGAACATAAAATGCTGCTTCCCTCATCAGGGAGGAAGCAGCCTAGTTGAAGATTTGTTTTATTTATGTTTTTCCAATGTCCTTTCAATGTTACTGATCTTAGGATCATTTCATCTTTTTTAAAGCAAGTCAACAGAATTAAAACAACACACGTATAATTTGAAATTGCATTTCAAAAGTGAGTGGAATTTTAAAAAATGAGTCCATGTGTTTCACAAGGGAAGGCATACCTCTGATCTGATAAAGGCACAGTAGCCACTGCAGATAAGGTCCTGCACTCTTGGTAGATAAAGAATAGAGAAGGATTTATAGCAGAATGTATTCCTATACATCCTACAGTTAAGAAGCAGATGTAAAATAAATTTAAAGATCATCTAATATTAATCCTTCCTGCAGTGTCAGTTCAGAATCTGCTACATAGGATAAGATTCTAGAATTCCTGTCAGACAGCCATATAGGTGCTGTTTAAATATTTCTGGCATAAGAGAACCAACTATCTTCTGAGACAATCTGTTCCATTGTCAGTTTCTTTAATGTTTAGCAGAAATCTATTCCTCAGCTATTTCCATGCAAAGGTTCTAACTTTTTCTCTGAATCAACAAATAAAATCTGTTCATCTTCCACTAGGCAGCCTCAGATATCTGAAAGGCTGTTATGTTTTTTCTTAATCTTTTCTCCTCAGGCTAAAGATGTTCAGCTCTTTCAATCATTCTTTCTAAGATGTGGTTTCCAGACATCTCCACATCCTGTCTGCCCTCCTTTGGATATACCCTAGTTTGGTAAGGTCCTTCTTGGAAAAAATAAACTGTCAGATACTTCAGTAATCACCAAAAAATTACCCAAAACTATGAAGGACAATGAATAACAGAAGGACTCAACACAAAATAAACAAATACTCAAAGATAATTGGGGGAAAAATGTAGACAGCATTGTGTACTTCTTCATTAGTAATATACATTATTAATGAAGGTGAATATATGTGTCCCAGGATAATGTTACAGGATCCAATATGGGTTGGTCACCTGAGGGTGTGTGGATGATGTGATTGTGCTGTTTGAGGGTTGGGTCAGGAAGTGTAAGTGTTGTGGCAGCCATTGAGCCAGTTTATACGTAGGGGTGACTGCCCTGAGGATGGCCTCCAGCACGAGTCCAAAAGCTCAGAAGACTAAACCTCTGGACTCAGTGACTGACTCAAATTGGATCCTGCATGCAATGCTGCTTTAAAGCGATATACTTTATGGAGTAATGGGACATCCTAGTCTTCCAACTAGGAAGTCTCATTCTGGGACAAAACTTTAGGCTAACAAGAATATCCATAAAGTTACAGATGTCAGAATGTCCGATACAAGCAGTAAGGGACAATTAGTGGCAATACTACCAGGATACAGCAATAGGAACATGTGGGGACCAGTACTGTCTTGACAAAAAAGCAACAGTTATCCAAGGACATCATTGTAAACTGACAAGCAATGCTGCAGTTTATAAGCAACTACCATTAGAAAGCTCCGAACCTGTAGTTTGGAACAGCTGTATTTGCATATATTGTGACCCAAAGGTTCTCTGGACTTGCAGCTCCTGCTGCATGAGCAGGTGGAAACCCATGACTAGGTCTAAACTCAGACAAGATCCATCAAACAGTGCTCAATGTAGTCAGTGTTAATACCCAGCATGAACAGAGAAATGTTCTGTCATAAGACTCATGGGATACTCAGCCTTGCAGGAATCTAAAAATACATTTTCTCTTATCTTTTTAAATTAAAGGCTTAAAGCAAGGCTGCCTTTGTTTTAATCTTCTTTAAATCAGTCCAAGAGCCCTTCAGGCTAAAAAGTGGAATATAAATGCTTCAAATAAATACATCTGCCTGACGATGGAGAATGGCTAGTTCATTCTGAAGTCCACCTGTTCTGTAAGAGAAGATGGTCAATTTTTTTTTTTACAACCCACCAACTGAATGCAGAACATTGCAAGTTGGAAAAAGTGTTTGCTTCCTTTGTATTTGTACAAAAAAAGCTAAAAACAAATGCTTTTTAAAATTCCCCCTCTTTCTCCATTTCTCTATCTTAGTTGAAATTAATGGAAATAATTTATATTATACAAATGTGTTTCCCTGGACTTGGTCCTACTTTAGCCAGGGCTACTTTTGAATCTTGAATCTTTCACATTTTTGAATCATGAATCTTTCACATATGTAATACATCGCTCTCTCCCCAACTCTTATATACATTATTTGTATACATTATTTGTTTTCAGAAAGAGAGGATATGTTTGGACCACTCTTTTCTTTCTTTTCTTTCTTTCTTTTCTTTCTTTCTTTCTTTTTCTTTCTTTCTTTCTTTCTTTCTTTCTTTCTTTCTTTCTTTCTTTCTTTCTTTCTTTCTTTCTTTCTTTCTTTCTTTCTTTCTTTCTTTCTTTCTTTCTTTCTTTCTTTCTTTCTTCTTTCTTTCTTTCTTTCTTTCTTTCTTTCTTTCTCTTTCTTTCTTTTCTTTCTTTCTCTTATTTTGATTGCTACTATATTGTAATTTTTTTAAAAAATATTTGTCGTCACCCCTTTCCCCTCTGCTCCCAAAAAATCAACAGAGAAATGATTAAGTGTTACCATTTCGGAAGAATTCCAGATCAAGTCCTTCTTTCTAACACAATCTGCTAGCAGGTGAGAACTCTGCTTGCTCTGGCAGGTCTGTAGCTGGGCCCAATTTTTTCAGCAGGTTTACTTAGAAATAGAAATACACTTTGTGAAAGTTGGACATTGTGTCTTCCTAATACAATTGCTAGTCAGTCGAAAAAGATAACCTGGTTGTTATAGGCAGATTTTCATTTCCACTCTGATCAATAGCACCTATGGAGATCATTAAACTCAGCAAGATGGTGGATGGAGTATTAATCACAGGCCCTGCCCTTTTTGTACATGCATAAGTGTCAACAATTCAAAGGGGGTGGAGTTTGTATAGTGCCATTTCATCTACCATCTGGCCAATGGTACATCCAAATCTTGCAGATATCACAGTTTGATACTGCAATCTGCAACCTTAGTTCTTCTGAGTAATATTAGAAACAAAAAAGTGGTTAATGAACAGAAGTCTCATAGAAACAACGATGTCAAACCTATGAGAAGGTTGCAAACTTGATAGTTCCTCATATGAAATTAGTATAAACTTTTAAGTGCAGATTACACTAACCATGCACAGGGACAATAATAGCTGGTATGAATACACCTAGAATAATTTTACTTATTGACATGTCAATGTTACTTTAAAAAGTAACACGAGCATGATCAATGGACGCAAGGGGGAATAGGAGTTGTATGTGCTCTGCATTTCTTTGGACAGAGTCTGTTTGCAGAATATTTGTGTACATTGCAAATATAAAATGTTTACAATTTCTTACAGGTGTATTATAGTGTGTAATTCAGTATCATGCTTTGATAGATTCAGTAATCTTGGCAATGTACTTTCCGGAATCAGTTTTTGCGTTACTTTTGGGCTCTTGTTACCTGCTTATTGAAAAACCACTCGGTTCTCACCTCTGAAGTGATTATATTGAGGAAACCTATGAATTGTATTGATATTGTATCCTTAACTTGAAGATTTCTGGGTTGAGCTTCTAGGATTGTCATTTTGTTACACTTCCATATTTGGGTGATTGGTTTCTGCATGCATCTAAATTATGAAGTCTGCAGGCATGATTTTCAGCATATCTATATAATGAAACTCTCACTTCAATGTAGCAGTCAATGAAGTCCTTTCTTTTTCACCATCTTGATTGGCTGTTTAATGTTCATGTTGAGACTACTGTTGAATTCATTAGCTTTTTATTTTGAAAATTGGATGCAACATCTAAATCAGAATCTGTATATATACAATACTGGAAGTTATAACTGTAACACAGATGAAACTATCAGGCAGGAACTGTGTGGATTGCCCTTCCCTTGCTTAACTCCAAAAACCCTCATTATTTATATCTTTTTTACATTAATGGTAAAAGCACATAAGTTTCTGGAGCTCTATTGTTTCTTGTATTTCACTTTTCTCAAAAATTCTTTTTCCATTTGGAAACTCAGAATAGCAATTTTACATTTTCTGTCGATTATTTTGCTCATTTTGTATTTTTTGCCATAGTCTTATTTTGTTCCACGATTTCCAAGATCAACAGCCCCATTAAAAAGTAAATTTCAAATAGATTTGTTTTAGCAGTTTTAAATGTACGTTGGCAGGGACTAATTTCATCTGACCAGTATTATACACATGTTGCTAGTGCTTAGTGAGATTAAATATCAAAAAATAAAAATACAGAATAACAGAGTTGGAAGGGACCTTGGAGGTCTTCTAGTCCAACCCCCTGCTCAAGCAGGAGACCCTATACCATTTCAGACAAATGGTTGTCCAATCTCTTCTTAAAACCATCCAACATTGTGGATGGAGCATCAACAACTTCTGGAGGTAAGCTATTCCATTGATTAATTGACAGCAAATTTCTCCTTAATTCTAGATTGTATCTCCTTGTTAAGCTTCTTTCTGTTACTTCTTGTTTTGCCCTCAGGTGGTCTGGAGAATAGACTAACCCTTTCCTTTCTGTTACAACCACTCAAATATTGAAAGACTACTATCATGTCACACCCAGTCCTTCCATTAATTAGACCACACATTCCCACTTCCTGCAACCATTCATCATATGGTTTCGCCTCCAGTCCTCAATCGTCTTTGTTCTTCTTTGCACTCTTTCTAGAATCTCAACCTTTTGTATCGTTGTGACAAAAATTGGATTCAGTATTCCAAGTGTGATATCATCAGTGTAGTATAAAACAGTATACTAACACTTCATGTGATATTCTCTGTTAATGCAGCCTAGAACTGCATTGGTCTCTTTGGCAGCTGTGGCACACTGCTGGCTCATAGTTTAGTGATTGTCCATTAGGGCTCCTAGATCCCTAGGAAAAGTTATAGTTACTGCTGTTGAGCCAGGTACTACCTATTCTATATCTGTGTATTTAAGGGTTTTTTTTTTGACTGAATGTAAAACCTTACTTTTCTCACCACTAAATTACAATTTGATGGATTGGATCCAGTGTTCAAGTCTGGCAAGATCTTTTTAGTTCTTGAGCTTAAAAAGTGTTGGCTATTCCCTGAAGCTTGGTGTTATTTACAAATTTGATGAGTCCCCTTTTATGCCTTCATCTATATAGTTTATGAAGATGTTGAAGAGTATTGGATCTAAAATAAAACCTTGAGGTATCTCACTGCTTGCTTGCTTCCATGTCAATGTAGTTCCATTGTGGACTACACATTGGATGCGGTTGATCAGCCAGATACAAATCCATGTGGTGGTGGATACTGTCTACTGCTCCACATTTTTCTATCTTACCAAGAAGTAGAGTGTGGTCTACTTTGTCAATTTAGTTAAAAGGCATCCTTCTTAATCTAGTGTGGCCAAGAAAAAAAATCCAGGATAAACATAGGCAGATTAGGAAGAATGGCTATACATTTCAATTCTTGCAAGGGCAACCCTTTATTTCCCTCTATGTAAATGAATTATTGCCATTCATTCCTAGGATAAAAATTGAAGTGTTGCACTTCAGACCTTCACCCTGATATTAGGTGACTTGGCCCTTCCTAATGGGATCAGGAAAAAGCATCTCTCAGAGCTATATAAGATTTTCCACTACACACACATAAATATCATAACGGTGGGCACACTGATAGTTAATAATCAACTTCTACTTCAATTACAAACTGTACTAATAAACCTGTGCTATAAAAGCAGACTCTAGACCAGCAGACAGACCAGATAAGGGGTCAGGTCTGTTGCTAATGCAATGAGATTTATATCAATGGCTCATTGGTGTTACCCAAGTAATCAATGAGAAATAAATACCTTAAGATGTATAACCTACCATGGAGGAACCCTGATTATTTCCTAGTTCATCGATCATGCTGGAAACTGCTACATGAAGAAAGCAAGAGTATTAATCTCCTAACCCAAGAAGCAATGACCCCCCTCCCTCCACATACCTTCTTTTTCTCTTCAACAGATACAGCTTTTTTCATCAAATGGAGATAAATAAATATATATGGTTTGTCCTTTGGATATGGAACCTAGAGAGATGCTGCCACCATCTGACAATAAGAATTGTGTTTTAGATATTTAAGCTAGAGTTACCGTCAGTTTAAGCTAAAACAAGATGCTTTAGAAGAGGCAGTCAACCACAGCATTTTTATATTAAACGGTCTATGAAGACTTTCTTACATTCTGTTTAAATATCAAGGTGACACGATAGCAAAAAAACAAAGGGGAAAAAGCCACCAATTCAACCTTCAATGTTGAAAATATTCCTGTGAATACATAATAACATAACACAAATGACTCCTCCTGGCTGGTGACTACATATGGAGGCCAAACTTTACAGAAAACAAACAGCTGGGTGTATTATAGTGCAATTGTACTGTATTCTTTGTTTTAAAAGATCAACTAGATTTTCACAATTGCACCAAAAGCATCCAAGCTATCCACAGTCTGTCACTATTCAGAAAAGGACAAAACACATATTTAAGATGTTCTCCTTGTTTCCCAGAGTTTCTTAAGCCCTCATTTCACAAAATAGCTCTTTGAAAGCCGAAAGGGGACTTTTCAAAAAGCTCCATTTTTTGACAGGCAGCAGTTTTCCCAAGGGAAGAAATGCTTACCATATCAAGGCCTTGCTCTTTAATATAGGAATCTGACAATTGTTGATATGCTTCCAGAATCAGTCAGCAAACACAAGGCATTTTCTATGTATCTTTGTGCTGTGCTTTCTACAATATAGGCCCCTAGCTATACTACCACCTAGATTCCCGAAAACCAAACCAAGCCTCTCTTTGGTGCTATAAAATTGTCCCTAATCTAAACTTAATGCTGCCAAACACTCTGTTGCAGCTAAACATTGTAATTAGTGAAACAACCACAGTATTTCAATAACCATATTAACTGCTGTAAATGCAATTGAGTTTTATTGTCAAAAAGTACTTTGGGGGCAACACATTATTACTCTGATTCTGTATAGGTTTGCAGGAATTTACTCCCACTCGTACAGAAGCAAGTGGTAGTTTTTTCAGTGAAACCTATTATGGAACAATGCCTGTGACAGCTAAAAGGAAGGATGGCCAACTACAAAGGGGATACTGACTTGGATCTCTAAACTACAGCAACTTTGCTCTCATTGCCCATTAAATTCTGCATGCTGATGCTTTTGAGAAAACAAAAGGTAAAAATAATGTGGAATTCAAATGTCACGATTTTCTGGATCAGTTAACCAGTTAAGATCATTGCTGCATCCAATTATTAAAGTAGATGGGGAAGAAATTTGTGCAAAGGCGACAGACAGCTGTCCTGGGCAATGAATTTGACCTTTGGCAAAGTTTCTAATTTAGATTCAAGAATTCAAAAATTCAAGAATTCAGCATCTGTTGCCTATACTTAATATGATATCATAAAGATAAGGTAGGAATGTTAGCAATAAATATGTTATACGAGTTAGAAATGTATGTAAGTTAATATGCTAGTCCAGTGAAGATTAATGGGAAAAAATAACACACCTTAAATTTATATAAACTAGAGAAGAAATAAGTGCTAATGGTCTAAGGGAGACAAGCAGTGGCAAAAGCTAGCTCTTATCTGGAAGTCACTACACTAAGAAAAGTTAGCCTAGAAAAAAAAAATTATGAAGCTGAAGCAGAGTGTGTTGATGTCAAAGTAAATGATTGATTAAAAATAAAGAAGAACAGACTTTCTGTTGTTGGTAAGGGAGGAATGAAACAGAAGAAAGCATTGCTCTGCCCCTTAGAATGGGGATTGTCTCTCAGACTGCAGAATATGGAATAAGTGTCCTACACAAACAAACACAAAAAAGGCTGGAATGGAGGCTTAGTGTTCTTTGGAACTTGAGTCAACCCTGATCTTCCCTTTGTGAGCTTTCTGAGGTTAGGATTTCTTCCAGATGTTAAAAAGAGCTGGCTCTTGGAATCTCCCTCTCCAAGGTCACAGCCCTAACCTCCAACTCCAGAGAGGGGGAAACAGACACACACTATGTTCCTTGGGATAGTCTACATATATTCTTCAAAAATGAAAAACAAAATGAGATTACATATGCCTGCAAGCACAATGGGTTGACTGGATGATGATTAAGGTAACTCAATACCAGACTATAAATCATAATGAGGGGTGTCTTTGCACATTTTCCTTTGCCTTTTCATGTGAAAAGTCAACCCAACATATTTGTAGTGTTATCACAGGGTTGACCCAAGATATTTCAATCTCTGAAGATGAAAAGCAAATAGCAAACTCCCCATAAATAAAGTACAACGTATCTAAGATTTGGCACTTGAAGTAGAATTCCCATAATGGTCAATCCCTAACACTAATTAAATAATGACAGAGCCATTTTCCTTAGCCCCTACAGTCAGGTGATTGGGGTGAGCACCTCACTTTTCCGAAAATAGCCTCCTTAATCTGCTGGTGTGGAGTTTCTCAGAAATGACCTTGGAGAAATTGCACAGCAACAGTTACAAAAGCAGGTTTTCAGCCCCAGAAATGAATATATTAGAAAGACACTTAAACTGGCTTTGCCTTAACTCCCTAGGATATAAGAGGGAGAGAAAGAAAAACATAGACAGCTTTCAAGAGCCCATTACTAAAGCTTATCTCAATAAAGTATACTTTCAACCATTCTTGAAGAATCTATTTCTTGACCTGATCTACCTGGAAGATATTTTCCTGAGGGATTGAAACACATGTATGCAGCTAACTAAAAATACTGCAGTTGCAATGTTTCTGAAGGCCTTATTTTGCTATAATATATAAAATAATATAAGCCAAGATTTACAATTCAGAATATTTTTCACAAATCCTCACATATTTACTTCTGGAAGATAGTTTTTAAAAATAATATTAAATTTAATAAATTCATATAGCATTAAATCTAGTAAAATCAGGCTTTACTGGTTTTATCATGTATTTTTTCTGATAACCCCTCTGCTATTAATTTTTATGACAATGAAAGCGATAAGTTAAAACAAGATATTCATTTTTATATACTATCCTAAGTAAATAGTCAAAGAAAATATCATATTTTAAAACAATTTGCATAATGTCCATTCAGTCCAGCTGGATTTTTTTTCTTAATTTTCAGCATTGACTTAAAAAGTATTATGATATTACGATTATCATGCAAGAGCCATATTGCTGCACTGGTGCCGTGGTTAGAATGTAGTATTGCAGCCTCTGTCCACTGCCAGGAGTTGGCTCAAGGTTGATTCAGCCTTCCATCCTTCCGAGGTCGATAAAATGAGGACCCAGATTGTTGAGGGAAATATGCTGACTGTAAGTAAACTGTTTAGAGAAGGCTGTGAAGCAGTATGTAAGCCTAAGTAATATTGCTATTATGCTATTATGAAAAAAACAGTAACTTTCCTTAGTGTCAGGCCTAGAAGCTTTATATTAAAATTTATTGTTTCATGCCAAAAAATATAAAAGTAAAGAATGAATAGATTTTTATTTTACTATATTCAGGTAGCATAGGTGGAATGCAATAAAATAGCTTTTTAGTTGTTTTATTTTTACCATATTCAGAACATCTTGCATTTCATACAAACCCTCACGAAAATGAGATGACAGAAAACTATTCTATCGCTATTACATCTGCCACATATGCTCAGTGACTTCAAGATGAACATCTCAAAATGAAATCTATGCTGAGACAATTTTTTCATATGCTATTCAACTTTATCATTATCTTGAATCGTAAGTGGAAATCTCAAATTCATGAAAACCAGGAAATACTTGCTAGATTGTAACCAAATGATAGTCAACTAATTATTTTTAGCACCCAAATATCACACGCAGAACAGTTCACATTTAATTAAGATGCCCAACAAAGACATATGGTAGGAAAGAAGACACAGGAACACCTATGTAAAGAGACTGAAAGTTATTCCATCTTTTATTCAGTATATAGCACATTCCTAAAACAACCAGAATGTAAAACAACAGCACTATTAATTTTCACTTGCTACTAAAACACAATTAACTGCTGTCTGACCTAAGATGAAAGATTTCTGCATAAACTGTTTCCCCTTAGCACATTCCAGATTTTTTCATTTACTTATGCCCATAAGCTTATGAAAGAATGACATTTACTGAAGCAGCTGATTCAAGAAGGAAATAAAGATAGCAACAAAATTTGTAAACTCAATTAGACACCTGGAATTCCTTTTCCAGCTAAACAGGTTTGCCTTTCAGCAGATACACTTGTTCACATCAATCAGCATAATGAACATCCATGTCTTTCCATTCATTAGGGATATTTTTCATGCATTATTCATTTTGAAAGCATTTCTGGGGGTGAAAAGAATTATAATAAAACATGTAAGCAGAAGTCGATTATTCCATACTTACACAACCAATGTCCATCTACTCAGATATCCTCTAGATTTATGGAGACTGTAATTCCCAGGATTCCCATGTAGTAAGTGTGCAGCACATTGATGAGGAATTCTAGGCACCAAAGTATCGGGCACCACAAGGCATTGGGCAAGGAAAGACTCTCCTGTGAACTCTGTGGGTTCACACAAAACTAAACCGTAAAATTATTTGTCTGCTTTTGGAGAATTTTAAGGCTCAGGGGAATATGTTATAAACACAGACCTTTGACAAACCATGCTTGGTTATGTCTGTACTAAGCTGTAAACATTGTTTGCTTCTTTTTGCATATTGTGCATGCCCAACAATTTATCCAACAACCATAGTTAAGAAAAATGTGGGTTATTATGAAATGTTCACTATGCTCAATATGATTACATTTCATCTATGGTAGTTTCCTTTGTGGAATGGAGACAAATTACTTCAGAAGGAAATAACACCCAGACAGAATTTCATCCAATTCATTCCAGTTTAATATAAATACTATAACCCCAATTATATGGATCCTTTTCATGAATCTATTATGTCAAAAATGACTCTAATCCTAAGGCATATTTAATTGGATGTAAGTTCTTCTGAATACAATAGGAGTTTTTCCAAATAATCTTTATTTTTTTCATTTTAATGCAGACATCCTCATGAGCCAAAAGGTACTGAATACCAATTCTGTATGCTGAAGGTGGCAGACAACAGACTAATCAGAGACAGCAAGCCCCTTGCTATCTGGGAAGCAAACATCTAATCATAGCAAAGACCAAAGATAAGAGATAAGCACAGTATGAAAAAGATGTCATACAAGATAAACCAATTTCCATCAAAGTGCAAAAAAAAATAATCACTGGAAACCCAGAAATGGGAGGAGGAAAACCCCCAAATCTCGAGAGAAAATCTGGAGTGATGTGGACTTTTATGGAGGAGAATGCTACAGAAACACTCCATGCTATAACATTTTAGTATTGATAACGTAAGATTTTTTTTAAAAAATCACAATTTCTGTAGAAAATATTTTGAAGACTGGGCAGTTTTCTTCTATTTGTGATACCAAACAATATTCCATTCAAATATACACTAATTGCAGATGTGTAGGGTTATTTCCAAGCGAACTAGTTAACCTTTGACAATTTAATACATTTTAAACTGTTAATTACGTTATTAATTTCCTGAATGAAATCAGTAAGCCTAACATCAAGACCATGTTAGAAATCCATGTCCTTCAGATGTTTTGGGACTACATTTCCTATAATTCCCTAGTAGCAAGAGTACACACTTTAATGAGGAATTCTAGGCATTGGAGCAGGGGTGTCAAACTGGCAGCACAAGGGCCGGATGTGTCACGTGCAGGCCACACCCACCCCAGTTCTGCGAATGAGAAAAACGTTCAAAACGTCACGTGCCATCAACGTGACATGGTGAGTTTGACACCTGTGCAGTGGAGTATCAGACACCGGAAGACAAAACAGGGCTCTTCTATTTTATAGGAATAAGAACAGAATAATAACCAATGGCAATACTGATTTACAATCTGATTAAAACTAACCTGCTGCTATATTTTGATTCCAAGAAAACAAAATAAAAAGGCATGGTATACCAAGAATCCAGATAAAACCACAGGACATTTAAGTGGCATGCTGGATAAAGAATCATTTATGGAACAGAGGGATGAGAAACATGTAGAATGTGGGGTCCATTAGACAATTAGCTCTCCTCAAACGATATCCACAAAACTGGATTATCAGTCTTCTTTAGAGATTCTTCTATTCCCCAGCCAGAAGATTCACCCTCTCAGAAATGTGTACTCTGTCATGGTTCAGGTCAAGACCTCTATATAGATTGACGATCTATATTGATCAATAATTTCTATAGCAAACAAATCCTTCCATTTTAAACTCTACCTTTCGCAAGAACATTATGACTAAAGTAAAACCAAGAGCACTTGAAAAATTATACCATTATATAGATCCTTCTGAATCCAAATGAAATTTTCTAAGTTTTGCCTGAAGTTTTTAACAGAATGGGATGTTGTTTTTTCAGACTGAACTTTTTCCTAGTCTGCCACACAACTGGATGTAAGCATTTTTCAAACAGTGTTCTTTTTTCCCCAGTGGATTCTAGAGCTAAGTCTCCTTGTTCACACTGCTTAAACCAAGTTAAATTAGATAAACTGGTAAGATGGGAGATAATATTTTGTTCATTAGCAACCTTTCATAATCCATTTTTTAAAGAGTCTCAGTGATAAACTGATGCCTCAATTATTAAATCTAATATCACTGTGATATTTAAACTATAACCACTGGCAATACATGGACAATGCACGATATACAGACACAATAAACTATGCTTTATTTCACATTTTAAAAATGCTGTTAGAAAGATAATCTGAAAAGCATGTTTTCCATTAAAAAAAAACATAAAAGCGGGGAAAACAAAAGTACTGTACATTAAAGTAGATAATTGTAACACCTTGTTTTTGTTTAAAAAAAAAGGCAAAACAAGAAGCAAGAAATAAAACCACTCAAAAACCTATACCTGAAAATAATATCAACTAATCTTGCTTGACAAATACAATATAAACATTAGTTTTGGTACAAAGCCACAGCAACTGCTCCAGGATCTCTGCCAAAGCCGAATTCCTCCATTTGATATAATAAAATGATTTTTGTGTTCTATTTACAATTCTAGTGATTTTGGTCCAGTTTGATGAACACCGGGCAATTACATGTGTTCTTGGTTAGAAAAAGAAAGAGAAACTGTGCATATTTCTCCAGGATCATCTACTGTAAACTATTTGCAATGCCGCTTTCCAAATATGAAACCCTTTTGGGACTTATAGTAAACAATAGTAATTTCAAAGATGTTAAATCTTCAGTAGTGCAATATTGAATCTTGTTCACATTGCCACTAAATTTTAAGCCCAAAAGAGAAACACATTCACGCTTCTGAAGCTTACAGTTCTATGAGATTTAACAGTCACAATGATTCTTCAAGATATGCACAGCTACCAATGGGGAGAAACAGCCATTATGAGTTGGATCCAAAACAAGTTTCCACAAATTGATATACTGAAGTTGAGATGAGAATTATGACCATCTTACATTCATTTAATTCATTGAGATTTAGTTGTTTTAAAAACTTGCTCACATCAAACCTTATCCATACTTACTACAGGTGGGCCACAATTTACAACCATTTGTTTAATAACCATTCAGAGTTACAACGGCACTGAAAAAAGGGACTTATGACCATTTTTCACACTTACGGCGAATTAGATTTCTTTAGAAACTCATGCAAGCAGGCCTTAATCGTCTCCTAGGATTTGTTAACAAGCCAATATTATTTCAGTTAATGTCAAGAGAGAACTAACCAAAAGCATTTGATCCACCAAGTTTCACTTTTCACTGTGATGGGATATAAATGCAATAAAAAAATAAAATATACATGCCCAGCATTTTTTAAGCTGATGTATAGCAGTATGTAAAAACGATGAAGATTAGGTGATCAGGACATAATTATTTTGTTTTTATGGGTTACTTTTAATAGGAAATGTTGACTTCTGTGCCTGTATAAAATTTGACCTTAGTTTATTTAAGACTAAGAACAACAGGCATGATATTCCCCTCTGAAAAAAAAATCGGGGCCGGCCAAAAGAGACCCCCCACCGCCCGCCGCTCGCACCGCCCACTGCTCGTGCCGCCCGCCCGTGCCGCCCGCCGCTCGCACCGCCCACCCGCCCTCCGCCCACCCGCGCCGCCCGCCCGGGCGATTCCCCAAAAAATCGGAATTCCGATTTTAATCGGAATAATATCATGTCTGGAACAATATGACACTTATGCTTTCAACTATACTTCTTAGTAACAGATATTATACCTGCTTATGCTTGGCTTTTTGAAATGGAAAACATTACCATAATTACTACTTGCTAGTACTGGTTTTGCATAAACATTTCCAGATTGGTTTTATAACTATGCAACGTCAGGCGTACCTAGACAGAACAAAATCTTACCAAAGTACAAAGACACTTGTTCCCAAGATCATAGTCCATTCAAAATAGTTATTTTAAATTTGCAAAATTTTATAAATACTTCCTAGTGAAAATGTAACAAATTTCTACCGTGTTTCTCCAACAATACGGCCTCCACCAATAGGAAGGCCCAGCATGATTTCTAGGCATGAGGTGAAATTAAGCCCCGCCCCCAAAATTTAGGCCTATTTAAACCATGCGTTTCCCCGCCATTTCTCACATCGTTCGTTAGAACTACACGAGGTGAAGAGAAATGGGGGGGGGAAGGGCGGGGGAGGATGGGGAGAAAAGTTGCCTTGAGGAGTGCCCTGCAGGTAGCCTAGGCTAGAATACCCCGGTAGCCGATAGAAGCTCCCTGAAAGCAGAGTCCCCAGCCGCTTCAGGGCGTGGCGTGGCTACCCGTGTCCCCTCACCTTTACCGCAGTCTCTTTCGGGCGATGGAAGCTCCCCAAGTGCAGTCACCAGCCACTTCGATCGGCCGGTAGAAGCGGCCTCGGGGTGAGCGCACACACACACTCCCATCACCGCGAGGCCGCTTCTATCGGCAGACGAAAGCTCCCTTGAAGGCAGAGTCCCCAGCCACTTCAGGGCGTGGCGTGGCTACCTGTGTCCCCTTGCCTTTAGGCAGTCTCTTTCGGGCGATGGAAGCTCCCCAAGTGCAGTCATCAGCCACTTCGATCGGCCGGTAGAAGCGGCCTCGGGGAGAGCGCACACACACACACACACTCCCCTTGCCGCGAGGCCGCTTCTATCAGCAGACAAAAGCTCCCTTGAAGGCAGAGTTCCCAGCCGCTTCGGGGCAAGGCATGGCTGCCCATGTCCCCTCGCCTTTAGGCAGTCTCTTTCGAGCAATGGAAGCCCCCAAATGCAGTCACCAGCCACTTCGATCAGTCAACAGCCACTTCAATCGGCCGGTAGAAGCGGCCTCGCGGCGAGGGGAGTGTGTATGCGCGCTCGCCCGAGGCCGCTTTACCGGCCGATCAAGTGGCTGTTGACTGTATTTGGGGAGCTTCCATCACCCGAAAGAGACTGCCTAAAGGCAAGGGGACATGGGCAGCCACGCCACGTCCTGAAGCAGCTGGGGACTCTGCCTTCAGTGAGCTTTCGTCGGTCGATAGAAGCAGCCTCGCGGCGAGGTACGTGCATATGGGCCGCTCTAGGTGGGGGAGGGAATTAAGTCACCCCCGAAAAGACGGCCTAGCTGTTTTTTCAGGGGTCAAAAAAAATGAGGCCCGGCCTTATTTCGTGAGAAACACGGTAATACAAATATAAACAACCTTTGGTTGCAATGTACATTTGATTCTTCTTAAAATTCCAACACTTAGGAATAGCTTTAAGCAAAACTTAGACACGTCTTTCAAGTGTTGTTCATTAAAAAATTATTGGGTTAAAATAAAGTCACACCCCTTACATTTTATAGTCGAGATTCTAATTAATATTTTCCCATCCTGCCTGAGACTTCTAGTTGTGATCCCAACACAATAAGAAGACACCAGATGATGGAAACTGCACCACTGTGACCAGAGGATGACTATGCCATTTCTTCAGCAAGCTAAGGAAATCAAGAACACCCTGTGATAATGTGCATTATTTACATCATGGATGACATTCTCTTCCCTTCCATTTTTAGGGCTAGACAGCATGACAGGTTCTGCATTGTCCTTAGGCTATAATAATTAGGTCAACTGGATAAATGAAGTTTGAATTTACTATCATGGAACATTAATGTTTAGTTCCTACAAGGCAAAGATCAGCTATATACTATGAGCGCTATATTTAATTTGGAAAGTGATTGGAAGAACATGAAATTGAGGGTCTTTTCTGTATTAGGTATTATAATATTATGGCAGGTGGATAAGCTTTTTACATTTTTAATTATTTGCACCTTGTCATTTGGGCAGCATGCAAGTTTAATATATTATTCTTACTGGTTCATCCCATAGCCAGACAGATGTTTAGAATGGATTTGAAATTATTATATTTATCTATATTTCACCAATTTAAACACTGTGATCTGAGGAGGATATGTATGTGTGTGACACAGCGCCTTTTAAAATAATGGAGATTTACTGGAAAATCTCAGCTGCAACATGTTGTGACAGATGGGTAAATTGTTGCAAATAACCAAATCAATTAAACCAGAAGCCAAATGACAAAAACTTGCTTTCCAGACATTCAGTCAACCATTTTTTCAAGGCAAATCGTTTTCTCAAGGTTCTCTGTGGGAATCAACTATATGCAAGCAGACTTTTTTTTTCTGGTTGGTTGGTTAGGAAACCTTCACACTGTAAATAATGGGTTGAGTAACCAGGCACATACTGTCCACAATACTTCTAAGCATCTTTTATAGTGAATTCAATGGGATCTAGTTCACAATAAGTGTGCTTACTACACTTGTCGCTTTGGAATGTTAATTGTCAAGAAGAAAAAATGAAAAAAGAAAAATGTGCAGATGAAATTCTGATCAAGAGTTCCACTTGTGATCCTAAATAATGAAGCTTTTAAAAAGCTTAATTTTATATTCTGTAGACTAAATCACTAACAGAAAAAGAGCTTTAGAAATTCTGTTTCATTCGGTCACTAGCAGAAAGACACAAGCTTTTGAGTCCAATTATGATTTTGTTCAAACATTTAAGTAACACAATTCACTTTTCTACTTCTTTGCTTTGGAAAATTCTTTGTGAATAAAGTTTGATGCAAGGGAGGAAATACTAGTATGGCTACTACAGCAGGCCTTTCTGTTACAGTGTGATCATTGTAATAAATTTAATAAATTATTATTAACCTTTCTAAGAACCTCTGGGTGTTCTATGTCAGTAATCCTAAGCACATTTACTACAAGGTACTTATTATAAGTAAACACCCATTGTTTACAGGTTAATAAAAATTTGAAGTGGTATAAGAGTTACATTAAAGCAAACTTCAAACACCAAGAAAAAATAACTTGTGCACAAACATTCTGCAGCATCAATTATTGTATTAATTACTATGGATTCTGTTTATGTATTCAGTTATGTATTCAGTTATGTATGCAGTGGACTGTATTGGAATATATATGGATAAATTAGAAAGATAACAAAGTTAATCCCTCAAGACAAGCTAAAGTAGCTTGATAAACACTTGATATCTGAGCACAATGAGCAAACTCAAGTTTAGTTGAAGCAGACTTTTGCAAACTTTAACAAAATAAGGTTGCTGTCTAAAGCAGCACCAGCAAACTTTTACAAATTTATTACAGGGCTGGTATTACAATTGTTCAAGTACTTTTAAAAACCCCAAACAAAAGAAATACTCTGCCTATATGCAGATTTGTCGTTCAGACTATAAACTTACTAAATATAATCATTACTAAACTTAACTTCACAAATTGTACATTCATTCATTAGCGTATGCAACATTTAAATATACAAAATTTGTTAAACTGACTTCGACATCACAATGGGTCTTATTTGTATGATAAAGTTAAGTTCAAGGTTTTAAAAGATGAGAGAGAGAAAGGCTGAAATGGCTCTCTATGTGGCACTTTAAGATCACCAATTCCAGGAGCAATAGTGAAATGAATGAAATAAAGCCCTTCAGTCAAACATTCATCGTCTTTTTTTTTTTAAAAGCTCTTACCTTCGACCTTTCCTTGACATAATATTTTCCCAATCTACTGCCACAAAACATCACCAACCTATCTATCAGCGACAGGAGAAAGTTGATGGCCTCGCATCCTTCCTCGGTGCCTGCGATCCACTTTATCTGGTCTCCTCGCAAGTGTCTCTTGGAGATGCCCTGGCGCTGGCCGGCCAGTTGCCCATCCTGCAACTCCCCTCTATAATGCATCTGTTTCACACATTCCAAGACGCAGTCCCCTATTATCTCGCCCAAGAAATTGTCCAAGTAGCAAAAGCCAATATCGCGCAAACAAGGTACAATATAGTCCAGGGCGATTTTCTCCAAGTCTAATCTCATAATATCGCCCAATGGCATTTCAGGGACGCGATTAGTTTCTCACCTCTAAATAATGTCCAAACGAGCAATCGAGCACTGGATCGGTCCCAAAGGCGTGCATCGGTTCTTATTCTAACAAAACGAATCGGCCGCTCGCTTAACGCGTGTCTAACCCTTAGAATGTCGGGATGGAGAACCGCCACCAGGCAGGAAGGAGTTGATTGATCTGTGTCAGGGAAAGCAACGGAGCGGAGCGCTCAAAAAAGTTTTGCTGAAGTAATAATACTCGGTCTTCCGGGCAGCCAGCGGTCACCGTCTCAGCCACTCGAGCAAGGCTGGAGAATGGAATGAAGGGCGACTCCACCACTCCCCCCACCCCCGGGGGCTGCCTTGCACCTACTGTAAGTGTTAACACCTTAGCCGACAGATAATTGCTGAAGCTCTTTGCTATCGGTGTAGATCAGTGTGAGAAGTGAACAACTCCCCCCTCTCCCTTTTGGCTGATACGATCACTTCCCTCTTTTGGGGAGCCACGTCCGGCAAACTCCTTTCCAATTTATTTACCAAGGCAAGGAGATGGGCCCCCTCTCTGATTAATACGTCTGCTACGTGCAGGATGTGTTCCCAACTTCTACAGCCAGCTGCACGTGGGGTGGAGCCCCCGCCGCCGCGCGCCCACACATCAACCAAAAGGGAGCCCGGCCGCAGCCAATCAACGAAGAGACGAGGTGTGGCTTCGGACGGCGCTTCCAGCCCCCCCCCACCTCCCGCGCCCCTCCCAATCCACGGTTGGAATTGCCGCGTTGGGGGAGGGGAGTCGAAGAGCCACGTGGCTGCAGGAGGCGTGGCTTGGGGCTTTGGCAGGCCTGAAGACCACACTCCGAGGGGGCGTGGTCTCCGCCATTGAGGAATTCTGCCCCAGCATGTACGCTTTTAGCACGGGTCACATACCAATGTAAACAAAACGGGAGGGAAAGGGTGTAAGCGCGCAAGTGACAGGGGAGTTTCTTTTGGCAACTGAACCTAACCGAGAGGGGTTGAGTTTACAAGTGCTCAGCATTTTTCCCCCGGAAGGCGGCTTCTCCTTTTTTTCCACACCTGACTTTCTGCAGACAAAGCCTTTCAGACGCACAACAATTGGTTGGTTAGTTGGTTAATTTTCACGTTTTAAGTGCCCTCGTTGCAGATGCTGCATCCACAAAAAGGCTCCTAACGATTTTAACCGAATGGATACCGCATCTTAATCTATGCCATCTAAAAGAAGAAGCAAAACAACCGATTCTTGCTGCATAATAATATGAAAAAAAGTTAACAGGATGAAACTTTTGATTAAAAATCTTCGAGATGTATTTCCGATGAAGTGTATTTGTATGTTTCCGAAAAAGTAGTGAGACGAAAGAGAGAGAGAGAGAAAGAGAGAGCTCTTGATGTTGCGATAATACCCTTTCTTGTCCGGTTCGGAAATCAATCACGTGTACCTCGTATTATCTTGTGTGAATTCGATCCTTAAACTTGTCGTTTACAAAGCGAACGGATGAAGAGAAAAGAGAAAAATAATGCCAAGACAAACAAACATACAAGAGTGACCCAGAACGTCACAGCTAAGAGTTCAGACTCCAAATGACAGCGAGATGAGAAACTTTGGGAAAGTTGTTGGTAGTAAGTGAAGAACAAAGTCCTGGATACTGAAACTACTAACCTTGTGTCTTCCTCTAATTTTGTAATGCCCCAGCTTCCCATCTGCGTACATGATGAGCTTATCCATTTTTTTCAGGAGGTAGCCTATGTTCTCACATCCTGGTTCACTGCCCTCTACCCACAAGATCTTGTCCCCGCGGATGGCTTTGTTGCTGCCCAGTTTCTGACTCGCCAGGGCTCCGTCCTGGAATTTGTCACTCAAGTGCAAAGCCAGGACTTCTTGGAAGATTTTCTCGGCTATCCGGGATCCCAGGAAATGGTCTACCACGCACAAGCCATAGGCGTTCATGCAAGGCACTATATAGTGTAAGACTAGCCTCTGAGCATCTCGGCGGTGCTCTCGCACGGGCGCCCGCTTAGAAGGCGAAGGGCCGGAGGGCAACGCGCCCTCGACCACTCGCTCTTCGCCCGAGTTGCCGGGGGAGAGGAGAGCTCCCAGGGAGCCCCTCGCCGGCCGGTCCGGCTGCTCCTTTCGCCCGGCTCGGTCCCCATCCTCGCTGCTTTCGGGGTGACCGATGAAAATCTTCCTCATGCTTTCCACTGAGTCGCCACTGAGCTCGGTCGGAGGCTGCCCGGCTGCTTCCCTGCCCGAGGCCATTTGCAGGCAAGTCAGATCCGTCTGGCGGCCGGCATCGCCTTACCGGGGCGACAGTATGCCGCTGCTGTTGCGCGTGGCCCTGCCCGAGCCGGCCCCGTGCGGGAAATGCCATGTTCGCCGCACACTACCGGATACCAGAGGACAAGCCGCTCGGGAGCGTGCACACGTACCAATGGGAGCGAGCGGCACATTGCCCCCCCGCCCCCCTCGATCCCGCCTCCTTCTCGTGCCGCCGCCTCCCTCGCCATCCCTCGGGGACAGGGGCTGGGAACACGCGAGATCCAACGAAGCGCACGAAAAACTCCCGGGCAGTGCTGGACGTGCAAGGGAGAGGAGGGAGTCTGGGATTGGTACGTGCCCTCTCTCTTGTTGGGAACGTCCCACGTGAGTCACCCCCTCAAAAAAAAAACCTGGAAAGCGCGCTGGGGCGATCTTTTTCCGTTCACCTGAATGGACCCGGTCTTTCTCCGAAAAAAAGAAAAAAATTCCCCCAGACCCTCACTCCTTTCATCTTGTCCCAAGCCGGAGACGGTGAAAATTGGTAGCTGCCTGCGAGTAGTTCCATGATCTGCTTGTTGGATGGAGCAATAATGCCGGGACTATAGCAGCGTAAACATTTCACGCAGTAAATATTTTACCAAGGGCAAGAATATGCAGTCCCAGGAAGTAGATAATAGGAACATGCATATTCTCATGATTGGGTTCCATGACAGTCCAGTTTTACCAGGATAGATAAATTCCCTGTGGATAGTGCCCAGTTTGAGAGATCAGGTTTGGTGTAATAGTTAAGGCAGCAAACTAGAAATAGGAAGACTGGGTTCTAGTGCTGGCTTAGGGTGAAACTAGCTGGGTGATCTTGGACCAGTCATTCCCTCTCAGCCCTAGGAAGCAAACAATGGCAAACCAGTTTGGAAAAACTTGAAAAACTACAGAGACTTGTCCAGGCAGTCATCAGGAGTCAACACTAACTTGAAGAGAGACTTAACACAGGCAAAGCCACCTAGTTTACTTTGCATCCAGTACACTCCCAGTCAATCCCTGTATGAGATCAGACCAAATACACATGCCATTCAGTTCACCTAGCACAAAAATACAGCTTGGAGTTTCATTTGGAAATATTGGCAAATATTAAAAACTGAACTGGGAAAACGGGATTAAAGGCAGGTGGGATTTCTGTATTTATAGTAGATCTTTGAGATCTTAATACTAACTCTGGGTCTGATAGTGTGTCAGCAGTTCCTTTTGAACCTAATTCTTATCATATTCTTCAGACTCATTTTTAGAAAACTGACTGCACACCACTCTGAATTAATTGTCAAGTTCAACTTCAGAATTATTTCAGATATCAGCAGTCTAATTCTTTTTCATCCAAGTTATCTTGGCTTGTTCTTCTCTAGCATGATTTTTTTTTTTTGGTCCCAAGGTCACTGCCACTTTCAACAATTTATGCTCAGGCAACTCAATTAGGATGTTTTAAGCCTTAATGAATATCCATTATGTACCATTGCTAAGTGCTGGTTCAGCTGTCTGCTTAACAATGAACTTGAAAATACATGGAGATGGTTTTGTGAATGTGAAGCTTTGGGATGCTCTGGGTGCTCAGGGGTTGGTTCTGGTTTCCTGGTGAGCGCATATTTATTTGCTAGCCTTTTAAGTATCTTGAGCATTTGTCCAGTATGCAAGAACAAAGAAGGGGCTGATATCTGTACTTCAGAAAAGAAGTTATTTCTTTGTCTAATAATAGTTGGTGAAACTTACAAATGCTGTTTTGAAATGAGCTTCAACAGCAGACCTCACTCTTTTATGCCCTTAAATATATTACCTTTTGGATGTTCAGGCAGAGGTGAAACAACCATTTGTGAAACAACCAACCCTAATTTTAATTTTTGCACTGGACTAATAGCATAAATAATAATTTCCAATTATTAATGTGGGTACAAGAGAGGTACAAAAGTACTTCCTTAAGAGTCTTCCTCATTGATAGCATTGTAGAAAATATGTCAGGCCAAAGAAGGCAAAGAACTGCTTTCTGTCATCCCAGAGGTCAGGAGGCAGAGTCATTGCATTGGCTTGCAGGAAGCCAGATAAACCAGATGAATATGCTTTTATGGAACTAAAATCAACTGGCTATCTTTAAGCAGAGGCTGGACGGCCAAGTTCTGCGGAAGCTTTAGTTTGGATCCCAATGTTGGATGTATGCCTGCAAGGGACAGGACTTTCAATATCCCTGTCTGTTGTGGTAATTTTCTATGGAAATAGTCATACTTTAAGATGTTACTTTAGTTGGTCTGAGTAAAAGGAAAAAAGATGGGAGAATAGAAGATGTGGAACAGCCAAAACGAAGGAAGGCTGGTGCCAGTGATTCCTGTAATGAATCAAGGCCAGGCTTAAGACTCAAGTGATCACCCCTGATCACAACAGCCCTGATTACATCAACTGATTACTGTTTCCTGTCTGGATTGTTCTGCTGGTTAATCTCTCTCTTAATCATGTGGAAGAAGTTAGTGAGCTGAAGCTGCCCTTTTCTTAGAAAGATGAAAAATATATTGCCTTTGGTTTCTCACTTGAGCTCTTGGAGTATGGAGAATTACAGTCTCCAACACACCATTCAGTTGGAGGGCAAAAAGTAGCTAACACCAGGGGCTATTGTTTTTCATTTCCAAGCATTCTTCACTGCCCAGGAAGTTAATGAGTATAGGTTGCGCTTTCTGGATAGCAGCGTTAGGGGCCCAATCGTCTTTTCTATGATATCCATGGTTTGTGAACCAGAAACAAAAAGGAGGAACTACAATTGTTTCCTGCACCTTTAAAAGAGCACCTTTATATATGAGAGCTACTTCAGTATAAGCACCAGGCTAGAACCCAGGAGACCATGAGTTCTAGTCCCACCTTAAACACAAAGACAGCTAGGTGATTTTGGACCAGTCGCTCTCTCTTACCCAGGGAAGGAGGCACTTCCGAAATCTTGCCAAGAAAATTGCAGGGACTTACCCAGGTAGTCACTAGGAGTCAACACTGATTACAGAGCACCCAAACAATATAAACAACAACAGTGCACCTGTTGTAGCTAAAGGAATAATCAAAAGTGCTTTGATTATTGAATAGCTGGAGTGGAAATCGTTATGCAAATGAGAACTTAATGTGGAACAAATTGCACACTCATTTTCTTAACTATACAATTTAGAGCAGGGCTCTCCAACCTTGGCAACTTTAAGACTTGTGGACTTCAACTTCCAGAATTCAAGCTGGCTAATGAATTCTGGAAGATGAAGTCCACAAGTCTTAAAGTTGCCTTTTTTTCCCCCACTGAAAAGAATGTGTGTTGAAACCACTTCCTTTATACGTAGAACATTGCTCTGTTTTCACACTTGGAATGACCGCAGTGGGAAGGGTGCAAATGTAATCCATCCCAGTATTGGGCAAGTATTATATTTACCTGAAAAGGATAAAGCCAGGAGGAGGAGGAGGAGGAGGAGGAGGAGGAGGAGGAGGAGGAGAGGAAGGGGAAGGAGGAAAAAGAAGAGGAGGAGGAGGAAGAGGAGTAAAGCTAGAATTGCCAACTCCAATTGAAACCAAACCTGGAGATTTCCCATCCTCCATTTCAAGAGGAATGTCCCTTGCTCCTCCAAAAAAAGGAGGGGGAGCAGGAGTAGTGATAGTGATGGTGATGGACACAGGTAATTGGACACTGAAGGAAAGATACTGTCCAGAGTTGCTCTATGAGGAAGATGGGTAATCTCTAAATATGATAAATAAATGATATAAATGTAAACAAGCCATTCCTTTAGGCATTGAAGAAAAAGTGAAAAGTAAGTAAGAATGCATTATTAGGCATCAATTTTGCAGCTTCTGAGGGAACGAATGAGTCCTAGCCTCCCTGAAGATTATCAGAATTGTGTGACTTTGTTTACACTTCACACACACAGAGGATGCTAAGTCCAGAAGTGTATTTGAAATTCTCCAAGCAAGAGATAATAAGGCAACAACAACAACAACAACAACAACAATAACAATAATAATAATAATAATAATAATAATAATAATAATAATAATAAATAATAGATGTAGCATTATAATCATTAGGTTTCACATTGTATACAAAGATCTAGAAAAATCTACATGTTATACTGGGAAATCCATAATAAATTCCCATTTTTTTCTTTGTTAGCTAAATAGAACTGAATTACCCTTTAAGGCTTTCTTAAGAGCCTGAAACAATAGGGTTTGGCAAGCTCCAATTAATGTATAGATAGTCCTGAACTCAACAACCATTTGTTTAACTCCAGAATTCAGAATATAAATCACAGGGCCGTATTCTTGGAGGTGTTAGTCATGGCAGTGTCTCTCTCCATTTCTTTTTCAAAAGAATATGTATCTCTGGGATAGATTCTGCAATGGCCTACAGTTGGCTGTGTAATCCCAGTGCGCCCAATGGATCTGCTACATGTTAAATCGTAATAATTAAAGGCACGGTGTGACCATTTGAATACGTGCTTCTCTGCACACATAAGGTTCTGAGAAAGGGGAAAATGTGTCGTAAATACTTCCTCCAGTGTTGGTTAATAAAATTCTGTGGTTTCTTCACTTTTTTCAAGAATAGAGTCAGAATTGCTAGCAAAAAGGTCATAAAACGTTAAGAACTTCTCCTTTTCTCTTGGGATAATTGCAGAGCTCATAAAATATTCTTTCAGACAGACTGAAATTTATTATCACAGGATTGTTGTGATATTGGACAGAATATATTGTTATATTTTAAGTGAAATATTTTTGCGGGTGGATCTAGGCACCCAGATAGTTATGGTTTATCGTTTACATTAAAATCTTACCTTACTTTTTGTATTCATGATTCTTCTCTCCCCATTTTACTCCTCTAACAAATATGTAAGTAAGATTAAAGATACTGATTAGTAACCCAAAGTCATCTGGGGTTTGATGCTGAGAACTCCCAGTACTAAATTAACATTGTAAGCCAATTAGGTGTCCTCTAGATATATTAACTGTATCTCCCATCATTCGGTCCTATAATTACTGGAGCTGGTGGCAATTGAAATTCAAATCATATGAAGTTGGTGTACTATCATGGCTGATATTTAATTATGAATCCTTTTGAGCAAAGAGCTAGGTTGTCTTCAAGATGAATCTATATTTGTGAAACCAATTAACAAAACAATCCTGTAAATATCTAGTCATATAGGGGGATACTATTTAATTCTGAATACTTTAATTTCTTTCAATTTGCATGGCTGTTTGTCTTACTCAAACAGCTCTGGGTGAGCTGCAGAATTTAAAATTAAAACAGTGATGGAAATAAATATAAATGGGTGACAGAAAAATAAAAAGGCAGCTGAGAATACCTACACATACATATATAAAAAGCTCTCTACAAACAGAAAACTACCAAGAATAAAAGTTCAAATGTAGTCTTTCGCGTGCTCATTTTTTATTGTCTGATTTATTGGCCAATTTTATTCATGCATTTTTTAAACCCAAGAGAACATTACCAATCAAATGCACGGGCATACCTACTGTTTGAAGCAATGCAGTCTATTTTCCTACCTCAGCATGCTACCCCTTCATTCTGATAGATGGAGACCAGTTTTCAGACAGTTGTCTGCGCATTAGACTGTTACATTTTCCCCCCATCTATTGTAAATGGGTATCAATATGGATACTAATGGTTGTTAATATCAGCAGCTAACCTTACTAATCACATAAAAGGAATTCGCTGGGTTCAAATGACAAAAGTGTTGGTTTTGAAATTAAGTGGCATTGAACCTACTTAATGAAAAGTCTGATGCCCTCACATAATAGTTAGTTCTCTGTGATATGGCCAAAATTCCTAGCCTGGAAGAAAGACGTCATTTCTGCATTTCTGAAAATTCTGCTGTTGGCCACCCTACTGTTCATAAATGTGTTCTCTGAATAGCCATGGGGCTCATTCCGTTTTCTTTAATCTATTCTTGTCTCAAGAGCCTTAACAAATTGCCCTATTAGCAACTGAAATCAATTGGTTATTAGATAATTACCATAAGTAAAAAGCAGCAGGCACTCATGATGGGTATCACGCATATGCAGCTTTCAACTCCTGCTGGGCAAATATTACTTTAAAAAAAACAAAGCAACAAAGCAGTCTTCTAAGTTCTTATCCTAATGTTTAAACAGTTTGGAAACAGCATTAGAGGGTCTAATATTTGGTTCACAGGCTGTTGATTTTCAAGATGATGTCACCTTTCAGCATTCAGGCTTTGGTTACTTTGAGAAATAATGTGCTTTAAAGGTATTTAAAATGCTACTTTCATAATTGGACCCAAAAAGAATATCTATTTATTTAATACTTATTTGTTTGAACGTGTGAATAAAACGGAATTGTAGTACATGTGAGGAAGTAGGTTTCAATGATATTCCATAATACTAAATATTATTGCCTCTTGCATTGGTGAATAGGAAAATGGCATAATTTTTAAAGGTGATCTGAACATTATTCACTTCATTCATTTGTGAACAAAAATTAAATATTTAGAACTTTTTAGTCTATGGAGATTCTCAGTCATCAAGTTCATGGATGTCCCAAAGGTATTTTTTTCGAAAGGCAACTGGACTTTGCTTTTTCTTGAAGACATTTCACTTCTTATCTAAGAAGCTTCTTCAGTTCTGACTGAACGGTGGAAGATGGAAGGATTTATATTCCTTGCAATCATACAGTTGTTAGCACTCTTTTCAGAAATAGGCAGGTAGGGGAGAGAGACAACAAAGACTGATAAAATTATTCATGGCATACAGTGGTGGGATTCAAAAAAAATTACTACCGGTTTTGTGGGCATGGCTTGGTGGGCATGGCATATCTTGGTGGGCGTGGCAGGGGAAGGATACTGTAAAATCTCCATTCCCACCCCACCCCACTAACCTGTGCAGGGCAACAAAAGAAGACCCAGCCTATCAGCTGGGACTTTGGAGGCAGAGAATAGATGGGGGCAGGGCCAGTCAGAGGTGGTATTTGCCGGTTCTCTGAACGACTCAAAATTTCCGCTACCGGTTCTCCAGAACTGTCAGAACCTGCTGAATACCACCTCTGATGGCATACAGTAGAGGGTGAAATTGTTTTATTTTATTTATTTATATACTGCCTTTATTATTTTTATAAATAAGTCACTGATCACATCCAATAATCCTTCCTCCTCTTGTTTTCCCTACAACAACAACTCTGTAAGGTGAATTGGGCTGAGAGAGAATGACCGGCCCAAAACCACCCAGCTGGATTTCTTGCCTAAGCTGGTTTAGAAGTTATCTACAGAATTTTGCTATAGGTGATAATAATTCCAAACACAATAGCTTTAAGAGGCTAATTCAGACAGTATGCAGCCATGTTGGCGAAGCTATTCTTCCGATGTTAGGACTGTTAAGAGACCACTCAAGTTTGAGGATTAGTGAATTGTTTATTTGCCTCTTGTGCCAAAACAGCGGGTAACAACGAGCAAAATATATTAAAGTTAGCTCTGGCTTGCGTTGCAATCCAGAGCTGTATTTATACATGTCATTCATTAGTTAGTTAACTAATAATTCTAGCGATCTTCCGGCCGCCGCTGCTACTGAACATTCGGAACTGTTTAAACTAAATTAAACACAATATAAATTCCCAATCCCTTCTGTTTTTCCCACACACCCTTGGCACAAATCCATCATAGCCCGTTCTGACCCCACCACCTAACTATATCACCACCCCCGCGCGCCCTGAATCCTTCTAGCCATTCCAATCTGTAGCCGTCAATCTTCGATCTTGCACAGCCCCACCCAGTATGCTGATGTCATCTCTCCGCATTGTAGGTAGTCATTGGAACAATCATCAGAGCATTATTGAGAACAGTCACGTCTGCTCCTCAAGGTAACGGGGAAGGGGTTCGGTTGTTTAGTCACATCAAACTTCAGTTGTCGCGACTCCATACCATTCATCGTTGGGGTTGTGACAGACTGGCCCCAAATCACCCAGCTGGATTTCTTGCCTAAAGCTGGTTTAGAAATTATCTACAGAATTTTGCTATAGGTGATAATAATTCCAAACACAATAGCTTTAACAGGCTAATTCAGACAGTATACAGCCATGTTGGCGAAGCTATGCCACACGTGCTGGAAGTGGCACGCAGAGCCATTTCCCCCGGCACGCGAGAGGTCACCCAGAAGAGCCCCACTACGCATGTGTGGGCACGCTGCTGCTCAACAGCTGATTGTCGGGTACCTGGCATGCATGCACAGGGATGCACTGCGCCTGAGGGGATCGTGTGCGCATGCACAGATGCACTACGTGCAAAGGGGAATCGCATACGCAAAGATACGTGAGGGAATCGTGTGCACATGCGCAAAGGCATGCGGTGCGTGAGGGGGATCACGCATGCGCAGAGATGCACATGCACAGACGCACAGTGTGTGATGGAAGAATCGCATGCGCATGCACAGATGCGCAGTGCATGAGGGGCATCAAGCATGCATGCGCAGATGCACAATGTGTGAGGGGGGCACGCATGCATGCACAGAGGGCATGGGGGGCAGCATGCATTGCCTTCTGGATGTTGGCACTTGCAATTATCGGCACGGGAGCCAAATAAGATTAGCCACCACTGGTATACAGCTATTAATAGTCAAATGTCCATTTCTAGGAGCAAAAGCAACCTGCTTGCTACTAAGCTACTAAGTGGAAAATGATTTTATCCTTATGTCCTGCTCATGGGATTCCAATAGACCCCTGTATAGCCACTTGAAGAAAGGGCACTTGGACTACATCCAGTAGATGTTTCCTCTGAATGGGCACTGTTCTGCCTTATTTTTTAAGTATGAAGACTTATTTACAGCTTTAATCAGTAGCATTTCTTTTCATTAAAAAAAATCATTGTGCTGAATAGATTAACAAAAGATACGCCTATATTCTGTGGTAAGACTTATGTGCCATGGCAATTATGGCACATAAATCTCCCTTTTCCGTCCCTTTTCCTTTTTATAGCAATAGCAAAAGCATTTAGGCTTATATACAGCCCCATATTGCTTTGCAGCATTATCTGGGTGGTTTACAGTGCATTTGCATATTGGTCCCAATAGTCTGGGTTCTCGTTTTACCAATCTTGGAAGGATGAAAGGCTGAGTTAACCTGGATCCCACTCAGAATTGCATTCTAGGCTGTGGGCAGAGTCTGCCTGCAATACTGCATTCTAGCCACTCTGCTATCAGGGCTCATTTTTATCTTCAAGGGACCTGTCATCGAAGATTGGATGAGCAGTTTTTTTTTTTTTAAAGAAGTAATCTGTCAACTATGGCAAAGTAGAAAGAAGGGAGAAAAAAGGAGGAGGAGGAAAAGAGCTGGAACAAAGAGGCAATGAGAGAACTGTGAAAGTTAAAATGGGGCACCCTGAGCTAGAGGAAAAGCTGGCAACAGCAGGACACCGTTCAGCCCCCACTGCATGGTCAAGAACACTGGCAACTGAAAGAAACCTTGAGCACCAGCTTGCAACCTAGGCACTGGCAGAGAAGAGGAGACTCTGGATACTAGCTGCACTACCCCAGGACAGCCCAGGGCCAAGGGTGGGATTCAAATTTCTTAACAACCAGTTCTGTGGGTATGGCCTAATTTGTGGGTGTGGCTTGGTGGTCATATGACTGGCTGGGCATGGCTTGTATGTAACTATTGTAAATATTTATGTAAATATTAATTTTTTTTATTTAAAAAAGAACAATTTTTACCCCAAATCAGGCAATGCATGCAGGCAGATTGAGTTGCTCACATGATCACAGATTCACTTAGAGGTCTATATATCTGCAATCTGCTACCCGAGTCTGCACTGAAAAACAAAAGCTTCAGTCCTAAGGAAGGTTCAGCTCTGCTTTTAGATTAGCTAGAAAGCAAGAAATCTAATATCCTGCCTTTTAGCTAATCTAAATCTCCTGGCACAGCAGAACAGCTGATGGTCGGGAAAAAAAGAGGAGAAATAGCAACTTAGCAGGCAAGTTTGATGGCCCAGGTAAGGAGTGAGTGGGTGGGGCGTGGAGGGCCGGGGCCAGCCAGTGGTGCAATTTGCCGGTTTTCCAAACTGGGCAGAATCATAACAACCGATTCTATAGAACCGGTCCGACCAGGTAGAATCCCACCCCTGCTCAGGGAACTGATAACAGTCCATCAGACTGATACCATGAGTTGGTGATCATAAATGCCCAGAGAACTGACAGTGGAGCAGCCTGGAGCTGATGGAGAAGCCAAACTTGCTTACCTAACAGGGTGAGCTTCAACAGAGCACTGAACATTGGTAACATTTTGAAGACCTGAAGCATGAGAAGTCCAAGGGGCATTTGATAGGAGAAAAGGAATGGCTGCAATGCCCCCTTGATGCTCTGGTTCTCCTGCCTTGAACCATGTGTCAAGTGGCTTTGACCAGGGTTTGTTGGGGAGAGCAGAAGTTGTATTGGAATAAAGAATATACACACGAGAAGAATTTTAAAAAGCGGATTTGAATTACATTGTAGAAAGTTAGCACCCACTCCTCTCCTAGAAGAATGAAATATTCTAGGAAATATTAAAAAGGCAGAATATTATACCTCCCTGGATGAGAAAAAGAGAAACATGCTCTTGGAAAGCAGCCCGTACCTTTGTTAATAACCCCAGAAAGGCTAGGCCAGCTTATCTACAAGACAAAAGACCTTCAGCTCCAGAGTGATGGGATTAGCCCTCACTCAAGATCCAAACCAGGACAAAGCCATTAAGCCATAATAGGAATTGCCCAAAGCACCTTCATTACATCACCCAGCAAGGTTCAACCAAGCCTGGGACTCAAGATAGCCTATAAAGTTACCCATGCATCAGTGGTGGGATTCAAAAAAAATTACTACTGGTTCTGTGGGCGTGGCTTGGTGGGCGTGGAAGGGAAAGGATAGTGTAAAATGTCCATTCCTTTCCCCACTCCAGGGAAAGGATACTGCAAAATCCCCTTCTCTCCACACCCCACTAACCTGCTTTCCAGCTCCGTTCTCCTGTGCAGGGCAACAAAAGAAGACCCAGCCGATCAGCTGGGACTCAGGAGGCAGAGAATAGATGGGGGCAGGGCCAGTCAGAGGTGGTATTTGCCGGTTCTCCGAACTACTCAAAATTTCTGCTACCGGTTCTCCAGAACTGGTCAGAACCTGCTGAATACCACCTCTGCCGTGCATGGCCCCATGGGAGTCTGACAACCAATCAGAATTTATGCCCTTCCCACAGGAACAGGAAGCAAGTTCAAAGCCCAAGAGAGGGTATAAATCTCACTCTCTCTCTCACCCGTGTGCTCAAACCATATAGTCCTGTCCACCATTAAACCATCTTTCCAAATAGCCTCCATGTTTCCAGTGTCTTTCTCCCCACTTGGAACTGAACCTGGGTGGATATTTCTTCCAACAACAGTATAGGATACTGTTTATGTAAGATACAGAAAATGTTATGTGTGATACTAAAGATAGATGGTAATAAGATATATGTATATTAAGATAGGAAGTTGTCTAAAATCAAATGAACCTGGCACCTCAAATTTAAGGTAAAATCTATATTTTGTTTACTTTCTCCAATAGAGGACCTTGGTACATATGCGTGTTAATTTCTTTAACCAAATCTTCATGCCCCCAAATACTGTTTTTGAATATCTGAATCTTGGGAATACAGCTTTCAGAAAGGTCAGAGTCTAAAATCTACGATGCCAAAGATAATTACCTTTTTTTTACAAAAAAAAATCTGAACCAAGTCACCCAGTTTCTGGGAAATTTATTTGTTTGTTTGTTTGCTTGTTTGCTTGTTTGTTTATGGAAGGCCATTCACTCCCGAATGACTCTGGGCAGTTTATATGGTTAAAATGAGAAGAAAAACAATAAAATATAAAAGAAATATATATTTAAATGACCCAATAAAAGATTCTGTTAATTCACTCTCTGTAGATTGATTTAGCATGGATCAGTTGAGGTGAGATAGAGAAAAAAAGTTGTATCATTCCTGATCATTTCACCAGCTGAATATATCCAACATTTAATGCCATGCTCCTAGGACGGATCTGGCAGTGCTGATTTTGACATTCACCTTTGCATTTCTAATTTCCTTGATGATAGGTGGAGAACTGGGAAAAACCGAGAAAAGTCTGGATCTTTCCTGCACTGTTGTAACTTACATAAAACATCAAGGTGCCATCTATGTACATTCAGAACAGAGTGAAAATGCAAATAGAGCTCTGCCTTGGGGCTTGTAGTGAGGGAAGCCTGCCACCTTGCTTATAGAAGACACACGTGTGCTTCCCATTCTCTTTAGGCCATACTGCACGAAGACGCTAAATGTCTGAGGATCCAGGGAGGCATTCTAGGGGAAAGAAAGAACATGCCCATCCAAGATTGAGTTTGCTGAAGAGGGATTAGAGAACATTTTCTTCAGGCCAAACATTCTGGCATCTGCTGCATTGAGGGTTTTCCCTCATAGTGTAGAAATACAGTAACAATGAAGCGCTCAATAGTAAATCTGCTTCCTGAACTCTGTTGTTGGCATTCCTCATTTCTGATAGATCCCATTTCTACTCTTTCTTCCCCTTCCAATATTCACAAGAGTTAACTGAAAGGCCAGAAAAGTCTGATCTATCAAAATGCTATCCTGTTTCTCATATACAGCGACATACATCGGGGACAGGAAGAGAACTGAGTTATGATTCATCTGATCCAGAGGATTACTCTTCCTGAAACCAGGACATTTCCTTATTCAGTTACATCTTAATTTGGCACCCACGGCTAACAAGAAACTACTTGCATTTTTGCAATTATAATATTCAATGTTTTCTGTACGTTTCTGGTTTTGTCAGTAAATAATGTCAGATTTGTATTGAGCAACATTATCATTGTAACACGTTTTAATTTCAAGCACAACCCAGACCCATTGACTTTTGCATCCCACTGGTTTTGATAATAAAACATAGCTGTTTTAGACTGTGAATTCATTTGTTTGTTTGCTTGCCTGCTTGCTTGCTTGTTCAGTTTCTATATCTGCCCATCTCAGTCAATGACTCTGAGCGGCTTACAATTCAAAAAATATATTACAATCAAAATACTACAAACATTTTAAAGCAATAAACTAATAAAAAAACATCCAGATTAAATATACATAGGAGCAAGAGAGTTGGCCAGTTAGCAATACAGTCAGGAAACAGGGCCACCTTCACATTCAGTATCCCAGTCACAGAAACATAGCAATATACCACTTCACAGTGTTTTACAGCCCTCTCTAAGTGGTCTACAGAGCCAGCATATTGCTCCCAATAATCTGGGTCCTCATTTTACCAACCACGAAAGGATGGAACTTGGAAGGCTGAGTCAACCTTGAGCCAGTCTGGATTGAACTCCAGGAGTGGGCTGTGAGTTAGCCCTGCAGTACTGCATTCTAACCACTGCACCACCATGGCTCATAGCCTGGTTATTACGAAAGGCTAACAGGATTGGAGCCATTCTGATCTCTAAAGAGAGGATGTTCCATAGAGCAGTGGCCACTGTGTAAAAAGCCAGTCTTCTACTCCCCACTATTTGGCTGATGGGATCTGCAACATGCCCATCCTGCTAGATCTAGTTGATCTAGCAACAAGATGCAACAAGAGTTGTGTTCTATATTAGCATTCTCCAAACCTCGCAATCCGATTGGTCCACACGGGCCGCAATTTGATTGGTCAACTGAGCGGCCATGATTGGTGCTCTAAGAACCTCCCGCGATTGGCCGAGCCGATCGCAGGAGATTCAAAGCCCTGTCATTGGCCGCCGAGCCGCCGGCCGGCTCTATAAGAAAAGCCACGCTGAGTGCAGGTACTGGACCTAACTGTATATTCAATAAAGAGCTGAATGTGCACTTCGAGTCTCGCGTCTCAATGCGACCCGATCTACCTGGGACCGATCTACCCGGGACCGATCTCCCAGACTTAACAAGTTGCATTTGGAAAAATGCAATTCCTCAGGTACCAAGCCATGTAGGACTTTAAAGGTAACCACCAGCACCTTGAATTGCACCCAGAAACACACTGGTAACCAAGGCAGCTCACATAAAAGTGGCATTACATATGCCATGTATCTGGCACCATTTACACAACTGCATCTGCAACAGTTGAAGTTTCCAAATGATCTTCAGGGTCAACCCCGTGTAGAGGGTGTTACAGTAGTCTAAATGAGAGGTTGTCTATACGCTTTTTAAAATTGTTAATAAGTCACATAATTAATTCATCACTGCAACATGAATAAAATACACCTCTTCTTGCAGGTAAAAATAGATTCTGAACATAGAATTTCTGTTCGTTTGACATCTGCAATTTGTACTATGTACTTTTCAATGATAATGCTTTGGATTTTCAAAATGCTATTCATAATTATTCAGATCACACCCCACCACCACATTAACCCAATCCCGGCTGCACCGGCGGGTGCCAGGGTGGAAGAAAAAAGAAACCCAATATTGTTAGGAATGTTCCTGGAGGCTTTTTTTGGGCAAAAAGTCGCCCAGTCCCTCACAACGGTATTCAGATCACATACCATACATTAACAATCTGTACCTGATAAATATTGTTATGGAATGTTTCTTTCTTTAGGTAAAAGAACAGATTTGAGATATTAAATATTGAATTAACCTCAAAAATAGAATAGAATAGAATACTTTTATTGTCATTGCATTCAAAATACAATGAAATTTGAAAGCTACTCCAGCACAGTGCCCCAAACACCACATTACAATCACACTAGACAGTATTTAAAAATTAAAATAATTAAAGTAATAATAATAATAATTAAAAACTTAGTCTAAAACCTATTTAAAACATATATTAAGTTAGATAGTTTAAAAACACCACTTATACATAACCTCAAAAATACATGATATCTTTTTAAACTCAAAATGCATAATTCATTAGGTAATATTTCTGATATTCAGTGCTTAAATTTCCAGTTGTTTGTAGAGCTTTGAATGTGTGTCCGTGCGTGTATGTGTGTGTGTGTGTCTTAATTTGTGGCAGAATTATTCGCGCAAATTCTTTGCTTAGATAGAAAAGCTTGTTTACCCAGGTATTCCTGATGGAAATAGAACAGATGAATTTAGTAATATGCAATATGTACCAAGACAGCATTCTAGATTATTTCATTTCTAATATTAATGTTTGAATTATAAATGAAAACAATTAAACTGAGGTTGTAGAATTTCATCAAATGTAAGGGGAAGTTTTGGAAGTTTTATAGTGATCAAACTCTATTGTTTTCTGAAAAGTGCCACTCTAAACCCAAATTACTGGATCTTTTGCTTTCCAATAAATGACACTCTTCATAATTACTCCAGGTAAAATGTATGTGTGTGTGTGTGTGTGTGTGTGTCAGAGGTGGTATTCAGCAGGTTCTGACCATTTCTGGAGAACCGGTAGCGGAAATTTTGAATAGTTCAGAGAACCGAAAAATACCACCTCTGACTGGCCCCGCCCCCATCTATTCTCTGTCTCCCGAGTCCCAGCTGATTGTCTGGGTCTTCTTTTGTTACCCTGCACAGGAGAATGGAGCTGGAAAGCAGGTTAGTGGGGTGCGGAAGGAATGGGATTTTGCAGTAACCTTCTCCCAGGAGTGGGGAGGGAATGGAGATTTTACAGTATCGTTCACATGCCACGCCCACCAAGCCACGCCCACAGAACTGGTACTAAAAAAAATTGAATCCCACTACTGATGTTTGTGTGTATAGTTGGGATGTGTGAGTTCGGTTTGATCCATTGCTTGACTCAATGCCTATTGATTTAGAAGTATGCCTGAGATTCAGATTTGCCATTTCTATGAAAATATAAACAAGACTACTGTATAAACCATGATTTTACCTTAGAGAAAACAAAATAGGCCTTGGCATTCAGTCAACTAATTTGTTAGATTAACATATATTATCAAATATTACATTGGCTGTAATCCTTTGGATAGCAATTTTAATTTTTATTATTCATAATACATCCTTATGAAACCTTGAAAAAAGTGTCACGCCTTTAAGTTTGGAATATGCACCTAAACAATTATTGTTTCTCTGCCATTCTCACAAGATTATGGGGGAGAGAATTGGAGAAATATTATGAACTCTGTCTTTACATCTTAGCGCAATGTCAATCAGAAATAATAATAAATGTAGATCATCTCGGTATAAATTTTGTGCCTGGTCATTAATCCCATATAATGGATAAGTCCATCTGGCATAGGACGAGCCTTTCTTAACTATTTTATCCTGGAGAAATCCTTGAAATAATTTTCAAATATCAGGAAACTCCTGCATAAAAACCACACAAAAATATTGAAAGCTTCATAATACAAGTCACTTTTATCGTACACAATTTATGTCTTACAGAGATTTTACAATAACAGCAAAGTGGTAGACTTGCAGCTGAGTCATGGTGCATAAAAATTCCTACTACTATGAACACTACCATTGCATGGTAGGTAAACTTTTTTTAAAAAAATGATGTTTATTTTTTTTTTAAATCACAATCTCAAGAACAGCTGATCTAGACTTCATGGACAATTTGAGCAGTTTGAAGGCAATGAGCAGAACTGTGATCTGGGATTCTTGCCTTTACCTCCACCTCTCAGACTTGTGAAATTCCTAATCATCATTTCTCTTGATTATTTTACTCAATGGTTGTCTAATCTCTTCTTAAAAACATCCAGCATTGGAGCATTCACAATGTCTGGAGGAAAGTCATTCCACTGATTAATTGTTCTTTCTGCAAATTTCTCCTTAGTTCTAGTTTTCATTGTGTCTAGCATGTGTAGATTTTTCTGACATTGTATGCCATATGTTGAATAAATCAATGAATAAATTAATTAAATCATTATAGGAGTGTATCTAATGCAACTCTTAAAGCAATGGCATTTTTTCTAGGATCATCCCAGAAAGAGCTTATATGAATAGTAGAGAGAGAGAGAGAGATGTGCTCACATGATGTCCAAAGCACTTCTGTTAAATCATTTTTAAAGGATGCACCACTCTGAAAGACGGAAATAATTCAAGTCCATTACATTGTTCATATAGAAGTACATATGCCAGTGCTTGGGGGATTTCATGATATGTGTAAGGAGAATGGCAAGGGGAAAAGAATGTTTAATACAAAAAAAGTATGGTTTATAGCATTCACTATGAGAATTGATTTGATATGGTCTCCCTGTGTGCTAAGCTCCATGATTTGTTACTACTTGTACTTTCCTGGCTATGTGCCAACACCAACATTTAAGCTGTTAACCTTTCCTATATGGCAGGGGTGTCAACCTCGAATTCATTGAGGGTCGCACCAGGGCTGTGTTTGATGTGGGGGGGGGGCAGGGTGGGTGTGGCTGGGATGGGAGTGGCCAGCATGATGTCATTTGTGTCGGGGGCGCCTGTGGTGGCCCTAATGCTCCGCCAGTGAAAACGGGCTCCCAACTCCATTTTCAGCTGCGACAATTTCCTGCAAGCCTCTGCCAGCAAACATGGAGCTTGGGACAGGGTGAAATTCAACCACCTTGCACCACCTCAGGAGAGGTGGTAGGGACGATTTGAATCAGTTTGGAGACATGACAGGGATGATTTGAATCAGTTCGGAGAGGTGGTAGGGACGATTTGAATCACTTAGCCACACCCACACCCACCTGCTTTCTTCCTTTCAGAGACTGAGTCCCACCAAACCATGCCCACCGATCCACGTCCACAGAGCCGGTAGGGAAAATTTTTAAATTTCACCTCTGGCTTGGGAGGTCTGCCCACAGCCCTTGCGGGCTCTGTTTTCGGCTGCCACAGCCTCCTGCAACCCTCTGCCAGTGAAAATGGAGGTCGCGTGGCCCTCCCAACCTCCATTTTCACTGGCAGAGGCATCATGGGCCAGTCCTTCACTGTTTCCAGGGTGGCTCTGTGGGCCAGATCTAAGCACCCCCTCACACAGGCCGGATCTGGCCCCTTGAGTTTGACACCCCTGCTATATGGCAAGTATTCTTAATTGTGGGTGATGGCCAGATTTGAAGGGGCATTCCATTTACTTCCACTCTGTCTAGATACAATATAGCAGCTTTTGCTGGCTTGCTGGCACGAGATCATACTTTGCCTAAGATCCAGGTGTTGGCTGTCTCTTTCAGCAGCCTTTGGTCCTTGGCAAGAATACCTCCTGGAATAGCTCCAACTCTAAGCATTGTTCAAGACAATTCAACCATGATCAAGATTCTGTTGTTTAGTCTGATCTTTCCCTTCTTCCAAAGCTGGCTCTTCCTGGCCATCCTGATGAATGGCATCATGCTTGGTCCTGGCATTAAGCTTGCAGGCCTATGCCAGCAACCCTGAACATTGCACATTTTTTACCGTGCTATAGGTCAGGAGACCAGCATGTTCAGCATGCGTCAAGATCCTACTCCAGGAAGAATCACCATTGAAAGAGATGTAAGGTGAGACTAAGCAATGGCACCTCAACCTTGCCAAAGTTGACAAAGGAAGTTTGATCTGTTGCAGTACAAAGTACAAAGACTGTTGAAGAAGAGTTCCATCCCCAAGAACAACTTCTCATATTGATTTAGTGTGTAAACAGGGGTGGGATACGACAGGGTTAACTACCGGTTCGGGATTTACGAGCTTCCCTGCATGCTGCGAGCTGCATGCCTGTAAATCGTCATCAGCACACCGCGGGCAGAGAAGCAGCCTTTGAAACAGCCCTCTTTTCCTGCTTTTTTAACTGCAGCTGTGCCTCGTTCGGCAGCTGAAGTTGAAAAGTCAGGAAAAAAGATCAGGTAAGAGCCCAGGTGGACGGGTGGGCAAAAACATCAGCAGACACAGAACCGGTTCTATGTCTGCTGCTCTTCAGAGCTACCGGTTCTACATAGGTGGACAGAACCGGTAGAAACCTGTGTGTAAGCCTGGCTTGCCCAGGCTAGGTGGATTGCTCCCAGATTACATTCTGCTTTGCTTACACAAACTAGCAGCCAACCTCTCCAGGCAGAATAGAAGTCCTTTCTGAATTTCATAATTGTATTAAAATGGGAGAAACTATCTAAATTCTTTAATTATTTTAGGAGTCATGGCTCCACAAAGTGTGAAAACTCCTGCCATTTGAGTTTTCTTTTCATTTACAAATCCTCTGTTAGAGTGAGCAACTTCTCTTAACCAGAGAGCCATACTAGAACTTCCTGGATGTACCACATCCTGTACTCCAAAAATGAATGAGGGCAGGAACTACCTTAATGGGTGAAATGGAGGCCATATTGCATACCTCAGTAAAGCTTACAGAATCCATATTATTCCTTAACCTCCACCACCCACTAGTTGAAAAAATGGGGGGGGGGAGCCACTTTGTTGACTTCATCCTTTCTAAAAGAGCTCAAGGATCATAAAATTATGTTGGCAGGCTGCATGCTGTTCCTTGGACACCTTTTTCTTCCTTTATTCTATAGGTTCTATACCTTCTTCTGAAACAAGCTTCATTTGATTAAATCCAACATTACTTCTCCATATATTGACGATATTGTGACTTTCCTATCTGTGTGTTCTTTTGGCATGTCACTCTAAACTACTTTTCTCCATGTCTGGGGAAGACAGGCCCCAGCCCCTTGCAAAAATAGTATCATGAGTAACATAATCATACAGGTATACAGGTCTCACCTGCTGCCATTCTCCTGAGGTTATAATGAAAAATATGCTCATTTAATCAGATCTTGTTACCACGCCTTATAGGTTATCATTTTTTTCCAGGAAAAACAAGCAGGTCCTGCCCTTTTCTAAAAGCTGAGGTAGCAAAGTACATGTGGACGTGTGACACTGCCAGCAACATTTCTATGAGTTGACTCATTGCAAATTACTTCCGAATTTCTGTTTTCCATTGTAAAATGTAGTGGGTGTAAGTGAGAGAGAGGGAAGGAAAGAAATTGGCTGTCTCTTCAAAAACTTTTTTTTTTTAATTTTTGGCCTTGGAGAGAGTCCTAACCTCAAACCTTGGTGGCTGTTTGGACATTTTTTGTTGTGTATACATAAGTGGCTGTAGCACTGCAGGATGCAATGTCTCCTAGAGACATCTTCTTGTCATCAGGATAAGTAGAGTTTTTGCCAGACTTGGGTTTGGTACAACTCATTTTTTTCTTTGGAATCAATATGAAGGAAAGTTTTAAAAAATGGTTAAATAAAAAGAAAATATAAGCAAACTGATAGGGCACTATTAAAAATCTATTTGTCTTGATTCTTTCCTCTCCTTCCCCAATAGGCTTGGTTTGGTTTAGTTCACTCTTAATAGAAACTGGTACATTTTTTCTGGTAGATTACTACAAAAATGTTGATGTATATATAGTCTATTAAAAGCCTCAGTACACTAGTTTATACGATGGATCCCTAATGTCTATGCTTGAGGTTATCAAACTTTTTCATGTAATAGAATATCCTGTTCTCTCTCTCTCTCTCTTTCTCCCTCTCCCTCTCCCTCCCCCTCCTCTCTGATGCAAATGGCTGTGGAACCTTCTTGGAACTGTTGAAAGGACTCCAGTATTGTAGACTGGAAATAAATGATGTCGTATCCCTCCCCTTTGTTGTGAGAGGGCTGTTCAATTCTTACATAGATGGCCTCTTTCACCCCTCTTTCAAACTAGTAGTACTCTCTGTCCAAAATGTGGATTTTGCTGTCTTCAGAACAGTGGCCTTTGTCTTTTCAATGCAGATGGACTGTTGAATCTTGTCCTGGTAGGTTTGTTCTCTAATGTTGTGACATGCACTTATGAAGTGGTTTTGTTTCTCCAATGTACAGATCTGCACATGGTTCACTGCATTGTACTGCATATACTACATTGCTCAATTTGTGTTTGGGTATTTTATCATTGAGGTGAACAAGCTTCTGCGTTAGTGTATTCTTGGGTTTGAAGTATACACATATGTTGTGTTGGCTGAAGATTCTCCTGAGCTTTTCTGATATTCCTGCAATATATGGAATGACAACATTGCTTCATTTATTGTTCTCTTCATTGTCTGTTATGGAGGAGGTGTAAGATCTTTTTTTTTTTTTTTTGGGATTTGGGATAACCACACACTCTGAGGGCTTCCTTGAAGTGTTTCGGGTTTTTTTCTTTCCCATCTTTGCTGGTAGGCAGGCCTTTAGCTCAGTGATGTAGGGTTTTGAAGACTCCTATTTTGTGCTCCAGTGGGTGGTGAGAATCAGAATGTAAATATTGATCTCTGTGTGTGGGTTTTCTGTAAACTTTAATGTTAAGAGTTTCATCTTCCTTAATGTGGACGGCATAGTCCAGGAAGGCTAGACTATTTTCCTAAACATCTTCCCATGTAAGTTTGATGTATCTGTCCACAGAGTTAATATGTTTGTTGAACACTTCCAATTCCTGTGTTTTGATCTTGACCCAAGTATTGTCCACATACCTATACCAGTGAGTGGATGGAATTCCTGTGGTCTAGGGCTTTGGTTTCTTCCTCTTCCATATAGAGATTGGCTACAATGGGGGGACACAGGTGAACCCATGGCATAGTTGTGTTTTCGTCTGTACACACCTTCATTTTATTTAAAATAGGTAATGGTCAGAGATCCAGCATGACATATATGTGGTCTGGGCTGAGGTTGGTTCTGTCACCTAGGGTGCTGCCTTGTAGCACTTGTTTCTTCACTACTGTGAGAGCTTTGGTTGTTGGAATGCAGAAGAAGAAGGAAATCACATCATAGGAAACAATGGTCTCATCCAGATCCAGTTTTAGTTTCCATACTTTGCTGGCAAAGTCCTGTGAATTGTTGATATGATTGGTGGTGTTGCCAACTAGAGGACCTAATAAGGTGGTTAGATGTTTTGCAATGTTGTAGGTGACAGAGTTGATGCTGCTGACAATTGGTCTGAGTGGAGTTTCCTCCTTATGGATTTTTGGGAGTCCATACATGCAGGGGTAGCTTCTCCAGGGCAAAGGCAGCAACATTGTGGCTTGTCAATTGTATTGTCCTTCAGTAGGTGTTGCAAGAAATCTATCACCTTTTTCTTGTAACTGCTCATGGAGTTTCTCTTCAGAGTCTCATATGTACCTGTGTCCTTCAGAAGACTGTTCACTTTGGCCTTGTAGTCACTGTGTTCAGGATGATTGCACACCTTCCTTTATCAGCTGGCAGGATTTTGATATTTGGATCTCTTCCTAGGGATGTTAATGCTCTACTTTCTTGAATTGTGAAGTTGGAAGGGGGTGTTTTGGCACGGGCAAGGACTGCAGATACCTTCATCCTTAATTGTTATGCCTCTATTCTGCCAGTTTATTGTTCTTGATGGCTGACTCTGTGGTAGTAAGGAAATCTACAATTGTAGCTGTTCTGGTGTTACTGCAAAATTCAGTTTGTCCTGTGAACAAAACATAATTTTTTGTTTGGGTAAGCTCTCTGTCAGGCAGATTTCTCACCCATTGATCAGTTTTCTAAGACATGCCATGGTCCATCTGGGTTGGTTTTTCTGTTTTGTATGTTTTTCCTGCCTAAGCTGTAGGGTAGAAAATTTGCCTTTTTGTCATTCTTTGCTCTTGTTGTGTTGTGTTAGTTGTGCCTTCTTTATAAATTCTGTGACCTATTCTAATATTTCTGTTGGTAAAAGTGATTTCAGCTCTGTCTTATTCTTTCATTGAGAAATTAGAGTTCTGCTTTCTGCAGGATGTTCTCTGACTATGTCCCTTCGCTGTTGAACACAGGCACAGGCTGTTGGGGATGAGTCTGTGTTGTCTCCATCTCAAATTGAAGCGCAAATGGCTCCTATAGTCTGCAATTTTTCTGGAAATCCATTCATACTTCCACACTATTTGAAGGGTGTTCATCCCCAAAGCACCTTGGCGCAACCATGACCTGGATGACTGAGAATCTCCATAGACATTTAGCTATAGTGGAAATTATTAACCTATTAGTAGTATTGATGAAAGATTTAGCAAGCCATTGTAAATGGAAAAAAAAGTTTATGAATGACATCTTTTTAGCAACATGTCTTGAAACATGTCTCTTGGGTTCCATCTTGTAATGATAATTGCCCTGACAAAATATATAAATGTTCAATATACAGTTATCTGAATGTATAATGAAGACAATTATGAATTGTGGCCCTTCTAATCCAAGTCAACAATCAATCTGATAGTTTTGCACAAATGCATTCTGTCCTATTTGATGATGAGTAAATGGTGCATGCATGCAACGTCTTCAGGGAATAGCCAGAACAAATTGACACTGAGGAAAAGTCACTGCTATGCCATAGGGGTTAATGTAAACTTCCACCCAAGACAGTTCATGAATTCACATGGGTTAAAGGATCTATGGTTCCAGTAGAAAGGCCACTGTCATTCAAACTGCATTTGAACTTTGGAATTGAAAGAGCACTGACAGAGTAAAAGTCATGAATGTTAAACAAGACTACTGCTTCCTTCAGCTGCTATTTTATTTTACAGTATTGTCCACCAGTAGATTCTGGTTCTGCCTGAACTAAAGACTAACAATATAGTTTACTCTTGGTGAGAAAAAGTAAGAAAAAACTAACAATTCAAAAGCTTGCTTTGGTTAAGACAGAGAAATAGTACTAAGGATCTGGACAACTACTAAAGGGAAGCAATAAGGCATATACAAAATATCTAAAAATAAGACTGTGTTGTCTTAATTTTCAAGGATTAGCAAAAATGTAACCCATGTTATTCTCCACTCCTAATAACTAAGGAGTTCATTTCTCTCTTTTTTTAAAAATAAAAAGAACTTGGATTGATTGCTTTAATAAGTGTGACTCAGAGAACGAAAGGGTTAAATCTTGATCCTTGTAGAAGACCAAAGGCACTTTCTGCATGAATGCTTCCAAGTGTTACTTAAGCACCAAAAGCTGTGGTTAAAAAGTAAACTTTATGGATAATTGATCTACACTATCTTTAATATTCTCAATAAAACTGTCTTTCACTGTGTTTCTTCCAGACCAATAGATAGGTCTCAGTGACATTTATATCTTGATTGATTCAACTCTGGACAATCTCTCTCCTTGCTGGTTGCTTCCATGCTATTTGAGCAAAATGAGAATAATAAACAGGAGAGTTATATGCAAATAAAGTCTTTGCAAAAACATACAAATAACAGCACTCACTTTTTTGGCAGACAAAAAAATAAGGGTTTCCTTCTTCATTCATCCTCACAATTCACAATTCCTTCATCCTCATTCATCTTCACAATTCACAGTCCATCTGCTTTAAACACAACACAAGACTTCTGAAATCCTAAGATCCTGGATGATAGGGTTGCATACCTTTTTGAACCTGGTTCAATATTTAATAGCCGATCTTCAAAAAGGATAGGTTATGAGGCAGAGAATAATGGTGTTGCTCTACCAGCATGGTAGATCAGCTCTGTGGATAATGAGAATAAGGGCAAGGACTTAAACCTGTTATACACTGGATGTGCAAACAAGGGAAACAAGCAAACTGACAGAGGTATGTCTAGTGGTAGTCCAAGACAGAATAGGACATGGGGGGAAATTCTTTTATGTTCTTCATCCAGGAAACACCAGAATTAATGCAAGATACATAAAGATGCCACTGTGTAGGAATATGATAACACTGAAAATAAAAATACTATTTTTTCAGGGCAAGGGGAAAAACAAGATGATAGCCTGTTTGACAGATTAATTATTATATGGAGCTTGTATGTTATGGATCATGTGCAAATCAGGGTTACACAAAGCATCTGGATACTTCAGTGAGTCACTAGAATGAAAACACTTAAAGATATATTCTTTGAAATATTAAGTCCAACCTTCACCTTATCAAGAACTTTCTTTTTAAAGAAATTTAAAGGAACCAAACACTTTGTGAAATTTTGCATTAGCAAAAGAAAAAACAAAAGCCTATCAAGTATCATGATAACACAGACATATGTAAAACTTGCAAATTGTATCATGTAGGTTTGGAATATATCAGAATACATAGCCTATAGCAGTGTTTCTCAACTTTAACAACTTTAAGATGTCTGGACTTCAACTGCCAGATAGGTGTGTCAAACTGGCGGCTGGTGGACTGGAAGCATCACGCACAGGCCACACCCACCCCAGGTTAAGGTAGCAGACTAGAAACCAGGAGACAGTGTGTTCTAGTTCCACCTTAGGCTGAAAGCTAGTTTGAGTGACCTTGGACCACTCATTCACTCTCAGCCCTAAGAAGAAGGCAGTGGCAAACCAGTTCTAAAAAACCTTGGCAAAAAAATTTCAGTGACTTCTCCAGGCGCTCTCCTAGAATTGGACATGATTGCACAACAAAAATACACAAACAAAGCCGGAAATAATTTCAGATGGAATTTATGCATTCAGATGTATTATAGTACAAAGCTACAGTATCATGCGTAAGTTTTTAAGATTCTCAAACAGAAATACTGAAATGATCTAGTCCTCCAAAGAAAAACACTCATAAATTAAATCTGTGGATTTTTTTTTGCTTCTTTTACATGAAAAGCAAGATCTAGTGATTTCTCCCCCATATTAAAGTATAATACATTTTTAATTAAACTGTCTCCTTCTCTCTTTTTTCCTCCTAGTTTACTCTCTTCTTTTTTGCTACTTGCTTTGTGTTTTCATTTAAAAAGTACAGGATTTTTTTTAAAAAAAGCACTGAGTAATGTAAAGAGAAAAGGGAAATATAAGTGTCAGCACATGCCTGTGTGAACATATGCACGTACACAGACGCAATCACTTGGCTTTAGTGTTCATTTAATGATTCCTGTAATTATTTTAAATTGTATGACTAGCAATCTCTTTAAAAGTATAGCATTGAAACACACTGTTTCAAGTCTTGAAAATATTAGTTGTAATTGTTGAAACTACTAACAAATAACTAGTGCAGATACTATTTATGCAGATGTCCTGGTGTTTTAAATGATTTTTATACTTGGCCAGGTTCCAGAAAAAAAATAAGCATGATTAAATCCAATGAAGACGATTCCTACATGGTTAAGTGCTTTTTACTACCGATATTGCAAAATATGATAATCTCTTACAGCAAAAACAACAAAGCCTTGTGCCACTTAAAAACAGAAGAATTTTAATGTAGTAACTATTTTAATGGGACAGATTCTATTATGCAACTCATAATATGGATTTTTTAATGTCTCCATAAAATTGTTTGCATCATCCCATGTTTCTTTCATGTTTAAGCTTCATGAATTTTTTTTTCAGTTAGAGAATATAGTACATGATTAAACCTGTTCTGCTGGAAAAAAAAACTAAATTCCCTTTAGGCTTTGCTCCCTCTAACAGATTCTAATGATAAAAATCTGTAAATGGAAGAAACATTTGACTATTGATCTGGGATTAAAATGAAAGCCACTTACTGCTGATCAATAAGTGACCTCAGTATCAACCATTTGTCCGTCTTTTTTAAACATGGATTCCCCCAGCACGACTTCCCTTAATGCCAACTAGGGCTGAGTAGAGCTCTGAAGAGATGATTTGATTCAAAGGAGATTAAATGACTTACCTCTTTAAATCAAATCTTCAAATCAATCTAAGGCGTCAAATAGAATCAGGTTCCTTTGAATCTCTTCAGAGAGATGTGAAAGTGATTCAGAGATTCAACAGTGTCTGTGAAGTTATGAATCTTTGCAGGGTCTCAAACACTGGGACAAATCTCATTCTGTACGTGGCCAAATGGGGTGTGAGGGAGGGGGGCAGAGGTTGCACTGTGTGACATGATGGACTGTCTAAAATTGGCAAAATTAATGAATATTTATCTTCACAAATTGTCTCTCACAGCATTTGTGGAATTGTGCTGTACTATTTGTGTCTTATTCTGCTAAAATGTGAATAGAAAGATTTACTTGGAAGGAAAGAGAGAAGCTGATATATTTTGTTCGTGTTTTTTAATCTGGCTTGCTATTTCTTTATGAATCTACTACTCCCTTTTCCCAAATCCATATCCTTTTATCCTTATCCTCCTTTCATCCTTTCTTTGTCTGACTTGAAGTCTCCCTTTCCAGTTTATCTACAAGGCTTTCAGTCTCTTTTTCCATTTTCCCTGATTTCCCTTGAAAACAATTCCTCTGTTTTCTTTTGGCTATTTATTTTTTGTTCTGAACTGAATGAATATGTAACCGAGTATTAATAGGTTTGAGATTATGTATTTTCTGCTGAATTATTCTGTGTAACATATACTATTTATATATTTCATAGTGCATTATATATACAAATATGATGGCACATATATTTCCCAAAGTTTTTAAAGATTTTTGATTAAATTGTATAAACAGTAAATAAGGTTATCATAACCAGAAGATGACTTAGCCAATAAGATAAATTAATTTCTGTGCCTACAAACTTTATTATGCTGTCCTAGAAAAGCAAGTGGTCTCTTCTTTCTTAAGTACAAGATATTTCTATTTTAAAAAATCAGTCTAACATAGGTTGTCTATAGGTTGTTTATTAGACAGTTTAGAGTCTACTGTGTTGTACTGTATTTCTCAACTCTGTTCCATAAAAAGGAAATGATTAATATGTAAAAAAAATGTATTGCTGGGAAATCTTTGAAGTTATCTGCCTGAAGCTGTGCAAATTTAATGTCTTCTGAAAGTTTATCATTTCTGTTGTTTTCTCATTTGGCCAAAATGAAGCCGCAACAATATACTATTTGATGTTTTCCCATTTTATTCTATTCTATTCTGTATTTTTAATCAAACTTTGGTTCTGAACTTGATTTGAATCAACCATTACTGAAATGTCAGTGTTCACATTTCAAACTTATCTTGGCTTATTTGCATTTATCACAGATTTTCCACACTGACATATAGTGGCTTAAATTTCTGGGAGAATTTAAGGAGCATTCTTATGGGGGCTTTCAGAGAATGACAATGTTATACTTGCAATGGACAGTTCCTGCTCTTTTTGGTTAAGTGTTTATCTTTTACTTGGACATATATTTAAACTACCAAAAAACATTTCAGAGGACCATGATTGACAGTTAGCAGGTATGTATATAAAAAGAAAGAGTAAATTGGTTTTAGGTAATTGCAGAATCTGATAAGGTTGAGTTGCGTGCAAGTGTAAAATTAGGGTGAAGACAGATACTAAGTCTTGAATCTCAAGGTCATCATTGACTAATGCATTCTTGGACATTTTGTCAAAAGTGAACTTTTACCAAACAATGGAAAAAACCCAAACTGAAGGTTACTGAAGCAAAAGTCCTTGGCTGTACAGGGGCTTAAAACAAAACCCTAATTATACCAAATCTCTAAGATGTGAAGTTCACTGTTATCAGAGAGGAATGAGAGAAAACAACGGTTAGCAATTGCTTCCTGGGACATGCAAAAGAGTTCTGTCATGTAAATAAATATAATACCATACATGTAAGTACCCGTGAAAAACTTAAGAAAACATATATATATATATATATATATATATATATATATATATATATATATATATATATATATATATATGTATGTATGTATGTATTTTCCCACAAACAAAGCTGAATGCCATACATGTAAGTATTCAGCTTTAAGAAAACGGTATATATATATATATATATATATATATATATATATATATATATATATATATATATATATATATATATATATATATATATATATTTTATAGTTGAATTTGTATTATAAATCACTAGGAAATTTTAAAATAGGGAATATCATGCAATTTTTAAAAATAAGTTGATAAATATTTTGAGAAGAATTGGCAGTAAGGAAACCATTCTGCTTATTTCAGAGGCATATATTGATTGGACATTGTAAAGAACAGAAGGTTGAATTAAGTGAATATTGGTCTTATCTAGCAAAGCTCTTTTGTTGTTTTAAGTTCTCACGTAGCATTGAAGAATGGACCAATGGATGTTTGGGGCTGCTGAACACACCAGGAATTTTGAGAGTATTCACAACAGTACACCTCTTGTGACTTGCTAGATGTTGGACCAGGAGCAAGGAGAGTCAGCTTCTACTTTGTCCTCAGCCAAACATGACCCTTTTATAATTTAGGGACATTCATAATCTCCAGTCAACCTACTGGGTTGCATTATGGGGAAGGATCACTATGTGCACTTTGAGCTCCTAGAGCAGGGGTGTCAAACTCAAGGCCTGGGGGCTGGTTCTGGCCTACGAGGTACTTAGATCTGGCTCATGGGGCCGCCCTGGAAACAGTGAAAGCGCCCCACAGCACTTTTGCCAGCAAAAATGGGCCCTCGAGTTTGTTTTTGGCTGTCACAGCCTCCTGTAACCCTCTGCCAGTGAAAATGGAACCGCCCTCCCGAGCTCCATTTTCACTGGCAGAGGGTTGCAGGAGGCCATGGCAGCCAAAAACGGAGCTCAAGAGCTTATTTTTGCTGGCAGAGTGCTTGGGCCACCACAAGCACCTCCAACAGGAGTAACATCAAGCTGGCCATGCCCACCCTGGCCACACACACCCTTCCCCCCCTCCGAGGTCAACACAACCATGATGCGGCCCTCAAGGAAATTGAGTTTGACACCCCTGTCCTAAAGGATATAAATCCAACACATTAAAAATAAATTTGCTTAATCTCAAAAAGCTACCTTGATAGGCATGGCCAATCCCCAAACACCATTTTGTAGAAGACAAATGGTAAAACTTGTTATCTACCATCTTCTCTAAAGACTGGCATTTATCTAGTTTTAGATAATCTAGTTTCAGGGAGGGCTCTTGACCACCCCAGCTTATCTTTATTAGCTGTTTTTGATTGGGGGCCGAAGTACCTATATGCAAATCAATGCTGGGAGGTTGCGGCTGCTCATCATTTGTTTTACTAAGAATGCCTATAATGCTTTTGTTTGCCCTACAGCATTTTTGTAAATAAAGAAAAATGTATTATTCCTCAGCATTTCTGCTATTTATTTATTGTTTAATTAAACAAACCTTTAGGAGTGGGGAGCTGGTGAAAACATATTGATTACTTTCATGATTGGATTGTGCTCCGGGTATGAACTAATAGGAGGGGGCAATAAGATCGAGGTTAGACCTTGACAGTTTTTCCTTAATAACTTGTCTTGTCTTTTTAGCTCCTTGTAAACTTCTGCATCTCCTTTGATTTGAATAAACCATGTGCCTGAGAAAGATGTGGGCAACGTTGGAATCCAAGCCTTCTACTACTGCATTGGAATTTCAGAAGGAACATGGAAGCTGTCCAAACATTGAACTATATTTCCTTCCTTCCTTCCTTCCTTCCTTCCTTCCTTCCTTCCTTCCTTCCTTCCTTCCTTCCTTCCTTCCTTCCTTTTTAAGTACAAATCTGTTTGGATATCATTTCCAAACCCATGTAATTTTCACATGTTTTCTGTTATTGCAACCATGCCAAAAAGCCCCCATTAAATAATTTTGGCATGTTCTTTAATTAATGGAATATTGATTTTGTTGAACTTTTATGCTTGACAGCTGTGAAGGAAGTGCTCAAATGACTATTATTTCTCTCCTGCACTACAATTAAAAGGTTTTTTTAATTGTTTTATGGTAATACATTCCCATTTTTATCCCCTTGTACACATAGAAGATTAGAAATATGTCAGAGAAATTGAAAACAATCCCACATGGGCCAAAATATGTTTGATTACAGGAGTTCAATAAGTAAAAGGAAAAAAAATAAAATGATCTGTAATTAGTTGATGATATCTATGTTAGGTTGTCCCAGCCCTTTTCACTCCCAGAATATAAAAAGCAGCATTGAGATCTCTGATAACATAGTTTAATTAAAAGGCAAATAAAGGTGTATTTTTGTAATGTTATCTACATGAGAAAATGGTCAGCATAGAGGTTTACCATGTTGTAAAGAAGAAATATTGAATTCTTAAAATGGAATTGTGAAGTAGGTATTTAAAAAAACACGTATAATTAAAATCAGACTCCAAATCAAAAATAATTACATTATTTTCTAGACAGGTTTAATTTTCATATGGAAGAGAGTGTTTCTCATGCTTTGGGGCCAGTTGTATGTTAAGAAATCAATCTTTCAAATTCCATTTCAAAATTATGATTTTTTATGATGAATTAATATTAATTTGGCAAATTTATTCAGATTTTCATTTTTAGATATTTAAGAACAGTTTTCAATATCTGTTTCCCTTTTTATTTTGCACTATTATTTGAAAACATTAGGGGCCTGATGATTAGGTGAAACACAATGCAAAAAAAGGTCAATGTTATTAACTATCTATATCCATCTTTTGCAACCTGGTGTCCTCTACGTTTTCTAATTAGCATAGTCAATAACCATGTTGTTTAAGGATTACCAGAATTTAAACCAAAACATTTAAAGGGCATCAAGTGGGGAAAGTCTAGTCTTTATCAGGAATTAAATTGCAGTTCCAACTATTTTGTATCTAATATAGTAGAAAATACTTTTTCCAGAGAATTAAAGCATGTTTTCAAATAAAATACTGTAGTCTTTATTCTGTTGATTATGTATATTTGGCTTCACATTTTTTTTCCAAATGCCAGGAATCTGATTAATGGAAAAATTAACATAGGCTATTATTATCCAACAATAGTATCTTAGATAAACTTAGATAAAGTTAAAGTCATAAATATTTAGTCCTTTATCTCCTAATGAGTAGCATCAGTGGGTTGTTTAAAATCAAACTGGTATCAGGCACCCACAATAGACCTGTGATGGAAGCCATATGGAACTGGGTCATCCAAATGAGTTCCAAAGAAAGATTAAATAATGACCACAGAATCTAATAATTCAGACAATTCTTTTTAGTGACCTCTGTTATCACAGCTCATTGCATAATGATTTGCCAAACAAACTTTATATAGACATCCCCAATGCAAATGCAAGTTGTATTCCTTCTAGGAAGTCCAATAAAAAACAGCATGTGTCTGAAACAGGTTATATCCAGGCATTAAATTGTTCAGCAATGCAAAATTATAAACATATTTTCAGGTATCTCTTTGTCTCTGACATAACCAGAGGTCATTCCACAAAAGATCCTCTTGAATAGTTCAAGTGTGGCTGACTTGCCTCATAATACCTTTATTATTTATCTATTAAGGGTCAAATATATTTTTTAAAATCACTGGTATGAGATGAAAGTAGGAGAGAATCACAATATTTCTTGAATCCTGTCACTTCTTATTTAATCACTGAAACTCCTAAGCTACAGATATTAAGAAAAAATATCACTGTATTCTTGATGGCACTGTATTCTTGATGGCCAAGTGATCTTCTATCACTTGGGCAAGGCGGAATTATGAAGTTATGGGCTTTTGAATTAAGATACCTCAAACCAAGCTAACTTACAGAATGTGTCCAAAATCCAGGACTCATAACTCTTCAGTGGATGCTTCAGTACTACTGACTGCTTCCATGTTGTTCGGCCGCTTCTGTGGTTGCATTATCTTCATTTTTAATGCTCTGTGATAGTGCCCCAGTCAATTTTGCAATACCTTGCTCCCTCCCTACCCAATAGCAATAGCACTTAGACTTATATACCGCTTTGCAGTGCTTTACAGTCCTCTCTAAGTGGTTTACAGAGACAACATATTGCCCCCAACAATTTGGGTCCTCATTTTACCCACCTCAGAAGGATGGAAGACTGAGTCAACCTTGAGCCTGGTGAAATTTAAACTGCCAAAATGCAGGCAGCTGGCAGTTAGCAGAAGTAGCCTGCAGTACTGCACTCTAACCACTGCACCACCACTTACCTGCCTGCTAGAAAGTGAAGTGGAGTGTGGAGTGGAATGGAAGGAAGGAAAGAAGATTTGTGATGCTTCCTGCCAGATTCCCTCAAGGAAACTCAGTGAGAAAGCCATAAGGAAACAGGAAATTGATTCCACTGCTTTTTTGTCTGGTTGTGGACATTTTGCTTAGATAAGGAACTGTCACTGAAATGATGACTCAAAGGGGCATTGTTTATCATACATACATACATATATGTAGAAATGTATGTGTATGTACACATAAACACGCACACACGGTGGCACAGTGGTTAGAATGCAGTATTGCAGGCTAATTGAGCTCACTGTCACAAGTTCAATCATGACCAGCTCAAGGTTGACTCAGCCTTCTATCCTTTCGAGGTTGGTAAAATGGGGACCCAAATTGTTGGGGGCAATAGTTGACTCTGTAAAACCACTTAGAGTTTGCTGTAAAGCACTATGAAGTGGTATATACGTCTAAGTACTATTGCAATATATACACACACGAGACCACACACACATACAAACATTATGTATATATTCTGACTATTCCTCAGGCCTTGAGATAAAGTGGATAGGTTTTGTTGTATTCATTCTAGAAGCTCATTTTTAAATTGTTATGATCTGTTTCAATATTTTAAGCTGCCCACAGTTCTTGTGGAGTCAGGCAGCTATGCAACTTTGATAAATAAATAAATATTCTTTCAGAATCCTATATCCAGAATACCTCCCACCTGCTTGTCTTTTTGAAATTTTACCTCATTTTCCATCACTGGTATAAAAAGTATACCCAAATCTTAGCCTAATTTATTTATTATTTACAAATAAATAAACAGATCCAACTATTTGATATTAAGTTTTCTTTTGAAAATAGCATTTTAAAATCATTTTATTAATTGGTTTTAAAACATGATGTGATTTATGTCTAACGACTGTTGTAATATATTTTATAGCCAAAACATTGTTCAGCTTGGTTATAAATAACAGCGTTACAGACATTATATTATAGACATTCTAGTTCCAATGTTGTGTACCTATGTCGCTTTTTAGATTTTTAAACTGTAATTATGGCGGTAAGGATTTTTTCAACAGGACTTGTAAATACTATTCCTTTCCTTTATATGATTATATTTTCATAACTCCTGAGGAAATATTCTGGATTTCATATGACAATACGCTGATATCTATATATGCAGCAACAGACACGTAAATGACAGTATTTAATCTTCTTGCCTGTTCTTATTTCTGATACCAGTTTTTATGGTGTTTTATCAACCAATACAGTAAAAGCTCAAACTATATACTTTAAAGAGATGAATACAGCAAAGCTTCTAACTCTTAAAAAAAAAAATGAAAAGGAAACCAAATTTGTTTACAAATAAGGAAGATGAAGGCTGATTAATCTTTTTCTTATCGAATCTTTTCCCACTCAATGCTTCATCTGCCAAAGCTGTTTTATTTCTGGTAGGTGTTTATAGAAGAAAGAAATGATTCTTCCGCTGAAAACTGTAACCTTCTAAGATTATATTTAATTTTGTGAAATATTGGGGCTTTGTTATTAATATTATATTTATAGGTTGGCCCAGAGATATCTAATGCATAGAGATTTGGTTTTGTTTGTTTTTCAGATTGTTTTTCACTGGTGGAGTATAATGGAGACCAAAGGTACCTTCTATTTGGATCAGCTAATAAAAACATGTCAAACTTTGTCTTGTTAGTCACTCTGAAACTGGTAAGTAAACAGTGAGTTTATAAGAGGTGCACATCATCAGAGGATCATTAAAAATGTTGTGTTCTGCATATGAAGAACTATTGGGTGTGGTCACCATAAGATAATAGTTGCCCTTCAATGCCTTGGTGAAAACTAAGACTATAATTTCTTCTCTCTGTTTTTCCAGGACATTTAGAACTCAAATCTCCATGGGAATTTGTTTGAGTCATTGTTATTTACAATACTGAGATGCCTATTTGGTTAGTAAGGGTGATTATTTTTTTCCTGTCTCTTCTTGGTGCCATCTAGTGATGGTTTGGATTTTTCTAGCCTGTAATAGTTATAGGCTTATTCAAGAGGTGGTTACCTGTTACCTGTTTTAGATAAAGGATGGGTCTTTGTGTTTTTTATTTTTAATGTATCATCTTGATTTTAATTTCATATATGCCTGATCAATTTTAACAAAGGAACACAATATAAAATAAATAGTCTACCACTATTACTACTAGTGTGGTTTTTTTATACCAGTATCAGAAAGAGAAAGAGAAAGAGGAGGAAGGAAGGAAGGAAGGAAGGAAGGAAGGAAGGAAGGAAGGAAGGAAGGAAGGAAGGAAGGAAGGAAGGAAGGAAGGAAGAAAGAAAGAAAGAAAGAAAGAAAGAAAGAAAGAAAGAAAGAAAGAAAGAAAGAAAGAAAGAAAGAAAGAAAGAAAGAACATCCACTAGATGGCAGCAAAGAGATACAGAAAAAAGCTAACTTGGTGCTGCCATCAACTGGATATCCATAGCAGCTCAGACCTAGTAGCTCAGATTTGAAAACCAGTCAGTGTTACATGATTATTCTAGAGCTGATTCCGAACAAATGCAAAGCTCTCACATAGAGGTCCCGTGCTACTATCATATATTCTTTTAATAGATATAGGACTATCATTTTATTTTCTTACAAGCAGTTCACACAAAATGTACCCACTTTTCTGGAAATCTGATCTGCTCCATCAATATTGTGAAGGAGGTTAAATAAATTTAAAATCTTACCAGGATGATAGTTCATTTTAAGTTTAGTATCAAAGGAGGTGATACATACATTGTTTTCAATAACCCGATTCACATGTTATTTTTAGAAGATTATTCAATTTCAAGGAGTTGCCTCATTGTGTGTACCTACCACAGATTACTGAGCTCTCAACATAATCAATTTCTGCAGTCTCTATCTTTCAGACTGGGTGATGCAGGTTGTAAAATGCATATATACAGTAGTTGACTCACATATTTTTGGCTCCCACGTTCAGCAAGTTCATCACCAATTACAGAATGAAATTGCATCAATGGTTTTAAACAATGTTTCTTTTTTAGTTTCCACTGTTGAAATAATTTGTTTTATAGAAACATTATTTTAATATGCACTTCCAGTTTGACACCCATGTTCTAGATATACATTAATTAATTAATTGCTTAGTTTGATTGATTTCTATAGCCATCTTCTCAAAGCAACTATATTGTAAATAAATATAAAAGTGAGCCTTGTAGTGGAAAACTCTTGTGCCCTCAAAAGTTCACAAACATCAGTTCTGTTGCTTTATTTCTACAAATTGTTCAGGAAAAAAATAGTGGTTGAAGAACAGTGAGCACCATTAGTGCTAAAATATTGCTTACTAACATTACAAACTATGAAAAATTAAGTCAAAGTGGTTTTTGTGGTTTTGAGGACTGAGAAAGAACAGCAAAATTATTACAATAGTCAGAGATTTATTCTAAGACAGGGCTGGCAATAACTACTACAGATCTCAAAGTTTAATTTGCCCAAGATTAATATTGAATGGAACAATCCACAAACTATTTTAAAGTAGAAGAGAAAGGCTGTATATGAAATGCAAATTAAACAGGTGAATATTATTGTATTAATATTATTGTTACCAGCATTAACTGTGTTTCTAAAACAGTTATTTGTGTGAGGTACATTAGTGACATAAAAAAGATTCAAAGGCAAAAGTGGGGAAAAAGTAAAGATAAAGTACTCTTTGTCTACAGAATGTACATATGTATTCAGAGTTATTTTATTTATTTTTTATTTTATTTTTATTTGTCAATTGCTTACAAGATAATAGGTATAAGTAAAAACATAGTTATTAATACATGGATACATATAAGAAAAATAAAAAATATATATAAAAGAAACAATAGGACAGGAACGGTAGTCATGTTGGTGCGCTTATGCACGCCCCCTACAGACCTCTTAGGAAAGGGGTGAGGTCAATAGTAGACAGTCTAAGGTTAAAGTTTTTGGGGTTTGGGGGAAAAAAAACCACAAAGTCAGGTAGAGTATTCCAGACATTGATCACTCTGTTGCTGAAGTCGTATTTCCTACAATCAAGTTTGGTGCGATTAACCTTGAGTTTGTATCTATTGTTTGTTCTTGTGTTGTTATGGTTGAAGCTGAAGTATTCATTGACTGGTAGTGTTAGGAATGTAAGTCACCTAACAGCTATTTGGGTTGGACAATATATAAACCAGGATAGACATTTTAATACTGTCTCTTTAAGAGAATCCTAAAAGTATAATTGGTTTCTCAAACGGCCATAAGATGGAGCCAGAAACCTGGGTTGTTTAGTCTTAGTTTAATTTCAGAAGAAGTCTCAGTGAGTCTCTCTTTTTCCTTCTGTTGGAGAGTATTGCTGTTTCTTCTAATTGACTGATATTTCTGGATTTGATGGAAGTCTGATACTGAACTGTTTTTGACACTGGACTTTATTATTGGATTATCCCTGGATTGAAAACTGACTGATTTAACCTGTGAATGACTTTGGACTGCTTATCTTGAACTTTGCTTAAACTTTTATGGGAAGTAAAAACCTACATTTACTGTACAGAGTATCTGTGTGCTGTGTGTGTATTGTTCAAACACTACTCTCAATACATCTCCCTGTATGCGCTCATTCTCCTAACGGGGAATTTCCTCAACAGGTAGGACATTGCAATGTATAATTTTATATACTATACTTAGATCGGACCAAAGGCAGTGTAGTTCTAGGTTTTCTAGATCTAGAATTTCGAGTCTGGTGGCATAAGGTATTCTGCAACAAGTAGAGGAGTGGAGAACTCTTCTTGTGAAATATTTCTGGACTTTCTCAACTGCGTTAATATCAGATACGTAATGTGGGTTCCAGACTGATGAGCTGTATTCAAGTATTGGTCTAGCAAATGTTTTGTATGCTCTAGTTATTAGTGTAATATTACCAGAGAAAAAGCTACATAAGATTAGGTTAGTGTTAGTCACCTTGGATCTTATTTTGCTGCATCATAACAGAATTTGGCAATGTTCACAGAGGTACATGTGGGAAATGACCAAGCTGAGCCTGAGGGAGAGGTCAAATGCATCATCAGTCATGAGTTCCTACATGCCCACAAGAGATCTAAGTTCAGCCCAACTTGATTTTTTTCTATTCTATTTTTGAATGCCTTTCTATTCCTACAAATTTCCCCTTGACTGTTAGTAGTTCAGATTCTTGTAGAGAACTTAAGATTACAACATAGCTTTATACACATTTGAACTGCCTGGATTTCCTGATTTCCCTGGTGCCTGACAGAACAGTACAATACATTTCCTTTCATCTGACAGAAGAATTTATGTATGAACTATTCTGTACCAGAATAATTTGAATATTTTAACAGATGGGGGAAATAAAATTGATTTTAATATCCGTTTGAAAACAATATAATAAAATATGGGCAATAGGTTCTGTGGATCATCTATCACGTGGACGTAGCAGGCAGTATATGAAGAACATTACATCAAGCCAGTCTTAAGGCTGTTCTCAACTTGGATATCATGATATAATTTAAGTATCTTGCCAGTTTAAAAAATAAGATTGACTCCTCAAGAAAATGTCCCCGGACAGGAGAGACAGGTCTTATCAGTTATACATGTCCAGAATATGTTTATCAAACTTTCTGTTTGTCTATATTCCAAGAACAAAAGAGCCTCCTGTAAAAAGTCAAGTAACTAAATCTGGATTTATTGATAAATCTCTACTTCATTTATACAGGGATAATAATCCATTGCAATTCTTGGAACTTTTGGAAGTTTCATTCAAACTTTTAATATGCAGAAGTATACTTGTAAATGGTATTTTATTTGGAGGCTCAAATATGTAATTGGTTCTGTTGTCTGAGCCTTCAACCTGCATACACTTCAATTCCTAACCACTATTTTGCATCTCTCTTGAATTCATAGATTTTTTTGGAGTCTAATTTAAAAAACCTACAATCTCCAAGCTGATCCATGTCATAAATTAATGTGCACTTAAATACTGAAGGAGTTACAATATAATCAGAAAAATAAATAGTCCAGAAGAATAACCATGTATCTTCTTCTTCCTAGCGTATTCCTGCAGGTGTGGGATCTGCTTTTTGGATCATTGAACACCATTTTGCACGATTAGCTGCATCTTGAGGATGCAGGCCTGTGTCTTGCATATCTTTGTTGATGGTGTCTTGCCATCTCTGTTTTGGCCGCCCGCGAGGTTGCAGGCCATTGACTTCTAGTTGGAGAAGAATAACCATGTATGATACCAAATATAAAAATGTACTCTGTGAGCATTGTTAATCTAACACTAAACTGATTTAAACTAGTTTTTAAATCATTCCCTTCAGATACAGTAAAGTGGTAAGTTATTTATATTTACTCAAAAATATGTTTTAATGCTCCAAATGTTCTAGATCAGGGGTGTCAAACTAGCAGCCCGCAGGTTGGATGTGTCACACACAGGCCATGCCCACCACAGCTCCGCAAATGGGGAAAATATCACAAAACATCATTAAACATCATGTAACAGCAACATGACACAGTGAGTTTGACACCCGTGTTCTAGATAATCTTGAAATGGAGAATAAAGCTAGAAAGGCATTGAAATGAGAAGATATTGCACAAATGGATTATTTTCTAAATTATCAGAAAAATTAAAAACAACACTTCTATATTTCCAAAATAATCAATTATAAAACAATCTCTCCCTCCCTCTCTCTCTCTCCCTCCCTCCCTCCCTCCTTAGATCTGGTTCACGGGGACACCTTGGAAACAGTGAAAGACCAGCCTGCAATGCCTCTGCCAGCGAAAAAGAAGCTGTTTTCACTGGCAGAGGGTTGCAGGAGGCCTTCACAGCTGAAAATGGAGCTTGGGAGCCTATTTTGCTGGCAGAGCACTCAGACCACAACAGGCGCCCCTGACAACAGGTGGCCCCTGACATTGAGCTGGCCACGCCACCTGGTCATTCCCCCTGCCCCCCCCCGAGGTTAAACACAACCATGATTGGCCCTCAATGAAATCGAGTTTGGTACCCCTGTTATAAAGGATGACATTGGGATGACCTTGGCGGATCAGAAGGAGATGTGCAAGGCAGAGGGGCATGGGGAGAGCTGATCCATAGAGTGACCAAGGTTTGGACATGACCGAATGACTAACAACAATGTTGACATATAAATGTGATCTAGTAATAAAGACATTTCAAATTGTCCATAGTCTCAAACCCAGTTATTTTCAAACAAATTTAATTTACATATAGTATTGTTAATTGAAATGATGAGAAATAAAAGTGTAAATAATTTTATGATTATTCATGTCTGTTTCCTTAATCCATCCCCTTCAATAGCCCAAAGAACCAAATGCAATGTTAAAAAAGAGTGTTATTTATTTTTAAACTATGGCATAGAATCTTGCTTTAAAAAAAAGATAAAACAAACTGATATTATGCATTCATTGTTGTCAATCAAAGTATGGTGCTGATTTCTCATTATTTTCAGTTGCATATCCAATTATGCACAAATAAATTTTACTATTCCAATTTCATGCTCTGGACTAAAATTAATCACAAGTGAATCTCTGTTGTCCTTGACTGTCCTTTCTTAGACTAAAAGGAGTAACGCTAAGACTGTTTTGGCTTGTGCCTATGATTGAAACAAAATACAATAACTTTCAAGATGCAAAAAAAAAAAAAAGATTTCAACTTTGTCCAAATAACAGCATACTTATCTTCATATTGAAGTATTTGCAAAGCCATTTGGACCTTTTCAGAAACGCTGGAAGAAGAAACGGAGAATTATACAACTGATAACCCTCTAAGCTTTATTAATTTTATGTCAAAGTTATCAGATATTCTTGTATCCTTTGCAGATCACCTTTTCATACAAAAAAAGGGCAACAGCTTATTCACAATCACATCAAAGGTGCATGCAGAACTCATATCTACTAAATAAACACTAATGCCCAGTGGCAGTAATACAGCTATTTATATTCACTGCTTGATTTAACCAATAGAATTCCTTTAATACAATAATAAGCATGAGTGCTTTGCTGTGCAAAGTAAAGGCTTGTGTATTAATGGTATTCAGGATTGTTTTTAACATCATATCAAAAACTGACATTGGTTGGTCAAATCATCTTAGATATGTTGATTGTCTATCCATAATGATAAAATAGAGCACTTAAACTTAAATTAAGTCGTTCAAGGTTGGCATGCACATACTCTCATATGTATGTATGTATGTATGTATGTATGTATATGTATATGTATATGTATATGTATATGTATATGTATATGTATATGTATATATACCGTGTTTCTCCAACAATACGCCCCCCCCAGTAGGAAGACCCAGCACGTTTTTTATGCATAAAATGAAATTAAGCCCTTCCCCCCAAATTTAGGCCTAGTTTAAAACATGCGAAATTGGGGGGAAGGCGGGGGGGAACTTGCCATTAGGAGTGCCCTGCGGGCAGCTATGCCTCACCATCAGCTGCTCCTAACAGCCAATCATGGTGGAGCACGGAGGGCTCCTTTACCGCCACCAAGCGCCTTTGCTGCATACCCGGGTCAGCAGGCAGGTGGCGTCAGCGTGGATGTCCGGCAGCATTTCAGCCGCTTCTCAGGCCTCTGTAGCTTCCACGGTTCCCACCGGTGCTGGCGCCTCTCTCGCCAGCACCGTCTCCAACAACAGCGTCTGAATCGCTCCCGCTTTTCCCCCGTCCCCGAAACAACAGGAAAAAAAAACATTTTGAGGTACCTGGGAGTGCCATGTGCTGCGTTTTGGTTTAATCCCGAGCGGCTGGGTGGGCGTGAGAAGAGCCGAGCGAGTGTCTCTGCTGCTGCTACCTTTGGTGCTCCAGCCTCGGGCTTTGCAAGTTTGCAAAAGTCCCGTTGCACAGCCCGTTCCTGCATTCTAAGCACCCAGGCCGAGCTGCAGCTGTCCCTCTCTCGCCAGCGCCATCTCCAACAACAGTGGCAGCAGCGGCGGGAACCGTGGAAGCATTTCAGCCGCTTCTCAGGTGTAATTTCCACAGTTTGTGCCTCTGTAATTTCCACAGTTTGTGCCCAGGTGTTTGGGTATTTATATGTATGGTATTCAGCTTTGTTCGGGTATTTTCCCACATCATTATAGTTGTGGTTTTAAAGCTGTAGCAACATTTTGGCAGAATCTCAGACGATGAACACAATACAGAAGCCTGATGATGGCAGATGAGATTCTGCTGAAACATTGCTGCAACTTTAAAAGCACAACTATAATGACGTGGGAAAATACCCGAACAAAGCTGAATACCATATATGTGTGTGTGTGTGTGTGTGTGTGTATACACACACACACATACACAGACACTCTTTCTTGCCTCTCACATTCTTTCTCTATATTATACACATACAAACAAACACACACATAAATACATACAGACAGTGAGCCAGCAATTACTCATCTGACACACACAAAAACCTGGCATCTCTTTAAAAATATATAAATCATACAGAAGTATTGTTTACATTGTGCAATTTACCATTTTGGGACCCACCACATTCCCAGTTATGCATTTCCCTGTTTCCAGCACTATGAATCATCCAATGGATCATCAGCTACAGTATGTTTCCTTATCTTGAATTCTTTTTTTTCCTCAAAGACCAAACAATTTTGTCTTTATGTGAATGCATGAATGAGTATAACCATTGTTTATTTTTATTACAGAGAGGGTTTTGGAAGGCTTGTACATTATTGCTAGGAAATTTTGAACAACTTGATCTTTCACTGATAATTGTGAAATTCCACAGATACTGTATAAGGCTCGGTTGATTAGTGACTTGCCTTCTTCCCTCAACCTTTACCATATCTAACATTTAGCTTTTTTCATTGTTTACATTCTTGTGAACCATTCATAATGCTTAATCTGATTTGGATAAAGATTTTTCTTCTATGGTACAGCGTGCCATAAAGTAGCAGAATTCTATTTCCCAGTCTTGCTGATAAGGCCAATTCAGCTCAGACCTGTGGTTTTGACTTATTTTCTGATTTGCTTGATAAAGAGCCAAACTTATCACCCTAAAGGAAGATGAATATATAGAGAGGCAGAATAACAATGAAGAACATTGGGGCATTTAATACGGGGATTTTGTTTTGAAAACCACATATACTATTATCTGATTCAAAAGCTTTGAAAAATGTCAGCTCATCCCCTCCCTTTGCTCCTATTCAAGATTTGCTAGGGAAAAATGTAAGAGTTATCACTGTTATATACAGCATTGATGTTATTTTAAGACTAAGCACCTATCTCCCAAATAATGATAAAGATACTTTCTTAGTTATTTGAGAGAAAGAGATGAAAAGCTTGTGAATTTGAAGGATAGATTTATCTCCTGGAGAATATGGTAAAGTTGCTGCCTATATTTCTGCTGTCCGTTTGCAAAACAATATCTGCTGATTTTGATCTACTTGATTGGAGATAGTTTGACATCATATTACTGTCTTTCATAACATAGTTAAACAGCAGCTCACAGAAATTCTACAAACTGCTACCTTAATTTGTGGTAACCGTACTGCACTGCCTACAATGCTGTCTTATATGGCAATAAGATCAAAGCAAAAAGGAGGCAGGACCGAAATTTATTTCAGAATTAAAATTACTTCATCAGCACCGTTCTTTGAGAGAGAAAATTCCTAGATGTTTTATCTGAAAAATAACTCCAGGTGTACCATAGTTATATAAAGGAGTTTTTGTCAAGCAAGCATTCAAAATTTTGATGATGTAAAACAAAAAAAGCTTTGTCACCAGTCCTCCCATTTACATATATTTAATATTAAATATTAATAACTTATATTTAAAGACCTATTGCCAGGTATGAAAATCTTATTAAAAATAAAAAAACAATTTAGAGACAATAATGATGGTTGTGGAAGTAGCAACTAAATCCTGTAAGAGAAATTGTTTTCAGCAGAAAAAACTAATGTTGAGATTCAACCACAAATGACAAAATGTAATCCAAAATCCATGCTCATATAGCTGTACATGTGTGAGTTTCCCCCTCTCTCTCCTACTCCTTGCCAATAACATGCTCAGCACATGAATTCTTGTAAAGAGCACATCCCTCAGGGCAGAATGAGAAAACATAGCCTCACTCAACATCCATTCAAAGCCTTTTTTTTGTCACAATCAGGAATGACGTTTTTGACTTGAAGGTAGATTGCACCTCGCTTAGTAAAGCAATTCTTGATCTTGTATCTTTCATTTCAAATTTATTCTGCAATGTTAAAGATAATTCTTACTCACCATGATGAACAAAGAACTGAGGAGAATAATCCAAAGAAACTGAGGAGAGGGTGGTTGCTCAGGTGTTAATTGGGAACAGATGGTGTCCAGTGATGCTGGTCAAGGAAGCAGTGGACATGGAGGAAAGTGATGATTTACCTTCCTCATTCAAGTTTGATTAATGAACCAGAAAACTCCAGAGCCTCTAGAAAGACCCAAAGGAGTTGTGGTGCAGAACTTTTTTTTCTTTTGTGATTTCCCTTTTTCAATTAAGTCTGACATTTTTGAGAGTGTGCTTGGCTACAGACCATTAATCTGTACTTGAAAGCCAAAAAGGAGACAAAACTTTAATAAAACAAAAAGAACAAATGAACACTGAAATGTCATGTTGAATATTACACTCTGTTGTTTAGGTCACTGCATCATGAGTTCACACAAGAAAGAAGTCAAGTTTAAACAATTAAAGAGAACTGAAACTTACTATAATGTTACATAAAGATGTCACCAGCTTCCCTAAACTCATTCCCCCCAGAATACTATACTTTCAGGAATTTTTTTTCAAAGCACTCCTCCTTCAAAAAAAAAGTGAGAGCTTTTTTGGCTTGAGAAGTTATAGATCTTTTTAAAAAGAGAGTAAGAATAAAGTTGTGGGACTTTAAGCAGGTAGCCATTGCTGCACAGAGCACAAAGTGACAAGTGTTTATCATTTTATCCTTTATGTCAGAGGTTTCTAAACTTGTCAACTTTAAGACTTGTGGACTTCAACTCCCAGAATTCCTCAGCCAGCAAAGCTTTTAGGAGCAAAGCTTCAATTCTGGGAGTTGAAGTCCACAAGTCTTAAAGTTGCCAAGTTTGGGGACCCCTGCTTTATGTTGCTGTAGTGGTGGCCTCAGTTCATCAAACTGGAATAAGCTGTAAATGAGGGTAGACTTTGGGGAGAAACCTATTTCCAAGGTATCAGCTAATTGCACAAATAAAACAAATATGTTAGAAAATAATGGGGCACATTGTGTTCCCGAAAATGTTCCACTTCCTTCCTCTTTCTTCTTTCTGTCCCATTTAAATTAACAAGTATAAACTCGATAGAGCTGCTTGGTTTACTCTTTAAGGATAAACTTACTAATTAAGAGAAGCTTGGGGATGAAATATTGGTGTGTTTTAGCTGGAAAACTGCATACTAATTATGGGCTTTAATCACTTTAGATAAAGTAAATCAAATTAATAAACACGCATGGCTAAATAGAGACGAGGTAGAGAATCAATTTCTCCACTCTTGGTATTGGCTTTCTTTTTTTTTTTTAAATGTGAACTGTTACTGTAAGTAAATATTTTACTAGCTGCTACTATCCTGTAATGCGCATCTAAGAAATTAAAGAAGCATTTCACCGACCATGAAGTTGAAAGAAAAATCTTTGGACTGAAAAGGACTTTTGGTCTTTTAAACCAGCTGGGTTTATATAAAGCATGCATGCTTATTTTTATAGTTAATACTTTATCATAATCTGTGGCTTGAAAGAAATGTTAGAAATCAAAATATTGCAAGCTTCATTTAATCCAACCTTATAAATAATGGGATATGCATACCTTTCAAAAATATTTTATCTGTGAAGTTATTTGTTTTAATAGAGTAAGAATAAGATTAGGACACACAAAGTTAAATCTGCACCAAGATTTTTAAAATGCATTCTTCTTTAAGCAGAAAACTAGTACAGCTACATCTTACAACAGTTTGTTTAGTGACTGTTCGAAGGGCGCTGAAAAAAGTGACTTATGACCATTTGTCACACTTACGACTGTTGCAGCATCCCTGTGGTCACATGATCAAAATTCAGGTGCTTGGCAACTGGCTCATATTTATGACAGTTGCAGTGCCCTGGGGTCATGTGATCAGCTTCTGCAACCTTCTGACAAGCAAAGTCAATGGGGAAACCTAGTGGCAGATTAAGGCCCAGTGGTGCCCTAAGCACTGACAAATCTTTGTACATAGTGTACAGACGAAGCCATATTCTCAACTCTGTGGTGCCCCCTTTGGGCCTGGTGCCCTAAGCATGTGCTTAGTCTGCTTAATAGTTAATGCACACTGGGGAAAACAGATTCACTTAGCAACCGTCTTACTAATCTAACAACTGCAGTGATTCATGCAACAACTGTGGCAAGAAGGGTCGTAAAATAAGGGCAAAATTCACTTAGCAAATGCTTCACTTAGCAACAGAAATGTTGGGCTTAATTGTGGTCATAAGTCGAGGACTACCTGTGTAGGGCACGGCAATTTCAATCCAATAAGAGGTCAATATCCCATGAGTTTGATGCAAAGATGCTTAGCCCAATTCCAATTTCTATCCATGTTCCTAGTTCTTTTCTCTAGAACCAAAAAGTGAAAGAAAACATCAAATCTTCAGATATGTGAAGACACATGCTCCTCTTCTTGATCCCACTCTAAGCATATGCAGCTTTCTCAATTATTACTGATAAAACTTTCACTTGCATATCTCTCAAGACATGCCCTCTCTTGCTTGTAATAAAAATGCTCGCTGCATTGCACATTGGGAAACTAATACTGGTCTTCTGCAGCTGCTTCTTGAACCTAGTAGAACCAGACCAACCAAAGACTATGAAAATTAAATTAACACATCCATCACCATTAATATCTACATATTAATTCCAAATCACTTCAGAAGAGGCAACAAACAAAACAAGCTATTCAATGGTATTCTGGATACATACTGATTCCCATTCTCGGGCAAGAACATATCCTATTGCAAGGAGTTGCTGTATAACTGAAATGTAGGCCAGGTTAAGTGAAAGTCTTTTTGGGTTTTTAATTGCAAATATTGCCAATGTCTTTATTTTAATACTTTATGCAATTCACAATAGCAATAGCACTTAGACCTATATACTACTTTACAGTTCTTTACAGCCCTCTCTAAGTCACTTAAAGAGTCAGTATATTGCCCCCAACAATCTGGGTCCTCATTTTACCCACCTTGGAAGGATGGAAGGCTGAGTCAACCTTGAGCCAGTGAAAATCCTGGAGTCAGCAGTGAGTTAGTCCTGCAGTCCTGCATTCTAACCACTGCTCCACCACAGCTCAGTTTCAATCTGTGGCACTAAATGACCATAGTGACAAACTTACTTCTCTGAAATCCTCCATCAGACCACATTAGATGGCCTGCTCATCCTTAATATTTTGGAAGGGGCACATCTCCCAAAACCATTTTTACACTAATACCTGAAATGATATATTCTATTGTGAATGATTTTTACATTGTTTCTGGAAAATGTATGTTTTGTCTATAAAGTGAAGCTTTATATATCTCCTAGAATCAAAGAACATAATGCTAGTCTAACATCAGGGTTTTGGGATTCTTTCCTAACCTCATATTAGTGCATATTATTTAAATTCCTATTTAGGAGTTGAAAACAAAGGGCAGAAAACTGAAAAGATATATTTCAGATCTGAAACCCTCCAAAACTCAACTTTCGAGCCAGAAGAGCACAGCCTATGTTCCTAATGCGAAAGAAATAACAACCTAATGTACAACTGAGCAAAAAGGGGAAAGCTTGCAACAAGAGAAAATAGAATTGAGACTATATGATCTCTGTACAATAAACAAATGCATACAAGTGTCTTATCAGGAAGCTGATATATGAGACAAGAAAGGATGACCAACATCCTGAGAAAGGGAGTTCATAGGATCAGATCACTCAAGTTTTTGGAGTCTCTGTGGCTTATTTCAGAGAAGACTAAGGCAGAGCTAAATCATATGTCTGGTAAATGTACAAAACATTGTCAAGGACCAAATTGTTATAGTGTCGAAGGAAGGAAAAAGGAAGGAGAAGAGAAGAGAAGAGAAGAGAAGAGAAGAGAAGAGAAGAGAAGAGAAGAGAAGAGAAGAGAAGAGAAGAGAAGAGAAGAGAAGAGTTGGAAGGGACCTTGGAGGTCTCCAAGTCCAATTCCCTGCTCAGGCAGAAAACTATGCCATTTCAGATGAAGGGGCGGAGGGAGGGAGGGAGGGAGGAAGGAAGGGAGGAAGGAAAGGAGGGAGGGAGTGAGGAAGGAAGGGGAGGCATATATACTGCAGCAATATGCATCTGTTCACTGTGTTGATAATTGCTATGTTTTTGTGTGCGTGAAAAATGTAAAATGAGGAAAGAAGGAAGGAGAAGAGGCAAGCTTCAAGCCAAAGTTAAAAACTGAGGATTTACTGTATTCACTGGATGCAATACTGTTGAAGACCATTACAACATATTTTTACTTGAAGTCAAAAGAGTCATCAAACTATATGTACCAACAACAACTCCCAAAACAAAACAAAAAAGCAGATTACCCATATCAATAAGGAAACTTCAATCCAAAAGAGATCACTCTGGAGGAAAAACAAATCTGGTCACGTTGCCAATTTCAAAAACCGATACAAAAATTTATGCCACCAGATAAAGACCGAATGCACCAATTATCACATTAAACAAGAGGAAAACCTTCTAAGCACCAATTCCACCCGTGCTTTTTACAATTTTGTAAACAACAAACTAAAAGACTCAAGGTCCATCCCTCCCTTGATAGGACCTGATGGTAAAGACTGCAACGACGACACCATTAAAGCCAACATCTTTAACACATTCTTGGCTCAGTATTTGTAAACAGCAATGGATCATACCCAGTATTTCCTAGCCGTACCACAGATAACAATAATGATCTAATACATATCGATTTCACAGAAGACAATGTTGAAAAATCACTACGCAATCTAAAACCATCTCTATCTATTGGACCGGATGGAATATGTGCCTACTTCTTAAGAAAGATATCCACTGCCATAGCCAAACCTCTAAGCATAATCTTTGAAAAATCTTTCAGGACCAGCTCCTTGCCTAACCTATGGTCACAAGCCACAGTCATCCCCATCTTCAAAAAGGGAGATCCAAGCCTAGTTGAAAATTACAGGCCAATCTCCTTATGCTGCGTCACCTGTAAAGTCATGGAATCAATTATTAACCAATCCATCATCCTCCACTTAGAGACAAATAACCTACTCTCCAATAAACAATTTGGTTTCAGAAAAAAACTATCCTGTAATCTACAACACACTGCAAAAACATATGGACGACACAACTCGACCAGGGCAAAGCAATAGACGCAATCTACATAGACTTCTGTAAAGCCTTTGATTCAGTGGTACACGACAAACTACTCCTAAAAATAAAATCCTATGGTATCTCTGGACAACTGAATAACTGGATAGAAGCATTCCTGTCAAACAGACAACAAATGGTCAAAATCGGGGCGTCCTATCAAATCCAGTACCTGTCAATAGTGGTGTCCCCCAAGGCAGTGTTCTAGGACCAACTCTCTTCATACTCTACATAACGACCTCTGTGATCATATTAAGAGCAATTGCGTTCTCTTCGCTGATGATGTAAAGCTGTTCAATACCACAGACAATACTGCTACCCTACAAAAGATCTTGACTATGTATCAGAATGGTCAAACAAATGGCAACTTCAAATCTCAACAAATAAATGCTCTGTCTTACATATTGGCAAAAAAACCAGAAAATAAAATACAAGCTGAATAGTCAAGAACTCGTTGATGACCCAAGCTCTGTAAAGGACCTTGGAATACTCACCTCTAATGATCTAAGTGCTAGAGCCCACTGCAACTACATAGCCAAAAAGGCATTAAGAGTTGTTAACCTAATCCCACGTAGCTTTTTCTCTGGTAATATCACACTACTAACCAGAGCATACAAAACATTTGCTAGACCAATACTCGAATACAGTTCATCAGTCTGGAACCCTCATTACGTATCTGACATTAACACAATTGAGAAAGTCCAGAAATATTTCACAAGAAGAGTTCTCCACTCCTCTACTCGTTGTAGAATACCTTATGCCACCAGACTTGAAATTCTAGAACTAGAAAACCTTGAATTACGCTGTCTTCGGTCTGACTTAAGCATGGTATATAAAATCATACAATGCAATGTCCTACCTGTCAGTGAATACTTCAGCTTCAACCATAACAACACAAGAGCACACAATAGATACAAACTCAAAGTAAACCGCACCAAACTTGATTGCAGGAAATACGACTTCAGCAATAGAGTGGTCAATGTCTGGAATACTCTACCCGACTCTGTAGTTTCTTCCCCAAACCCCAAAAACTTTAACCTTAGACTGTCTACTATTGACCTCACCCTTTCCTAAGAGGTCTGTAGGGGGCGTGCATAAGCGCACCAATGTGCCTACCGTCCCTGTCCTATTGTTTCTCTTATTCTTTTATTTTTCTTATATGTACCCATTTCATGTATTCACAACTATGTATACACTTATACTTATTATCTTGTAAACAATTGGCAAATCAAATAAATAAATAAATAAATAAAGTTGGGTTAGGGTTAGGGTTAGGGAGGCTGCTTCTTAATTATACCAGGATACAGTATCACCATTGTAATTGTGATCCTATTTCTCCTACTATGAATGCCTGAGTTTAAGTTTTCCCAAAGTAATTATATTAATATTTATTATTAAGCTGACAATACTTTGTTTATTTTGAAGCAGTGGGCAGCAGCTTAGTTTTGAATTATTTTTATTGCTTTTTAATTAGTAATAAAAAGTGCTTTAACAAAAAAGTGAAATATGACAAAGAGAAAAATAGTAATAAATCATTTTAACAGTAAACAGTTACCATTCTAAATATAATCTAATGTATATATTTATATTTATACATTATCATAAATATAATATAATCAAAGATGTATATATTTCTAATATATCATAACATAAATGGATTATTTGTACTATTACTATAGCCAAAAGACTTGATATTGCAACATTGAAAAGGTAAATATATGGCCTGTTTCACTCAATTGGTTGAAGACCTGATTGTACTTGGCACCTACAAACACGTTGCCCTACAGTGGTAGACTTCATAGCACTAGCACTAGCACTTAGACTTATATACCACTTCATAGTGCTTTACAGCCCTCTCTAAACAGTTTACAGAGTCAACATATTGCCCCCAACAACCTGGGTGCTCATTTTTCTGACCTTGGAAGGATAGAAGGCTGAGTCAACCTTTGGTCCTGATAGGGTATTTATTACATTCATTATATTTATAGGGAGAAATATAATGAAATATGTGGATTATTTATACAAAATACAATAGATTAAAAAAAAACTGTTAACAACAGATTGAAACTCCAGTCTAATTGCATTTATTTTATTTATTTATTTATTTATTTTATTTATTTGATTTGCCAATTGTTTACAAGATAATAAGTATAAGTGTATACATAGTTGTGAATACATGAAATGGGTACATATAAGAAAAATAAAAGAATAAGAGAAACAATAGGACAGGGACGGTAGGCACGTTGGTGCGCTTTATGCACGCCCCCTACAGACCTCTTAGGAAGGGGTGAGGTCAATAGTAGACAGTCTAAGGTTAAAGTTTTTGGGGTTTGGGGAAGAAACTACAGAGTCGGGTAGAGTATTCCAGACATTGACCACTCTATTGCTGAAGTCGTATTTCCTGCAATCAAGTTTGGTGCGGTTTACTTTGAGTTTGTATCTATTGTGTGCTCTTGTGTTGTTATGGTTGAAGCTGAAGTATTCATTAACAGGTAGGACATTGCAATGTATGATTTTATATACCATGTTTAAGTCAGACCAAGACGGCGTAATTCAAGGTTTTCTAGTTCTAGAATTTCAAGTCTGGTGGCATAAGGTATTCTACAATGAGTAGAAGAGTGGAGAACTCTTCTTGTGAAATATTTCTGGACTTTCTCAATTGTGTTAATGTCAGATACGTAATGAGGGTTCCAGACTGATGAACTGTATTCGAGTATTGGTCTAGCAAATGTTTTGTATGCTCTGGTTAGTAGTGTGATATTACCAGAGAAAAAGCTACGTAGGATTAGGTTAACAACTCTTAATGCCTTTTGGCTATGTAGTTGCAGTGGGCTCTAGCACTTAGATCATTAGAGGTGAGTATTCCAAGGTCCTTTACAGAGCTTGGTCATCAACATCATTTCTGCATTGGCAGAAATGATTCAGTTCTCAAAGTATCTTGGTGCAGCAGAGCCAAAGTTAGGTGCCTGCAGGCAGCAGGAATATTGAACCGAAGGAATATGTAGATAGGGAATATTTCACAGGTCTAAACAATCTCCTTATATAAGAGTTGCACTATGTACTTCCTGGCTGCATTATATAAAACGTTTAATGTACAAGCTGATAATTTTCTCCTATTATTTAACAAGTTGACTGCCAGGGCTCTCTCTAGATGATGAAGGAAAAAAGCAACATCTTTATTTTAACATTTTACAGATTTTGAAAGCCAGCATCAGTTAATCTACGCTAACCATGTTTCAGCCATGCACTGAACTGCCTCAGAGCAGCCCTTGTAAAGAGGTTCGTCTAAACAGCAGCAGGCTAATCATGCAATTCAAAGAGGTTATTCAAATAGCTTGTGAATCACCTGAATGAACATGCCGTCCCCAGGTTGGGGTGAGGATTTGAGAATCTGAGTCAAGGGATTATGAGAAGGAAGAAGGAAGAAAAACAAATGTGATGAAGACTTATGGGAGAAGGTCAGGGTGGCAGAAGAGAGAGCCGAACCAAAGAAGAAAAGGAAAAAGTGATTGAGCAAGAGATCCAATTCAGAAGCAGGAATCAAACTGTAGGAAGTGGGGAAAGTACAGGGAGAAGGAAATGAACTGAGCATGGCAGAGATTTAGCCCCAAAGACAAAGAGTAGGCAAGGCAAAGAAGCAGCAGAAAAAAATGGAGGTTAGAATATATAGAAGCCTGAGAGGAAGAAAGGAAATTTGGAAAAGGAGTAAGGAGAGAAAAGCAGTTTAGGAATACCGAAGGGAACAAAATGGATTGTGTGGTTTCATCTGTTTTCAGTGGTAGTCAGTTCCAAATGGATTCTGAGTTCACAATATAAAAGAATAAGATTAAAAGGACAATAAAATAAATAGACAAGATAGAAAATTCAGCCAACTAACCTTATGGAAAAAGATGATAAAATCAATTAACAACAGCTTTGCCTGCCCTATCCAAGACCTGGGAGAACATACAGACCTTTAAGACATTCCAGAACTCCATCAGGTTTAGTTATTAATCAAGATTCTCTTGGGGTTTGAGGCAATATATCAGAGGTTTCGTGTCTTCATAGGATGCTCTCTAAACAGATTTGGCTGCCCACTGTGGAAAACAGGATATCAATTCCTATGTTTGTTCTTATGCTTGAAACTTAGGGACTTCGTCCTAATAACTTAAAAAGTATCCGTTCATTGCATGAATTTTAGCTGATCTTTCATTTGATTAATTATAATCAAAATAATATAATTCTAGGAAGCCCAGTTTTAGAAAGTTCATTTTTGAACATGGAAAATGTATGAAAAACGAACAGTTCTGGAAGGAAGGAAGGAAGGAAGGAAGGAAGGAAGGAAGGAAGGAAGGAAGGAAGGAAGGAAGGAAAGAAAGAAAGAAAAGAAAAGAAAAGAAAAGAAAGAAAGAAAGAAAGAAAGAAAGAAAGAAAGAAAGAAAGAAAGAAAGAAAGAAAGATGTGCTGCAATAGGAAATATCTTGGAAAAAAGCATCTCTCTTTCCTTTCCAATGGAAGGATATACTTTTTAAAGATTGGCTATATCATTTCTAGTTTTTGGAACTGTTTCTATTAATAATATTATCTTTAAAAATTAAATTAACTGCTTAATTGCAAAAACAACAACAATAAATGGTTATATGATTAATCGATTTATTTAATTCAGCCACCTACAATCTGGTGGCCTCCAAATATACTAGATGGGTTTAACTCTCATAATTCCTCTGAAGGACAGGACATGGGAGAACATTGATCTAACTATTAACTCTAAACTAGTTGGGATGTAAGGTCTTTTAAGCATATTGAAGCTTAATTCTGAGTAAACATATAATTATATGGCTAGAATTAGCAGATTTGAATTTATAATCTATGCTGTTCCTTTTGAAAGAAACACTATTCCAAATATACAATTGTAGTGATTCCTTGCACTAGAATGAATGAATGGACTCTTTTGTACTTATTTATGAAAATAATTTAATGCTTTTATTAAACATAATTCTAATACTTCCACTTTGAAGGGAAGATAACCATAATCCAAGGTGGATATGTTTGATCACAGTTATCAGCCATTGCCCATATGGTTAAAATCTCCTTGCCTGTCTAACTTTCTTTCTCTATTCTTTGTGTTTAAATTCCCAAGTCTGCTTCTATCTCAATTGCTCAACAAAAGCCACCTAAAAAAAACAGAATATCCCCACCGCTGTATATTGCACATAGTATGCAAATTAAATGAATCTATGTAAATCTGCAATGTTTACATCAGTGGTGGGATTCAATTTTTTTTACTACCGGTTCTGTGGGCATAGCTTGGTGGGCGTGGCAGGGGAAGGATATTGTAAAATCTCCAGTCAGAGGTGGGATTTGCCGGTTCTCCAAACTATTCAAAATTTCCGTTACCGGTTCTCCAGAACTGGTCAGAACCTGCTGAATACTACTTCTGGTTTACATGCTTAATATACTGTAGATTGCAACATTTTAAGAATGCATGCAGCTTTGAGAGAGAGATGAATTTGGGAGCTCATTAGTCTTTGGCAAAGAGCATTGGTGGTACTATCTTAGAGAAAAGCATGATGGCTAGGGCATTATTAAAATGGCCAAGTTTGGAGCCAGGTTCAGTATCTGTTCCTAGGACAACCAGCCATTCTTGGTAATCATCTTTATCTTTGCACATTGGAAAATTGTGTAATTCATCCCTTCTCTTTTTATTTTTGTTGGCTGATTGGCAAATTTTTGAGGATATCTAGAATCATATCAAAGCCTAGCTCAGTGATAGGATAAATAGTTTACAGTCACAAGACTGAAGGCTGCGGTCCAGCATAGAGATGTCTGTTGGTTCTTGCCAGTGACTTAGTTCTGCTAAGGAAGGCTGAAAATACATGGAAAGGAATCTTCCAAAGTCAAAGAAGCAAACTTTGTGCTGCCACCTTGTGTCCAAGGCTAAAACTTCAGGGAACTTCAGGCTCTTTCCTACCCCCAAGTTGAATCACGTGTACAAAATGTGAAAAGAACAACCAATAAACCGCCTATTTGCCTTCAGAAATCAGGCTGGCAATTTGGTTTGCTTGTTGCTTTTAAACTGAGAAAACTTCTGGAACATACATGAACTTTATAACATGAATGTAAAATACTGATCAATCATCAGAAGTTGATAACTCAAAATATTATCACGGTGATTTGCTCAAGGTTTAGCTAAATGTTTTGTGTTATACTTTATTTATCATCTATATCTGACTTTGGATAAGCTCAATTCTGTGATAATCTATCAGGACTGGACTTGCAGTTCTATACTGGCCAATTTTTGTTTCTCATTCTTTACTTTTATTTTTGGTTTCTCTTGTGTCTTCATTAGAGTTGGGGTAAATAGTTATATCGTCCAATTGTATATAGGTCCAGTGGTATATAGTTCAAAATAGTTATAATAAAAATCAGATATATTTAGAATATTATTTTGTACAGTATTGCCTGATACGTGGATTTGTGAACATTTATTTAATATTTTTGTGAATAATACCATGTTTCTCATATAATAAGGCCGGGTCTTATTTTTTTGTGAGCCCCCAAAAAATGGCTAGGCCGTCTTTTCAGGGGTGACTTAATTTCCCCCCCTTGCATCTTTGGGTGGGCCACGATGGCTTGGATGTTGACCTCGGCGTTGGTGGGGCACTTTGTATTGGGGTCAACGCAGGCAGCACCATATCCGGGTATGCAACAAAAGTACTTCCTAATGGCAAGCCCCCCCACCATTTCCCCCCCATTTCGCATGTTTTAATATAGGCCTTAATTTGGGGGGAGGGGCTTAATTTCATTTCATGCCTATAAAACATGCTGGGACTTCCTATTGGGGGAGGCCGTATTGTTGGAGAAACAGGGTATTTACTAATATATCTGTACTGCCTTTTCCCTATTATTTTTATAAGTAGCTCAAGGTGGCAAACACACTTTTCTTCTCCTATTTTCCCTACAACAACATCCCTGTGAACTGGGTTGGGATGTGAGAGAATGACTGGCCTAAGGTCACCCAGCTGGCTTTCATAGGTAACTTGGGACTTGAACTCATGGTCTTTTGATTTCTAGCCTGGTGCCTTAATCACTAAGCTAAACTGGTTCTCTATTAGCCTTTTTTAAATTGACAAACGGATTGCAAAAATAAGAAACGTTTGAATTTTGACAGATAATGGAGTTTCCATTTGTATGATGATTCAAAAATGCCAAATCTGGTGAATTACACTAAATTACAAAGTAAATAAATGTCATCTATTTGGAGCCCTTGTTTGTTTATTTGAGGAATATCTATATTGCTTTTCTTATCAAAAACAAATGTTCATCAAAGCATTTACAAAATATAGAGATATGATAAAAATGAAAAACATGAAGAAACTAAGTATAGGGGGGGAAAACCCACCTCTATTTGTTTTATTAGAATAATAACAAAATCATTACATTTTATTTTTAGTAAGCTTGTCTTAATACAGGGTATGTAGGCAATTAGTCTCACATAATATAACGGGTTTTTTTTCCATCATTTTTTCCATTAAAGACAAGCACCCTTGACTGGATTATTCCCATTTAGAAACTGTTTCATTCTAATTCGTTCTTAAGAACTAAAGTTGCTATAAATTTATTTATTTGTTGCATGTATACCCTACCTATCTTTCAGAGCATTCATGGCACTCTGTTCTCTAGTTATTTCCTCACAACTACCTTGTCAGATAAGTTGAGCTGATTGTGTGTGACTGGCCAAAATCAGCCAATAAGTGTTTGTGATCAAGTGTACAGTGCAACCCACATCTCCCTGGTTTGCCTCCAACCAAATTAACCAAAGTGCCAGAAACAGTGCCACATGGATCCTAAGAGCATTGGCTGTGGCAGGAAGATAGTACTACTGTGGCAGGGGATACTACTACTATGTTAATGATGATAATTATGATAGTGACTATTGTACAAATCAAGGTGTTATTATGCTAGGTTGCATAGTCAGCCAGATGTTTAAACTGCATTTGGCATTTTTTTATCCACATATAGAGTCCTTCCCAGGGACCTGAGATACTAGTAGTAGGTAGATGTTGTGCTTTGATGGTGTTAAAAATATCATCACAGGATGAACGCTGTGAAGTAAAGGCAGCAAGTAAAGCTGTCTTTTTCAATTGAATGTGGGTACTTTGAAAGTTATTAATGGTTACACTCATGTCACATGTATTATCTAATAAATTTCCACAGTTCTCATTCTATGGGACATTTGTAATGAAAGTTTCATTTTGAAAATGCTGTATTATCCCTGCATTAAAAAACTAGCACTTATTGAGATGCAAGAATTGCATGCTGTATGAATTGGTACTAGCTGTCTATTTGTGGGAATGTTGAGTTGAGAGTCTCAATATTCCCACAACTTTTTCTTATGTCAGCAACTATAGGTTACCAGCTTCAAGGAAACAAACTAACACATATTTAAAAAGGCTTGCATTTTCATGTTAACAGAGAGTAAACAATTGTTTTAGTAGTTTTAGTATGCAATAAGAATTGTTATCTAGCTATACTGGATCTGAGAATCTTCTGCTGATTACAAGTCAAATATCCTGGTCCTGTCTGGGAATTCCTGATTTAAACCTGAGCCTACTTACTGTTCTAAAATGTTACAGTGGTGATAATCATTCAATTACCAAAACAAACCCAATAATGGAAAATGGAAATTCAAAATAATAAGCCTTTTCTTTCTTTTTTTATATGTTCCTCCCTTTTCAATTCTAATGATTATTTAAAAGATCTCTAACTTCCCTGTTGAGAGCTGTACTCCAGCAATTTCTGGAGAGCCACAATTCCCTAACTCTGTTTCAAGCTTCACATTCTTCTTTGTGGGATGAGATATAGGGATGAAATTCCAAACTTGTGCTATGCCTCAAGAAGTATATCCTAATGCCCTGAGCAGAGAGATTGACTGGTGATGAATTCCACTCTTAAATTGTTCCTTCAGGGAATTTTGTCAGTACTCCTCATTCTCCATGCTTCTCTAGTAGCTAAAACTTTAAAAATCCTAAGCCTCCCTGATCTATCTTTCTTTACTGATACATTATCTGCACAATTCAAAACATACAATTTAAAACTTTTAAAACAAATGCACTAGTTTCCTCCAGAGTTCACAAACAAGAAAGCCAGGTTCATGGATGCTTTTCTCCCTCTTCCATTTTTTGTGCTTCCAGAATAATCCGTACTGGAGAGTTAAAGGGATTCCCTGAAATAACACTTCAGAGATTGCTGAAGAAGAGGCTTTTCCCTCTTCTGGAGGGAACAGTTGCCTCCTTACCAATAGTAAGAGCACCTTCACTTGCAGAAAGATCGTGTGGAAAGGATTTTCCAATAGACAAACAGATAGTTCAATTACACAAACACCAGACATTCATAGATCATTTCAAGTGGGAACACAGGAATATTATGAAACAAGTTAAACAGATTTAACGTACCATGTTTCTGCCAGGGGTGAAATTCAACCACCTCGTACCACCTTGAGAGAGGTGGTAGGGGCGATTTGAATTGGTTCGGAGACGTGATAGGGACAATTTAAATTGGTTGGCCCCGCCCATGCTCACCCGCCTTCTTCCTTTTAGAGACTGAGTCCCACCAAGCCACGCCCACAGAGCCGGTAGGGAAACATTTTCAATTTCACCCCTGGTTCCTGCCCATTGTGCCTCATTCACTGGAGCAATCAGCATCCCTAAGATATTAGGTGGAGCCTTCAATAACCACACAGTAATCCACCTCTCCTTAGGGAACGGTTTTGTAATTTACATATAGTCTTCCTCACTATTACTAAGTCAAGTAAATCAGTCCATAGATTATCATATGTGAGAATGTCTGTCATACCCTTGGTAGAGTTGGACTCTGAGGGAGAGGAGGAACAGCGACAGGGAGTGGAAGGGTGGCTCCGGAGGTTGTGGAGGAGGCTGGGGAAGGGCAGAGGCCGGCTGGGCAGTCAGACGAAGAACCAGGCCCATCCCCTCTGCATCTTTAGACATGCAGGGAGGAACGGAGAAGGCAACAACTTGGCTTACAAGAGAGGAAGTGGCCATGATCCTCCTCATTGGTTGCAGCTGGAGAGATTTGTATATAAGAGAGACGATTACAACACAGCGTTGCCAGAAGCAAAGCATGTGTTATTTCGGGCTGAAGTTATCTTGGTTGGCATCCTTCCAACAGACTGTGCCTTGTTATCTCCTTGAATTTGGTAATTACTTATCCTGTCCCGTTGTGGAAATTTCATCACTGCAGTATGTTTGGTTTTTTATTTCACCTCTATCTGGTCATTAAGTTTGGACTGTATTGCTTTCTTTTGAAGACTATTTTTGAGTACGTTTTATCTCCAACTGAGAATTATTGAACAGTGGGGCCAAGTTGGAGGCATTAAAGGAAATTTATTTATGTTTTGGATTTTGTTACGTTTGTGTTACACTCCAGGTCATCACAATGTCAGATAAGAGAAATCATACTCCACAACGACATAGTGGGGTGGAGTAAAAGGCTCAGAAGTGATCCTTCCTAAGTTCTCAGTTTGTAAAGGTGATTGTACTTTTAGTATAACCTCGTATTGTAATATTGATTGTGTAACCAAGTTCAGAGAACACTGAGATCCCTTCATGTAAAGATGATTGTTTTTTTAGGATTGCAAGTTTCTGTTAATGTAACTTTACAATAAAGCTGAATTAGTTTATCTGGTCATGTTCTCCATCTGGCCTACTTGGTAAGGCTGACACCTTGCTCTAAAGCAGGGGTGTCCAACCTTGGCAACTTTAAGACTTGTGGACTTCAACTCCCAGAATTCCTCAGCCAGCAAAGCTAACCTCTAAAGCAACCTTTCTCAACTTCAGCAACTTTAAGATATGTAGACTTCAACTCCTAGAATTCCCCAGGAAGAATTCTCCATCATAAAGCTACTAAGATTGAAAAATACTGTTCTGAAAGATTCAGCAGAAAACTTATTTTCCACAGCCTTACTGCCCATTAGATTATCAGGCCAACCTATGGGTTTCCTGCTGAATATTTGGGACAAAGAGTCTGGTAATAGCCTGGGAATAGACTGATGTTTTTGTAAGTGCTTCTCAGACCACATACTGGATATGTGGACACAGCATGTTTCATTGGAAATAATGACTGTTCCTTTTCAACCTTTTGGCATTTAGGCAAAACTGGTAATGGATCAGAATCCCCCAATACAACTTGTTTGACATGCTGAAATCCCCCCACCTTTGTTTCCTCGGGCAGACCCTGTCAGTGCTACCCCTGTTGTCAATATCAAACTTCCAAGGCTGCTTTTGCACATCAATATAGTGTACGTGAGCCCTTGCTCATTCTGTGATTACAAATATAAGCACCTACTATTTCCAGCCTGACAAGCTGCCAAAGCCTTTGTATATGAGCTGGCACGAGAGACTTCTACCAATTGTATCCATAATAAGAAAAAAAAATCTTCTGTGGCCAAACATATTTTAATCCTCTTTTCTGTTTTGGCAATTGGTTTGCTAGTGACTTCACTAGTCATTCCATAAATTCTCATCATAAAGCATTACATAACACCTATGTCTGGTTTGTCAGGTCCTTCAAAGTGAAACAGTAGGGCAGGTAGAAACAAAGACCAGAAAAGAAGTTCTCCAAATATTTTGAAACAGAATAGCAGAATAGCAGAATAGTAGAGTTGGAAGAGACCTTACAGATGTTCTTGCTCAAACAGGAGACCCTATACCATTTCAGACAAATGGTTGTCGAATCTCTTCTTTAAAAATTCCAGTGCTGAAGTACCCACAATGTCTGGAGGTAAGCCATTCCTCTGATTAATTGTTGTAACTATCAGGAAATTTTCCTTAGTTCCAGGTTGGATCTCTTCTTGATTAGATTCCATCCATTGCTTCTTGTTCTGCTTAAACTACCTCACTACCTCACTTTCTATAAATAAAAGATTAATTCAACTTGAAAACTTGTCTGTTTGCTTATTAGAATTCTAGACTATTAGCTTGCTGGAGTCCTACATTGTTTTCCTCACTTTATTTATTTATTTATTGCCACATTCTTCCATTCCCATTATTTGGTGACTAATTTTATTTGTTCACTTCTTATCTAAAGTGTCATGAACATGAGGAAAATCTTATTAGGGGATCCTAAGGCCTACCTAGTCCAGTATTCTGCTTTATACCAAGGCCAACCAGATAAATAGAGGATAAGGAAAAGCTGAAGGCAATAACACTCTCAAATGTTATTCAATTGACATTCGGAGGAATGCTTCCTCTGATTCTAAATAATTTTACATAATCACACATTTAGCATATGATACATGTTTGCATTGCATACTGTAGCTTTTGAGAGGCAATTCCAAAGGTACATCATTGTGGATGGGGTGGATGAAATATATAATTAACCTGTAAAGTTGACAAACAAACTCCATGCAAGCCAATTAAAGTACCAGAAATATCTGAAGGCTAAACTGGGCCATGTAATGTAAATACTATATAAAATTCTTTGTATTGCAAACAAATTGTTGACTGAATAAAGGAGAACATGATTAAGTCAGTTGTCTTTTAGAGTGTTATACTGATAACCAGATATAAATGCCTGATCTTTGGTACTTACATATCATAGAAAAAAGATCCTTTAAATAATTCACCATTATTATTCCATCTCTACAGCCTTGAAAAGCAGTTCTGTTTATTACACTTAGAAATGAATGATGGCTTGGAAGCATCAGTGTATGTATTTGTAAACCTTCTGTTCTAATGTCTACATTTTATAAATATGCATTAGTATTCTGTAAATTATACATTTTTTAAAAATTCCCAAGCATAATTCGATACATTGACTTGATAACCCTTCTTAGTTGATTTAAGACAAACCCTGAAGCCAATCAGTTGATAAAGGGAAGCAACTATTAATTAAAATGCTTTTATCTATTCAGTAAGTACTTCACCAGCTTGCTGTAAGATGTTCTGTGTTTGTTTTTAACAATTTCAAAATTCATTGTTCATGTAATGTAGTATTTAGTATCATCCACTTAATTATTCAAAATGGTTGCTGACCCTCTCAGGAAAAACTCCAGCAATCCTACCAAATTGTTCTTACCCATAGTTCTTGGATTTTTCTAGAGCATTTCTTGATCTCATAACCCTCCTTATAAAGTATGAGCAATTTTTTTTTTGAAAATTTTATTTTAACCTCATGCAAGTTCTCTCTCATTACATTATTTACATAAGAAATTTCATGGTCAGTTTTGAGTGCAACTGACTCAATTCACCAAACAGTATATGCAATGGGACTATCTATGTAGAACCAAAATGATGACATTGTTGCATGTTTAATGTATTTTATAGCAGCAAGTAACCGAACAGATATAGTGTATAAACAATACAGATTATGGATGGATGTAGGGCAGCATAACTACATTTCAAATAATTTCAGATGGTTCCAGGTTGCATTGCTAAACTGTAACCAGCTCTTCATCTTGTCACCTTTCCCTTGCAATGGCTGATGTGATGTCATTGCAATCAACAGTGCTAGATAAAAATATGAAGACTTCTAGTATCAGATCACATTCCATATTGTGCTATACTGGTTGTTTCCAAAGAGAGAGAAAAACTGAAAACACTCATATGGGAATAAAAGTACCAATACAAGAGAATACCATAAATGTAGCTCAGGATTGAATTGTGAAGTCTTTGGTGCCTCCTGAGTTTTGTTGTTTGCTTGCAGACATTTCATTACTCAACTAGGTAACATTATCAGTGCAGGTTTGCTCCCAGTTTATATACAGTAGGCTTCCTAACAGGATGGGTGGAAGGTGTAGTTTTCTCCTTGACAATTCCTTGGTTAGGGTATTGTTTTCTGCTTGCTTGGGTTATTTTTTTAATTGTTTGTGCTTTTTTATTTAAATGATGTGTAAATATGATTTATGTATCTATTGATGATTGATTTGTCTCATTTCCAAGCATCTAGGAATTAGCTAGTGTTCAAAAAACACTTGCCATAGTGGGTTGAGTGGTCAGGCATAAAATATATAGTTGATAAAGTTGTGTTGGTATCCATTTTGTTGATAGATGTTGTATATAGGCTGTCTCTTTCCTTTTTCTGGTGTTCTGAGTTGAATTCACCTAAACAAATGGAGCACTTGGCTAAAAGTGTCAGTTTGATGTCTAACACTGTAACCTTGTAGATGAGGTTTTTTTTTTCCATTTTGTTGTCCTGGGTAAAGAAAATAATACCAACATCAGCTGAAGAGTTATTATGGCAAGCAGAGTATTATATAGATGTCATCTCTTAGGAATCAATTCATCTCATCAGGAGAACAGGCTAGTAAGTCACCTGGTTTAGTTGTTTATAGAACAGAGGGATTCTGGGGATGACCTGAATATACCTCTATCCAGAAGAATCCCTGCTTAATAAATAAGGTGTCTTTTGCTTGTACAAGCAGAAAACTTAGCAAGACTTCTATGGAACTTAACCATTCATTTGGAGGACAATATAAGAAGTCAACCTGAAATTTATATGGTTGCTGTTCCATAATCACAGGATTGACTCATAGGACCTAGAATAAATTCTCCCTTTTTACAACCCTCTAGTTTCTCTATTCAGAGTAGAGTCAGAGCAATTAGCTGGAGCAGAGTATTTACTGGCCAGATGTTCTTTCTGATGCCTACAGAATTTGCAGCAAATATTTTGTTGGTGCTCTGAGAGAAAAACATCTGCTGCTACCTAGGATTGAACTCTTATCCTTCTGGGTGGGAGGTGAGTGTCTTCACCACTAGGCCAGCACACTGCTCATTTTTTTAATTACCTAGAATATTCTTCATCTGGTATTTTAATTTGGGCATTTCTCCACCCAAATTGAGATTTGTCTCAAGAATTTCTGGGACTTAAAAAAAAATCAGTAATGGTCTGGATGAGGTCAATAAATTGAAAAAGAAAGACAACAGTTGTATGATTTATGTTGTAGGAAAATAACTTTATTGTCTGTCTGCATAAGCATCTATCAAGTTCAATTTTTTCAACTCTAGTTTATATTTATTAACACTACTTTGATTCTATAATTTTTTTTAAAGGTTAGCTGTAACTTAGTGGTAGGTGACTGAATTCCAGCAGCCATGAAATATCTTAATATATGGTCTAAGATTCTGTCCACCTAATCAAATTTCTAAAAAAATGCTAAAATGTTCATATGTGCAAAAAGAAATTTTGATTAATCTGCATATTTTATTAAGTGTTTAGCCATTGGCAAACACATCTGGAAATCAGGCATCTGGACTATTTTGCTTATCAATAGCCCAGGGCATATGCAATGCAAGGGAAATTGAATTTTCCAGAATTAATCAGGTAATCATGGAATGGTCACGTATCTCTAAAGTAATTTTTTCCTTTTTAGCTGCTTCTACTTATAACGTATTTCCTTTTCATGAATCATCAAATGACTTTTTGTTCTCTGCCACAAAATCCACTCAAAGGTGATTTTAGCTATTGTTCCTTTTGTATAGGAAACTATAAATGCAATTACCAAAGCCTATAATTTTGTTACTTTAGGACAATTCTTCTTGGATTAATGAAGCACAACTACTATTTATTCTTCTAAATGTCCCACAGAAATAAAGAGAGAGAGAGAGAGAGAGAGACTATTCTCTTGCCAGGCAGAACTGCTATTCCCAAGAAGCTTTTTCTAATCTACAAGAGAACTGAAGTCAGTGACCCCAGGGAGAAAGTTCCCATTATTCCATTGATTGAGAGTGGAGGTTAGCTACTCAGCTGTCCCTTGTTTGAACAGCCAGATGTGTAGGTCCCTCAGCCAAGTTCATGGGTTTCCTGACTGTAAATCTAGAAAACTGCAGATCTGTAGTCAAGCAGGGAGAACTAACATATTTCTGTTTTCAGTTCAGCAATCAGGCCTAAATGAACAGTAAAATAGGCTGGAACTAAATCATCATCAAGTATCAGGGTGAATTGGTTTGGAATTTCAGCGTCTTGTAATAAAAATAGCACAAGAACACAAATTAAGAATGATGTGATGCAAAGTTTAACAAGGTGGAATAAATAGGGAAAGGTTTTGGTGTCTCCCCTTGTTCTATTTCCTTCATGGTCTGCTCTTGTTGTCCTGCTTTTTAGAGAAAATTCACTCTGGCTTTCAGTTGTCTTTATCTCTAATGCTGAAATGTTGGATCATTTGATTTAAATAAAGGTTGGCTGGTTGAAAGTTGCTCAGCAGTTCTTTGATCTCAGAAATCCTTATCTGCAATATGTCTGGAGCTCAAAGTTTTTTTGCATATTATTTCTGACTCTCTGAGGCAGCTCTTAGATGTTCTGATTCATCATCTAAGAACTGGCTGAGTGTAAAAATCAGTTAACGGGGTCCTCCAGAGATTTTGCGGGATAAGCTTCCTAGTCTGCAATGCAAGGCACACTTTAGTTATTTAGATACAGCTATCCCAACCATGGAAAGGCAAAAACATACTTTTTTACTGTATGTTCTCTTGACTGCAGAATGAAATAAACCATTCATGACATTTCCAAGACCAGAAATCTAAAAAAACCCTTTCTTTGAATTCTTTTCCTAATTATCCTCTAATATTTAGACACATTTCTACCCCTATTTGCTTAAGTTCACTATTCGCTAACAATCCTTACTCCCACTTCTGATTTGTTCTATCCAGATTAATGTAATCAGTAAATTTCTAAAATCTGAAACTCAAATGAAAGACCTCTAAAACCCAGCTTTTCCAGCTGTGCCTAGAGTTCATTCAGACCCAGACATTGCTCTGTTATTTATATTGCTTAAATTTGTTTTTGTGTAGTTATCATTTTAACTTGCATTAGGGGAGCTAATTACTTCCATATGACCAATTTTGGTTAACTATAGTAAAACCAATTGGATTGTTGTAGTTGCTATTCCTAAAAAAAACTCTACACTTTGATTTGGGCTCAGTATCTTCCACAAAGTATTCCTCACCTATCAACTCTGCAGGCTATGGTATCTCGCGGTTAAAAATAAAATGCAGCACATGTTGGTCACATGTTTCAAACAGGATATGTGCTACATTTTTAAAGTATGACTTTTGCAACAGTGGCAAGCCACTTCCATATTAATGTCAAAAGAACTACATAGATGTGTCTGGGAAGCCACTAGGAGTCAAGCTTGACTCGAAAGAAGCCTTTGCTAATGTACTTCGGAGAGAAATGCCTACCAAATGTGAAACAAAGTAAATTTCTGTATAATGATCACTAATTATGTGCTATCAAGTCAATGTGAATGCTTATAACTCAGTGATTAAAGATACTGAGCTTGTTAGCTAGAAGATCCCTGTGTGACCTGTATGCCATGTGATGGGGTGAGCTCTCATTACTTGCCTCAGCTCCTGCCCACTTAGCAGTTTGAAAACTTGCAAATGTGAGTAGATAAATAGGTGCCACTTCGGTGGGAAAGTATCAGAGTTCTGTGTGGCTCGGCATACAGTCATTCTGTCCACATGACCACAGAAATGTCTTCAGACAACGCTGGCTCCCTCAGCTAAAAAACAAATATGGGAACTGCCCCTTAGAGTTGGACATGACTGGACAAGGGAAACCTTTTAGTGGTTATATGGACTTTGTCCAAGTTGACCCTTTAGGTTTTCCTGTGGTATACCCATCACCACTTTAATCAAGGCCATTATCCTTGGTACTGGTCAGCCTCTTTTTTTAAATTTCTTTCCACTTGTTTCCAGCATTATGGATTTTTCAAGGGTCCTGGGTCTTCACATAATATGTCCAAAATATAATACTTTAAATTTGGTAAATTTTGCCATTGATGAGAACCCTGGGCTGAGAGTATGGATAGTAACCTATTATTTGAGACAATACTATCTCAGTTGTATTTATCCCCAAGAGAAAAAAAGCAAATAAGATATGGGGGGGGGGAATTAGCCCATGAGTTACCTCAGGTGAATAATATTGTGTTATTCATTTGCCTCATATTTTTGCTTTCTTATTTGCATGACTTTCAGAATTGTTTGGTTAATCTGATTAAAGTCTATCAAATTCAGTGTGATGTAAGAGCAGCAATATTAGATGTTCCTAGGAAACTTACAGGCTCACTTCTAATTGGGAAAGCAGAAGATAAATACCTGAAAAATCACATCACAATACAAAGATTATATTTAGTTACTATGGTTAACGCCTTTAGTAGGACTGGCCCTTATGAACTTGCCTTTAAGCTATCTAAAGCTGGGTAAAATCTATTCCAGACAACATTTCAATTTAAGAACAAGGATAGATCTCTTTTGGCAATATTATAAGTCAACTGTAGCTCAAATAAAAATAGCTTCTTTTACCAGTCTTGAGCACTGGTTGATTTCATTAGATCCTTCCATGGTCTAATGACTGATGTATAATTGGAGGTTTTCTTTTTCATTTTCATATATATCACAGGGGATAATTGTAATGCCATTTTTAAAATTGCATTGTCAATAGTGTGATTATTAAGAATGTAAACTTATCATGAGACCATATGGAAGAAACTGTTGTTGTTATTGGGTGAAAGCTGGAAACAAAACCATTGTTTTATTTTCCACTAAAACAATCCACAAAACCCTTTCTGTATGTGGGCAGCTACACCCAAACAGCAGCAGTCACATTTTAAAAGAGAGTTGACATAGAGAAAATTTGTATTTGAAAAGGTTGTATCAGGTTTGTCAGTATATCAAAGAACAAGAATATTTCCATTTAAAAAGATAATTTGACAATCTGTATTAACAGTGACATAGCAAAAGATGTCAATAAAGTCCTTTCTAATTTGCAAGACTTTATAAATGTAAATAGCAAAAAAATATCTATGAACAATTTAAAATACTTGTATAACCTACCCATCTGGATCAAAAGTCTGTAAATCAGCCAGGACTACTAGTGATTGACACACAATTCTAAATAGCTATTATTTTCTCGTTTCTTAAAAATGAAATGGAACAATTAATCTAGATAACTGGAAAAATGTGTTCTTACATACCATTATAAAGGTGCCAACATTTATTTTCTGAAGATGAAAGGGATTGCAAGGACCACAACATGGGTTTCAACACTTGAGCAAAACCGTCTACAAGTAGAGAATTAAAAATACAAAAGTCAGCTGAAGTTACCATATGCTTTCTTTCAAGAAGTTCAAGATGGCTTGAAGAATTTAAGGCCAATACCAATTAATTATAATTGGTTATTAATCACCAAGCTGTCTAGATGCAGCTAAAGTAACTGAACCTTAAACATGACCTTCATGATTGATAGTTATTAATAAAGTTCTCCACATTGTTTTAGAAAGTCAGGGTTATACAAAGGGAGTGGCGCTTTACCTCTATAACTGAAAGGGATAAATAGGATTCTTAAAGGTTAAAGAATGCAGTCAGTTGCTCAAACTCTTGAAGCTTAATACCTTTGGCTATTCAAAAAGCTAATTAAAACCCAGCTGGAACCAAGTCAATAGACAGTATTTCAAAGGAAAACACATCACAATAGAATGTGTAATTGGTGATGATTGGAGCAGTTCATAGCAGATTGAGCATTCAGAGGTTCAAGAATAAGAGCTTTAGAGAAAAATTTACATATTTTGTATACTTAGAGTATAGATCAGCTTTTCCCACCAGCTGCCACACACATTTGTTGGTTACAACTCCCATCACACAACTTGGCTGCTTGTGTACATGAACTACAGTCCAACACATCTGGAGCGTGACATAAATGTCAAAGGAAGTGTAGGCAGTTGGCAAATTTAAAAATGGAAAATCTCTTCTTTAGCACCACAGTTGCTATGACTAATGTGTACTTTAGAAATGATGTGTTCAGTGTGCTTCTTTTTGCACCTTTGATATCATTTACTCAAGAGAAAATTAAATCTGAATTTAAGATGACTCTCCTCCAACAAATATTTAGCAGGATGAACATTAGATCCTCCTGTGCAAGTAGCATATTGGGTTACTCCAGCATTTTTGGTTTGAGACAAGTACTTCAGCATCTTGGTATAGGGTATAGAGTCTCCTGCTTGAGCAGGGGGCTGGACTAGAAGACCTCCAAGGTCCTTTCCAGCTCTTGTTTATGGTGAATGCTGCCTGCTGGTAGGAACCAAAGTCACTGGCCTCATGTTTCCTGCCAGTGCCACCTGGGGGAAGGACCCACTTCCGATTTCAGTTTAATCAGCATTGCTGCAGCCACATGGGGCTGCTGCATTGAGAGCGCTTTGCCACAGGGATGGTGGCAGGAGCCAGAGGGTCTTTTCGTCTGCTCAGAAAGTAATTTATGGAGTTTGGGAGCCCCGAAAGGCCAGTCCTAGTGTTATGATGATCTTCCTCTGTGTTTTAGTCTTCCATGAACATTCTTTGGCATGTATTTCAAGGGCCTCCTCTTGGCCATTTGGCTTCAGGAGGGGGGGTGTCCATCTCATTGCCATCTTCGGAATTCAATTATTCTCCATGTGGAGAATATGACCTGCAAGTTGGGGTCTTCTGCTTGCAACAATGTTACGTAATTTGCAGAAGAAACCTTTTTGGAGCACTTCTTTGGCATCATAACTATCCCCTGTGAATTGGTTGCAAACATTTCGTCCCCATTCAAGGAGAGATCTTCAGTGCTCTTTGGATTGTGCTTGTCTGGGAGAGCACTGGCCTTTAAATACCTTTCTGACTCCTGGTTTCAAGTTGTGTAATTGGTTGGCTGTAGTTGCTGAGTCATAGTCCTTTTAAGTACCATCTGTGTGATGTAAATTAGTGCTTTCCTAAGAGGTCTGTAGGGGGCGTGCATAAGCGCACCAACGTGCCTACCGTCCCTGTCCTATTGTTTCTCTTATTCTTTTATTTTTCTTATATGTACCCATTTCATGTATTCACAACTATGTATACACTTATACTTATTATCTTGTAAACAATTGGCAAATCAAATAAATAAAATAAATAAATAAATAAAAATAAATAAATAGTGTTGTTGTTCAGATGTCTTCTGATGATGTCATCGTCTGGTTTCAGGTTGATTTGATCAGCTGTGTGTGATGGATGTGATCTGATTTCTTGTGATCTGTTGAGTTATAACTTTGTTAGAAGCGTTGGCTGTTCATTGGTCTTTAAATGCTGCCTTTGGAATCGTAGTTGATGTTGTTCTTTCATTCTAAGTGGTTGGTAGATTGGGCCGATGTCAATGTGTTTATTGTTTATTGATTTTTTGGTGGAAAATCAGGCTTCCAGGAATTCCCTTTCTCTCCCTGACTTCACCTAGGTTACAACTGTGGTCCCAGTTAGATTGAATTTGTGTCCTTTTGAGTCTTCATGGATGGACATGAGGGATAGAGGGTCATGTCTCCTGATGGTCAGAAGTATTTGTGCAGTCTAGTTAATAGTTTTCTTCCTGTGTGGCTGACATAGTTCTTCAAGCAGTTGCTGCATAGGATCCAATATGCAATGCCTGATCTTTGGTTTATTTCTGTCTGCCCTTTCAGTTTTGACAGGGTCCATCTGAGGGTTGAGGTTGGTTTGTGGACTATTGTGAGGTTGTGTTGATGCAGCAATCGTGCCCTCATTTCTGAAACTTTTTGCATATAGGGGATTGTGATGTCTGGTCGTTGTTGTTTTTGTGGTGGTTGTTGTGTTGCTTTGCGTATTTGTGTTGTTTGTATGTAGACCAGGGGTGGGATGCTACCGGTTCTGTCTGGCTCTATATAACTGGTAGCTCTGAAGAGCAGCAGACACAGAACTGCTGCTGTTTGGTCTTACCTGTCCTTTATTTCCTGCTTTTCAACCTCAGCTGCTTTGCACAGCACAGCTGAGGTTGAAAAAGCAGGAAAAAAGAGGCTTTTCAAACGCTGTGCACCTGCGCGCTGCACTTTTCAGCTCTCCGGGTGGCACAGCTTAAGGTTTTTTTACACACGCACGCAGCGTGTAAAAACATAGTCACCAAACCGGTAGTAACACCGGTTGAATCCCACCCCGGATGTAGACATCTCTGGGATGATGCCTTCATTAGTATATTTTCAGTTAAACAATTCTCCTCCTCTAAAGATAAATCACTGGGAGAGGGAAAAACAATGTTCCTTTTGGACAAACCAAATATTTTACATATCGTTACAGCTTAGTAAATTAATCATTTATTTAGTAACACTCACATGAATTGTTATTCTGCTGACTAATCTTGTGCTAGGAATAAGGTATTTGTTAATCCTGTACAGCAGAGGTCTCCAACCTTGGCAACTTTAAGACTAGTGGACTTCAACTCCCAGAATTCTCCAGCCAGCATAGCTGGCTGGAGAATTCTGGGAATTGAAGTCCACAAGTCTTAAAGTTGCCAAGGTTGGAGACCTCTGCTGTACAGGACAAATGTGACTAGTTATTTCAAGTCACTTTTTCATTGATTCAGTTTTTTACGTTGGGAATCAGATGGGATTATCAAAAATCCATTGAATTCATTGTTGGCTTACCAGCAATATTTATATGAGACACCATTTACAAACTGCAATATAGACAAATTGTAAGATTAATAAGTAAGTAAGTAAATAAGATTCAGTTTTAATACCTGTATTTCATATGAATCCAATGACCATCTGTACATGATGCAGAAACACATATGAACCAGATAAGCAGATTTATAACAAAAGGTTTTCCTTTTGATCCAGATCACTCTTTAGCCAGTACGTGAATATGAGGCACATTTTTCTCACATGTCCATGAACTGGACACCTGAATGTCTAGTGAGAAATGCGTACCCCTCTCCTCCTACTCTATTCACATCTATAAACTGGCCTTTCTAAGAAAGTATCTGCAGCAATAAAATGTATTCAAGGGTTTACTGTTTTGTTAAGAATTTTTTCCTGGCCATTTGCACAAATGGTGACTGTCAAAATTTAAGTCAACAATGTGAGGTTTCATGTGCAAACATCTCCCCAACTCTCTATGGGCCATCCATAGATCCCTCAAATCTCAGAGTAACATCCAGTTACTATCGATTTTTTTTAATTCAAAAGTCACATAAATCTTACCAGATCATCACATACCTGTAATGCATTAGAATTATTGCAATGTGCTCTACATGGGACTGCCCTTGAAAACCACCTGGAAACTTCAGCTCAGAGGTGGTATTCAGCAGGTTCTGACCAGTTCTGGAGAACTGGTAGAGGAAATTTTGAGTAGTTTGGAGAACCGGTAGCGGAAATTTTGAGTAGTTTGGAATACCACCTCTGACTGGACCCACCCCCATCTATTCTCTGCCTCCTAAGTCCCAGCTGATTGGCCGGGTCTTCTTTTGTTGCCCTGCACAGGAGAACAGAGCTGGAAAGCAGGTTAGTGGGGTGGGGAGGGAATGGGGATTTTGCAGTAACCTTCCTCTGCCACGCCCACCAAGCCACACCCACAGAACCAGTAAAAATATTTGAATCCCACCACTGCTTCAACTGGCCTGAGAACATGGCAGCGCCTACTCTAATAGGGGCCCTTAGGTTTGTCCATGTAACACCTCTGCAATGGCATCCAGTTTCTTCCCAGGTGCAATTCAAGAGATGTTGGTAATCACCTTTAAAGCCTTATATGGCACAGGATCGTAACCCCTCACATTCCCAGCAAAATAATTTTACCTTGTAGTATGGTCAACTTCAGCACAGTCCCAAGCAAAGTGGATCAAGAGCATGACGTACTGTAAAAAAAAAAGTATCTTTACTTCCATAATCCAAGCTGTTGTGCTGACAAATAGCTCCACATTGAAGATATATTCTCTGATTTTAGTTCAAGTTTAAAGACTCCATTTAATATATGGTAACTGTACTTCATATCTGACATTCAGAGTTTGTACTCCCTATTGCTGACATAACTTCAATATTAGCACAGCGTGATTTATAGCCGTATTGCTTGAATAAAGATTCAAACAAACCTTTAGGGCTGCAACACAAGAAGAAACCATTTTAATGGATAACAGCAATGCATTTACAGGGAGTTCATTCATAAAAAAAAGCTGCAGTGCTAAATTTGAAATGAGTACTGTGTGCAGACAAAACAACACCAACAACAACACCAAAGTGATGTCAGTGAGAGATAAATTAAGAACTACATTTCAATTGGCCTCAGAATTAATCCTTTAAACTTAAGAGTCCAATAACACATTACAATTAGTATTTCAATGCAGTTCTCTGTTTTCCTTTTTTTAAAAAATTCCAAGATAAGCTAATGGATATTTAAGGAATATTTAAATCAGAAGTATCCAATCCTGGCAACTTTTAAAACTTGTGGACTTCAACTCCCAGAATTCCCCAGCCAGTATGAAGTCCACAGGTCTTAAAGTTGCTAAGGTTGGACACCCTCCATTTAAATGTTTCTTCCTCAGCCATAATTAAAAAGAAAAGGAAAAAATGGAAGACATTCCTTTACCAAATGTAACTATCAAGTTCAAACACAAATCTTCTGATAAAAATGACTTCCCCCACTCCCCATTTCCCTGACTTCACCTCATAGACCAGGAAAGAGCCATTCTTCCAGTGGTAGGATTCAATTTTTTTACTACCAGTTCTGTGGGCATGGCTTGGTGGGTGTGGAAGGGGAAGGATACTGTAAAATCTCCAGTCAGAGGTGGTATTTGCCGGTTTTCCGAACTACTCAAAATTTCCGCTATCGGTTCTCCAGAACTGGTCAGAACTTGCTGAATACCACCTCTGAATTCTTCTCAGGATTATGACTTGGAAATGTTTAAATCCCCCTCTCCCATGAACTGTCATTCCAAGACAACCCTGAAACTATTCTCAGACAGTATTTATAATTTAAAAACACACACACACACAAATATATCTGCAACATAATGATTTAAAGATAGCTAAATGCAACCAGGATGCCATCCAAATGCACCAGGTTCAATTCACTGAGTTTTCCAGCCATCATAAAGATTATGAAGAATTCTGGAAGTGGAAATTCACAAATCCATAAGACAGTGAGGTTAGACAAGGTTTTATTCATTTACTATGTTTATAAGCTGTCCCAATTGGCCAGAACTCTGGACAACAAGCAATACAATCAGTACATATTTGGAAATAGCTGTAGGTTTTGAATTGTTTACAAAGGCAGCCCCACATACAGGCAGTCCTTGATTTACAAGCACAACCAAGGTCAAAATTTCCATTGCTAAGCAAGTTGGTTGCTAAATGAGTTTTATCCAATTCTACGTTGTTTTTTTATATTTTCAAGTATTTTAACAACCACTTTAGTGTTTTTAAAACTAGAACTGATATCCTTTTTATCACTTTTATTCTTCCGATTTACATGTTACATTTATGGCTATTATCTAACAACGTGTAGGAATGGAGACAGAAGGAAGAGCCACACATTAGAGAATGATCATGCAAAAGGTACTTCAACCCACAGAAGCAAAGAGGGAACCAGAAGCACACTAGAAAAGATTCTCCCTAGTTTTCTGGGAAGTAAAAGGAGGAGTTAAATGTTTTCAGACTTTTCAGATTCTGTTACTGTAATATTACAATAAACTCCTGGTTAATACTCCTGGTTTATGCTTCTTGTGTGAGCTACCTTGAAGGTCTGATGTATTACTGTTGCTGCTAACTTTATTTTCTTATTTTTCTTATTTATTTTTCTTATTTTTTAGCTTTGATTTTTTTCCTAATATGCTTTAATAGATTTAAGAAAAGCATGGTTACTGGACAGTCTAAAATCACAATAAACCATCAAAGAAACAAACTAGGTTCTTCTATTCCTCTAGAATATAAGGATCAGTCAGCCTTTTGAGTAAGTCAAGCTAAGAAACAGATTTCACATATTTTATTGTTGCAGGGCAAAATAAGAGAATCTTGTAAGCTTGACAGTTTTCCTCTATCCTCTTTTATACAAAAGAGCATCAAAATGGGGTTCTTTGAGTTTCTTTCTTATCCCTCTTCTTTTCCAGGACCAAATTGATGTTAACCATTCTTGATTTTTTTTTCCTACAGGATTTTCTCTGAATTTCTCTACAACAGGGGTGTCAAACTCACTTCGTCACAGCGGTGTCATGTGACGTGACTTTTTTCTCCACTAAACCAGGTGTGGGTGTGGCCAGCATGTGACTCATCCGGTCCACAGGCCACAAGTTTGACAGTCCAGCTCTACCGGATTGCAGTTTGTGAATGGGATAATGTTCTACTTTTTCCTGAAATTCTGTTATATGTGGTATTATCCCAGTTAATGACCTGATTAAAGCCACACTTGCTTGATTTCCGCTGATTTCATCTCCCGCACATCCTCTGAGAGCTCTTCATTTAGGCAGCTCAGTCTCACCTTATTATAGCATATCACTTTCAGTTCTGTCATGAAAGAGATTGATTGGTTGATTGATTATGTGTCAGCAAGTCACTGTCAACTCCAAGGAACCACTTAGATAGATTTTTATCCATGATGATTTTTTTCTAACCGGGGGCGCATTTTCAGGTGCACTTATTACCACTATAACCCAGTCTATCCATTTTGCTGCTGGTCATTCTCTTCTTTGCTTTCTTCTTGCCTTTCCCAGAATTAAAGCTGCTCAAAATCTCAAGTCTTCATGTAATGTGTCTGAAGCAGGATATTTTGAGCTTGGTAATTTGTTCCATGAGTGAGAACTCTGGGTTAGATCAGGGTTCCCAAACCCTGGACTGCACCTCTACTGGGCTTTGAACCGTTCTGAAGTGTTGAGCAAGCACGGGCTCATGCCCACTTGTGCAAGCAGAGGGTGAACATGTGTGCATGTGCTTCAGTTGCGCTAACAGCAGGTTCGCATACCCACCACTCACACAAATGGAGCTGTGCACATGTGCTTGCCCACCACTCCTATGGAACCATCCCCTCTCCATCCCCCACCGGGCCAGGTCACAAAGCCAAAAGTTTGGGGGGCTCTGTGTTACATGATCCATTTGTTTGTTTTCTTGACTGTTTAAATCATCAATACTCTTTCTATCCTTCAACATCCAACTTTTGCTTCCATAGAGCATCACAGGGAATACTGCAGCTTGCTCAATTCTATAGGTATAAATGCATCTCAGGGATTGAATATTCTTTCCAATGCTTTCGTGCCTGCTCTGCCAAGTACTACTCTACAACTTATTTCTTGACTGTTGTTGATAGTTGCTCCTAAAAGCAAAAGCTATCCCCCAAATTCAATATCTTCACTGTTAACTAACATGAAGAGAGGAGGGATATAAATGTAATACATTCATACTGTAATTTGTGCATATGTAGAAAACCTTTACGATAATGTTCATGGCTAGATATTTCTTACACTGTCTCAAGCACAGTGCTCAATTGTCTACATCATGCCATAAAAATATTCCTTATTTTTCCTGAGAACTAAGCACAGGAAATAGAAATAACGTACAGGGATTATAATCTGTTTGCCAAAATGTTTCTTAGTGTAAAATGAATCATATGCCTAAAAACTGTCCAATAAGCACAATCATTTCCATGGAAAAGAAATTTGGATAAAGGTTAGGAACAGGATTATCTATGTGAAAGAGGCAGAATCAACATTAGAAATTACTAGTACTACTATTTCTCCTCAGAGCTAAGACAGTTCATAGACAAATTAATGTTTGCTTTAATATATTTCATTTTATTATGAAACTTACAGTCATGGGTAAAATATAAATAAGAAAACTTCCTCCCAGCTTGTGTGTATTCATCAGTGTTTCTACCAGATAACAAGTTTCATAGGGCAGTTTCTCAAGTTTCATCATAACAAAATTTATCTCTTCGGTTTCTGTAAAAAAAAGAACAAATTTGGTATCTAATTATGAGTTTCAAGTCTTCCTTGAATATTAGTGCCAAGGTTTTTACAGCCTTTTAAATTTTAGATATTTCTTACACTGTCTCAAGCACAGTGCTCAATTGTCTACATCATGCCATAAAAATATTCCTTATTTTTCCTGAGAACTAAGCACAGGAAATAGAAATAAATAAGCTACAAGTAGTCCTGAACTTACACCCATTCATTTAATTACCATTTGACAATGGCACTGAACAAAATGACTTCTGATTGTTTTTCACACTTACAATTTTGCAGCATAGCATCCCCTGGGTTACATGTTCAAAATTCAGATGCTTGACAACAATTTATGACAATCGCAGTAACCCGGGATCCCATCTTGCAACCTTCTGACAGGCCAAGTCAAGATTTACTTAATGACAGCGTTACTAAGTTAACAACTGCAGTGATTCGCTTGAGAAGTGTGGCAAGAAAGATCATAAAATAGGGTAAAACTCAATTAATTGTCTTAGGTAAAGGTAAATTTTGGGCTCAATTGTGGTTATAAGTTGAGGACAACCTGTAATTACATGTTGAAACTTTGAACCAAACCTCTTTGATCCAAACACAGATGTTCCTTACACTGTATGCATGCCTGACAGTTTAGTCACTCATACCTCACAGAAACTCTTTACACATTCCATACATATTTCTGTCAAGCTTCCACTTCTAAATTATAACATCTCTATACTTCTCTGATTCTGTTCACTGTTGGACCTTTTCCCTTACAAAAAATGGAAAAGCCTAATGAAGGCTATCATGCTCACATATTCAACCCACAATCATTTTTGTTTCCAAAATACTGCAGATCCAGTGTTCCGATCAAAATAACAAGCTAAACCTCACCAGGGCTCTTGGCATATTATAATTCCCCCCCCCCCCTTGGCATTCAGTGTTGGGTGCCTGGTTGACAGCCAGTTTCATTTTCATCTTGCACACTGCTGTAACAAATGTAAATGGCAGCTACTGAGTGCTTGTAGCTTTTACAAACACTGTCATAAAAAGCCACATATATTCTTTCCATTGTGGAGCATATATATATTTAAAGGCAAGATCAAAGGCTAATTTGGCTCTCCATCTCTGCAAAATGTCAGAGTCATCGAGATGAGCAACTATATAAATTGATTGAATAAATAAATATCAAGCAAAGCTAAATATCTATGGAGATTCTCAGTCATCCATGTCATGGTTGTCCCAAAGGTGCTTTTTTCAAGAGGCAACTGAACTTTAGGGTTTTTCTTTGAAGACTTTTCACTTCTCATCCAAGAAGCTTCTCCTGAAGAGCTGAAGAAGCTTCTTGGTTGAGAAGCGAAAGGTCTTCAAAGAAAAAAACAGAAAGGACTTCCGGTGGTGAGGTCACAGCGGAACAGAGCAGGAGAGTGATCTCTGCAATCCTGTATCCAAATTTCCGTGCTTGGAAGCTCTCAGAGGCATCGTGAAGCTTGGAGAGACACACGAGTTAGAAGGGGAAGCCTAGGAGCAGAGTGGAGGAAAGCAACTTCCCACTGCAATGAGGGGAAGCCCTTTGAATCTGGCATGAAAGAAACCCGGCATCTATGGCGGGTCTGAAGCTGTGACAGCCAGCTGCGATTGGGAAGCAGGAAAGCGGATCAATGCAAGACAAAGAAAAAAACAGAAAGTCCAGCTGCCTCTTGAAAAAGCAAGAACCATTTCTTGTCATTGTTTCTGTGCTGTCTCAGGGTATTCTTTCAATTTATATGTTCATACAAACTCATTTCTCCAAATCCTTGCTACAAAGTATGTTTCTTCATTGCTTTCCCATGTCCTAATCAGTGGTGGGATTCAAATTATTTTACTACCAGTTCTGTGGGCGTAGCTTGGTGGGTGTGGCAGAGGAAGGATACTGTAAAATCTCCAGTCAGAGGTGGCATTGGCTGGTTCTCTGAACTACTCAAAATTTCCGCTACCAGTTCTCTAGAACTGGTCAGAACCTGCTGAATACCACCTCTGGTCCTAATGGTCATTCATCTTCTACAAATATCTGCCCTTTTAATCCTTAAACACTCCTCATTTCCTTATCCCTAGAAATTCTCAATCCTTCAGGGTTGATGGGTCTGTTTGGAATTTTGAGGAATGTTGTAGGTACAAGTAGTCTTCAACTTACAACCACAATTGAGCCCATAATTTCTCCTGCTAATTGAAACATTTGTTAAATGAGTCCCCCCCCCTTTTATGACCTTTCTTGACTGAATTGTTAAATGAATCACTACAGCTGTTGTTAGTAACTCAGTTATTAAGTGAATCCAGCTTCCTTATTGACTTTTCTTGTCAGAAGATCACAAAAGGTAATTACTCTGACCTCATGACCTCAGCACACTGCAACTGTCAAAAATATGTGTCAGTCGCCAACCATTCAAATGTTGATCAAGTGACCTTGGGGATGCTGTAAAGGTCATAAAAATGGTCATAAGTCACTTTTTTCAGAATGTTACCACTGTTCATTCCTTCTATTCTCATGCAACCAGCAGGATATTCTCAGCACACTCCTAAACAAAGCATTGTTCCTTTCTAACAAAATGTATGGAGCCCAACTGGTCTAGAAATATCCTTAAAAACCCTAAGAGCTGCTATTTTGCATTGCAGCATCCCATTTTTTAAAAATATTTAAAATATTTAAAGGAGAAATATGACAGTGAGAACAATCAACCAATGGAACAGCTTGCCCTCGGAAGTTGTGGGAGCACCATCACTTGAGACCTTCAAGAAGAGATTGGACTGCCATTTGTCAGAAATGGTGTAGGGTCTCCCACTTGGGCGGGCAGTGGGACTAGATGACCTATAAGGTCCCTTCCAACGCTGATTATCTGTTATGTGTAAATATTCCTTTAAATATTTTTTAAAGAAACTATATTGGAGATTCAGTCCTAAACTATGAATCAAATAGATATTAAAGTTATTTGAAGCAAGCATAACTTATCATTCTACTCAAATAGTACATCTGATAAAAAAAATGAAAACTTATACTTCTGTACATAAGTTCACTCCCATTTTAATCCTCTCTAATTCTTTCTCCCACATTCCTATGCATAATCAGATGGTGAGTTTGATCCATTGACAAATATTCCCTTTCCAGCAACAAAAGATTTGCAAGCTAAATCATGGGAAGGTGTTGCTTATCTTGTTAACCTTTTAGGCTGGTTAATTTCTTAATTTTGAATTGTTTTACTTTTAACTTGTAAATTTTAACCTTGTTTTTTATCTCTGTTTTTACAATATTTTGTCTTTAAACCCCTACATTGCCCTGTGACTTTGGGCAGTATAGAATTGTGATAAATAAATAAAGGTAGGGCTGTAACTTCATCTACTCTTTTTCTTTCTATACCCCATGCACTGATTTGCTTGAAGCAAGAAATAATTTATCATTTCTGTTCTTCCTCCACGCCCAAGTCTAGATCCCAAACTCCTAAAGAGAGGAAACTAGGGATTTCCCTTCCTTGAAGGGGATTATGTGCACCTTGTACAGACAGGTCTAATTTAGTTAAAAACAGGTTGCGTCTCCTCCCTGAATTTAAATTATATTAAATAATTGTTGACAGTAGTGCAGGCAAATAGGTATTTTCCATTAAGGTGTAAAATATATCCCTGTAGTTACTAAAGTTGTATGTTCAAAATAAACTATAGTCACAGAGGTGGGCGCAAGTTCTGACTAGGAACACTTAAGCAAACAATCTGAACCATCTTCAGATGTTGAAATTCTAAGAGTTGCTACTGAGATCACGAACACCAACTTTGTTAAAGAAATTCCTCAGAATTAATAGGAAAGTTCTAAATAATCACTGGAGTGTTTCTAGAGGCCCAAATATTTTTGGCACAATGCCAGAATTTCCACCTATAGAATCAAAGCCATTTGCAAGATATCTGAAGGATGTAAGTTAGGAAAGACTCAAGTCAAGATCTTAATCCAGAATATTGCCATTGTTTTATTATTTGTTATTATTTTTACTAACAGGCATAAAATATTAAACAGATAGAATTACCCTTGTTTTATTATTTACTTGTTGTTTTAACTAACAGGCATAAAATATTAAACAGATAGAATTACCACATGGCTTATTATTAATTTGTTACCTTTTAAGACAGGTAAAGGTGAAGGTTCCCATTGCACATATGTGCTAGTTGTTCCCGACTCTAGGGGCTGGTGTTCATCTCCATTTCAAAGCCAAAGAGCCAGCATTGTCCAAAGACATCTCTGTGATCATGTGGCCGGCATGACTAAACACCAAAGGCACACAGAATGCTGTTACCTTCCCACCAAAGTGTTTTTCTACTTGCATTTTTACATGCTTTCGAACTGCTAGGTTGGTAGAAGCTGGGACAAGTAACAGAAGCTCATCCCATTGCACGGCACTAGGGATTTGAACCTCTGAACTGCTGACCTTTCGATCTTTTAAGAAAACATATATTTAAAACAAGGACTCTTACAATTTCATTTTGAAAAGTTGGAAACATCTATATTGTTTTCTTTCTTAAATTCATATTCTCTCTATTCCTTCTTAACAGCTCTGATTCATTTTTTTTCCAGAAGAACTTTTAAAGTCAGAAATGAACTTAGCCCACATAACTATTTAATTTAATAAATATTACAGTGTGTTAATAGTTAACAGCGTACATAAATTAGCATTTTCAAAAATCAATTACATTGTCTTGTAAAACAGAGGAGAAGCAAGACCTTCACCATGGGATCATTTGTATTATCTGTTAATTATAATCCATAATTGTTCCTTCTTATCATTTTAATTTGCATAAATAGTATAACTTTAGCATTTACCAGATTTGGATACTTGAATACAATTATACTTTAAGCTTTCTTTTTTGAAATGTTCAGTATTAATTATGGCATTAAAATTAGTAAATTCTGATTGCTGACCTTGGAGTTACCTTGCAGCAGTACTCTCTGGCTGTTGAAGTCATTTATTTCATGGTTATACAGGCTTGTTAACTTGTTATCACTTTTGTACAAAGTTTTAAATATATTTTATAGCATGCCAGCTTGCTAAGGTGTGTTTTGGGGTTTTGGTTTCTCCTGCAAAAATACAGGAGAATTCATTTATCAAGTGTGTCTGGAATTTGGTAGAATTCTGAGCAAAAGAGTCCTAGAGAGGACAATGAGCAAAATTTGGGAAGCATTGAGTATCTTTATCCTGAGCAAGGCATGCAAGACCAGATAGTTGACTCTTCAATGGGTTGCTGAAAAATGTATGAATGTGAGAAAGTACATGTGGTGACTTAAAGGAAGTATACACCATACCTGCTAGTATGGCATTATTAAATGCAATAGTGTAAGAATAGTATGTGTGAGAATAAGTGGAAAGTTTTGCAAATGGTTCACCACTGAGTATGAAGTAAGACAAGAATATGTGATGTCCTCTTGGTTGCTTAATATATATATAAATGGATAAAAGTACAAGGAATGCTTATAATAATATTAGTGTTCAGGGGTGGGATTCTACCAGTTTGCACCTATTTGCTAGAACCTGTTGTTAACATTCTAAGCAGTTTGAAGAACCAATATCTTTTTTGTTTGTGGTAACCAGAACAGAATGCAATATTTCAAATATGGTCTTACCAAGGCAGTATATAGCAGTACTAATACTTTGTGATCCTCTGTTGATCCAGCCTTGGATTGCATTGGGGTTTTGCTTTTTTTGGCAGCTGGAACACACTGCTAGTTCATACTTAAGTGGTTGTCCTATTAGTAGATCCCTCTCGTGGTTAAATCTCACAGCAGTTTTGGAAAGCCTCTGGAGACTAACTGCAGAGGCTCAAACAGGTGTGTGTGTGTGTGTGTGTGTGTGTGTGCTTGCACAGGCATATATGCATTTATGAACAAATTTTTGGGCAGATATTGTTCCAGAGGGCAGATCCTGCACCAAGTAAGAGGGCAGATCCTGCACCAAATAAGTGTACTTCCTGGGCCCCATAACACAGTTTAAACAATAGGATTCTGGTCACTCAAACTGAATGGGAAAAACAGTTGGAAATAAGTAGTAATAGATAGTATTACATAGCCATGGTATGAAGAGCTTTAATGGTGAATTGCATCTGGAAGCCAATTGATAACTAGCTGCAGACTGCAAAGCATTAGGGTCAGAGTGGCATACTTGTCCATACTTGCTTCTCTCCATCCTGAACAGCACAATATTGTAGGCTAGACTTTGACACTGTCAGACACTCACCGAGCCCAGGGTTGAGATGTACAACTTGTTATCTTCTTGTAACTGTAGTTTTAAAATGTGTTTTTATTCCTGTGGCTCTGTAAATATCTGAAAACTGCCTACAGTCCATGATGATTGAAGCTATAGATAGTAAACTGTATAAATGAATACATAAATAAATGGAGAGAAATGGATAGAACCATTTTAAAATGTGTAAATGCTATAGAAAGGTAATAAGTGGTGTGTTGTGAGGAATGAATATTTTACAAAAGGAACAAAAAGAATATAAAAGAGCGCTTCTAGCTACTTTGTGAGAGAAGGAAAAACATAAAAGGAAATTTTAATGCATAGGAATGGATTACTTAGGAAGTGCATGTAATGAAACAGAAAAAGATAAGGTCAATAACAAATGAGGGCTGAATGAATATGGACTGAGCACAAAAGAAAAAAAACCTGGAATGGCAGAAGTACAATGAAAAGTTTAATAATACTAACATAACGAATGAGAATCAATTTGCAAAACAAATTTCTGAAGAAACAGTGAATAAGCTGAAGGCGAAGGAGGAAACTGAGAAAGTCATGGTTGGGTGATTGATGAGCTCCTCAAAGGGAGAAGTGAGGAATTTCAAAAACAAAAGACAATATACAGTATGTAGCAATGTATGAATGGTGGAAATGAGGATGGTTCATAAGGATAAAAAGACATGGAAAGTTATAGCAAATGATGTTGGTGTAAACTAGATATTTCTATATTTCCTTTTTTTCTTATCTCACATTTTTATTTCTTTGGTCTCCTATTTTTTACTCCTGTTCTGTGCTCTGCACAACTTTTTATTAGGAATACAGGCAGCTATTGAATTACAATCATTTGTTTGGGGGCTGTTTAAAATTAGAATAGCATTGAAAAAAGTGACTTACAACCAGTCCTTGCACCTATGACTGTCACAGCATTCCTACAGTCACATGATCAACGTTTGGGCATTTTGCAACAAGGCATGTAGTTGTGACGGTTGCAGCATCCCAGGTTCACATGATCACCATTTGCAACTGGCTTCTGACAGGCAAAGTCAATGGGAAAGCCAGATTTGCTTAACAATAGTGTGATTCATTTAATGACTGTGGTGTTTCTCTTAATGACTGCAGAAAAAAAAGGTTGTAAAATTGGGCACAACTCATTTAACAACCACCTCACTTAGCTACAGAAGTTCCAGTTCCAATTATAGTCACAAGTTGAGGATCACCTGTGGCAGGATTGGTTCATACATAAGTAGACTATGGATGCGTCCAGTTTTCATTACATCAACACTGGGTCCAGACTTGATTGTTTTCCCAATACTGTTTATTTGGGGAATTAAATTTGCCTATTCCAGCCTCTTGCCCTCAGTTCCTCATTGCACAAGCAGGTGCCGTGAAGCTGCTTTCTGAGGGGTCCTTGGTGCTCTCTGAGCTTGTTTTCTTGAAGATGTTTCATTACCCTAACTAGGTTACATAATCAGTGCCAGTAAGGGGTGTTGTTTGCTGTCAATTTATATTTTGGTGTCTTGCCTGTCTGTGTGGGTGAAGATGGTCTTAAGAGATTCTTTTGGCTGGGTTGTTTACCAATGACTCTTTGGCAATTCCTTGATTGGGATATTGCTTATTTGATTGTTGGTCTGAAGTTGACCTTGGAGTTAATTGATGTTGATCTGGTTGCTGATTACTGGTGGAGAGGTGCTGGAGTCTTTTTTTTCTTTGGGGCTGATTGATTGTCTCTTTTGCATAGTTTGTAGATGTTGTTAATGTCTATGTGTCTATTGATGGCTGATATGTCAGAGTACCAGGCTTCTAGACAGTGGTGGGATTCAAAAATTTTTACTACCAGTTCTGTGGGTATGGCAGGGGAAGGATACTGTAAAATCTCCAGTCAGAGGGGGTATTTTCCGGTTCTCCAAACTACTCAAAATTTCCGCTACCAGTTCTCCAGAACTGATCAGAACGTGCTGAATACCACTCTGCTTCTAGAAATTCCCTGGCATTTTTGGAATTGGCTAGGATTTTCACATTTTCCAATTGAAACTGTGTTTAAATCTGTCTATGTGTTGTGAAATCAAAGATTTTTTGTCATGCCTTCTGACTGCCAAATGGAGTTCATGGTTGTGATTTGCCAGTCTTCTGCTTTCTGTTTCCTCACCCTGCATACTGTCTACAGAATCCTTTTACTGATATGATTTTGAGTCGTTTTTCATGAGTTTGAGGAGAGCGTCCACTAGATTTGTTATCCCAAAATACAGTAAAATGCAAAATCAACAGTAACTCCACTTGGGCAAAATGAAACTCAGCTTTGAATTTTTTTCATTATAACGGACTTTGAAATTCCCTTAAAGCTATACCTCACCTTGATGCAACATTGGGGTGGTGGTGGTGTTGAATCATGGCAATCAGGAAGCAGTGAAGGAATTTCAATGAATTTCTTTACATCAGCATTCCCTCTATACTTTCCCTTTGACAAGTACACCAATACATGTACAAAGAAATATGGAGGGGAATTTTTCCATGTATTTTATTATCAATAAATCACTTTATTTTATTTCTTTTTTTAATGAGGAGTTAATGATTTTGTTCCTCCAAAAGCCATGATAGCTCATTAGGTGGGAACTGACTGGATGATGTATTTTGCACTTTTTTATTTGTCAACTGGAGTTCTCTATATGGCTACTTTCACAAATATACAATCATAATAGCCCTCAACTTATTTGATTGTCAACAGAGATGTATAAATAATGAAAATGATCATAGGCCTCTTGTAAGCCTACAAAAAACATCCACATGGATTGCTAAACCAAATTCCACCAATTTACAGTTTGCTTCCTTGTATCCAACAAAGACATTCTGAAAATTGTACATTTTCTTCAGCTTCATTTTCTCTTTTCAATTTTACAAGCTACTATATACCCTCCAGCATCTATCTTAGGGTCATCAGTTACTGAGCCTTTTCACCATATCAAGAGGATAACCCCTTGGAATAGTTCACTGATTAATACTACAACATAATAAATGTGCCATCTGATTTCAATATAAAATTAGATTATGAATGTAAAATATCCTGTGGTGCAAATTAATAAGTAGCCATATATAGATAGATGAACAACAAAAATATGCATATGCTTTTTGTTGAGGTAATTCCCCGTTAGGAGAATGAGCGCATACAGGGAGACGTATAGAGAATAGTGTTTGAATAATACATACACAGCATACAGATACACTGTACAGTAAATGTAGGGATTTACTTTCAATAAAGGTTTAAGCAAAGTTCAAAATAGGCAGTCCAAAGTCATTCGCAGGTTAAATCAGTCAGTTTTCAATCCAGGGATAATCCAGTAACAAAGTCCAGTGCCAAAAACAGTTCAGTATCAGACTTACATCAAATCCAGTAATATCAGTCAATTAGAAAAAATGGAGGAACGGCAATACTTTCCAACATAAGGAAACAGAGATACACTCACACTCTCTTCTGAGACTCAGACTAAACAACCCAAGTTTCTGGCTCCATCTTATGGCCGTTTGAGAAACCACACCTAATTACAGTTTTGCATTTTCTTAAAGATACAGTTTTAAAATGTTTATCCTGGTTTATATATTTCTAACCCAAATACCTGTTAGGTGACTTATATTCCTAACACTTTTCTCCTAATACTAATATTAACAGCAAAAACCTTTGATCTGAATTTTTATAAGTTGTCTTAAATAACTGGCTAGAAACAGTTTTTGTTTTTTATTTTACTTTTGTTTGTTAATGAAATTATTATAATTGCAGCTGCACTATGCAAATAAAAGTAATTAATGCTTAATTATTTTTTTAATTTTATTGGTTTTTAAAAACAAACATAAACAAACAAAACATAAAAACATCAAGCTATCTTCCATAGGTGTACATACAGTGTGCCGGTTGGTTTACAAATTGTTTTGTGCTTCCATTTCGTAGTCTTCAATTACAATTACATTACATATAATCTCATATTGTCAATCAAAAATTAAATACCTTAGTATCATTATTAATCAAGCATTTGACTATACTTTTATTCATTCATGTTTTACAAGATAACCATAATTTACTTAGTTTATTTTATAACAGTTCATATTATCATCCCAAATCTATCCTAAAATCATTTTGTAGATATAATAAGAAAGAAGTACATCTTTATAAATTTATTATTTTCTAAAAGTCTACATATTTCATTACTGTTCTTTATTGTCTAACCATTGATAGAAAAGATCCCAAATTTTATAAAATTGTTTATCCTCTTGTTCTCTAATTTCAAATGTCAATCTACTCATTTCAGCACATTCTAATATTTTCTTAATGATTTCCTCCTGTGATGATATTTTCTCATTTTTCCAGTTTTTAGCAAATACAATCCTAGCCGCTGTTAATACATTTATAGTCAGGTATTTCAAGTCTTTACTATATATTTCAGGTAAAATTCCCAATAAAAATATCTCTGGTTTCAAATCTATATGCTTTTTTGTCATTTTTTCCAACCACATGTGGATTTTAGTCCAGTATTTTTTAGCATCCTCACAAGTCCATCATCCTCCACTTAGAGACAAACAACCTACTCTCCAATAAACAATTTGGTTTCAGAAAAAAACTATCCTGTAATCTGCAACTCTTACACTGCAAAAACATATGGACGACACAACTCAACCAGGGCAAAGCAATAGACGCAATCTACATAGACTTCTGTAAAGCCTTTGATTCAGTGGTACATGACAAACTACTCCTAAAAATAAAATCCTATGGTATCTCTGGACAACTGAATAATTGGATAGAAGCATTCCTGGCAAACAGACAACAAATGGTCAAAATTGGGAGCGTCCTATCAAATTCTGTACCTGTCAATAGTGGTGTCCCCCAAGGCAGTGTTCTAGGACCAACTCTCTTCTTACTCTACATAAATGACCTCTGTGATCATATTAAGAGCAATTGCGTTCTTTTCGCTGATGATGTAAAGCTGTTCAATACCACAGACAATACTGCTACCCTACAAAAAGATCTTGACTATGTATCCGAATGGTCAAACAAATGGCAACTTCAAATCTCAACAAATAAATGCTCTGTCTTACATATTGGCAAAAAAATCAGAAAATAAAATACAAGCTGAATAGTCAAGATCTTGTTGATGACCCAAGCTCTGTAAAGGACCTTGGAATACTCACCTCTAATGATCTAAGTGCTAGAGCCCACTGCAACTACATAGCCAAAAAGGCATTAAGAGTTGTTAACCTAATCCTACGTAGCTTTTTCTCTGGTAATATCACACTACTAACCAGAGCATACAAAACATTTGCTAGACCAATACTCGAATACAGTTCATCAGTCTGGAACCCACATTACGTATCTGATATTAGCACAATTGAGAAAGTCCAGAAATATTTCACAAGAAGAGTTCTCCACTCCTCTACTCGTTGTAGAATACCTTATGCCACCAGACTTGAAATTCTAGAACTAGAAAACCTTGAATTACGCCGTCTTCGGTCTGATTTAAGCATGGTATATAAAATCATACATTGCAATGTCCTACCTGTCAATGAATACTTCAGCTTCAACCATAACAACACAAGAGCACACAATAGATACAAACTCAAAGTTAACCGCACCAAACTTGATTGCAGGAAATACGACTTCAGCAACAGAGTGGTCAATGTCTGGAATACTCTACCCGACTCTGTAGTTTCTTCCCAAACCCCAAAAACTTTAACCTTAGACTGTCTACTATTGACCTCACCCCTTTCCTAAGAGGTCTGTAGGGGCGTGCATAAGCGCACCAACGTGCCTACCGTCCCTGTCCTATTGTTTCTCTTATTCTTCTTTTATTTTTCTTATATGTACCCATTTCATGTATTCACAACTATGTATACACTTATACTTATTATCTTGTAAACAATTGGCAAATCAAATAAATAAATAAATAAAGTCCACCACATATGGTAATATGAGCCAGGTGTCTGATGACATTTCCAACATTTTTCAGATTTATTCTTGAACATTCTTGCTATTCTTGTCAGGGGAAAATGCCACCTGTAAAACATCTTATACAAATTTTCTTTATATGCTGTTGACATTGTCATTTTATAATTTTGAGACCACAATTTTTGCCATTTCTCTAAATCAATCCCATATCCAAAATTCTTCCCCCAAGCAATCATAGTTTCTTTAACTTGTTCTTCTTCTAGTTTAATTTCTAATAAATATCCATACAATTTTTTAATCACCTTTTCATCAGTACCTGTCAAAATCTTATCTAAGTCAGTCGGTTTATCATAGAAACCTTCTGTTTTAGAATCTTTATCATACCTTGAATGCATGTGCGCATACGAGAACCAATTCATCTTTATACCTTGTTCCTCTAGTTTTTGCATAGATTTAAGTTCACCCTTTTTATTCAATATTTCACCATATCTAACTGTTTGTTCCTTTTTGTATATTATAGGATAAGAAAATGCTTCAATAGTTGATAACCAGACTGGAATTTTCAAATAACATTGTCTTTTAATCTTCTCCCAGTTTAACCACAGAGACTCCTGTATATAATGTCTTCTAAAATACCCCTGTATTTTAGTTCCTTTGTACCATAAAAAAGCATGCCACCCCAGCAACAACTCATGTCCTTCTAATGTCAACAATCTAGTATTTCTTAGTGTTATCCATTCCTTAACCCACATCAGATTTGTAGCTTGGTAGTACAACTCCCAATTAGGCAAACCAAATCCTCCTCTAATTCTAGCATCTTGCAAAAGTTTTAACTTTATTCTCGCTTTCTTACCTTGCCATATATATTTCAACACAATTTTATTTAAATCTTCAAAGTAGTCTTTTCCAAGCCTAATTGGAATTGTTTGAAACAAATATAAAATTCTGGGTAATATATTCATCTTGATTGTTGAAATTCTCCCTATTAGTGACAGTTGTAAGTTTTCCCATTTTGCCAAATCTAGCGCTATCTGCTGTTTAAGTTTAATATAGTTATTCTCTTTTAATGTACTACATCTTGCTGTCAAATATATCCCCAAGTACTTGATCTTATTCCTGACTTGAATTTTCAATAGGTCTGCCAGTTCTTCCTTTTGTCTTAATAGCATATTCTTTGTCAAAATCTTTGTCTTATCTTTATTTATTTTCAAACCAGCCACCTTTCCATATGTCTCTATCTTTTCTATCAATTTTGATGCTGTTTCTAAAGGGTCTTCTAAAATGAAAACCAGAGCATCCGCAAATGTTTGCAGCTTAAATTCTTCCTTTTTGATTTTCATTCCTTTTATAGTCTTTTCATCTCTAATATTTCTGTTTAACACTTCCAAAGTTAACACAAACAACAAAGGTGATAATGGGCACCCTTGTCTTGTTCCTTTTCTTATATTAATAGAGTCTGTCAGCTCTCCCTCTATCATTACCTTTGCCGTTTGCTTATAGTATATAGCTTCTATTGCTTGGATAAATTTTCTAGCAAAACCCATCTGTAATGGGTCGGCCTCTTCTTTTGGAATAAGTGTAATATAGGCTTCTGACCATGATTTAGGTATCTTCTTCTTTAACATAACTTCATTCATAACTTCTAGCAATGGAAGATTCAACGATTCTTGTAATGTTTTATAAAATTCTGCCGGAAGTCCATCTGGACCTGGTGCCTTTCCATTATTTTGCTTCTTGAGTGCTTCAGTTAGCTCTATCATCGTTATATTGCTTTCTAACATTTTTTTCATTTTTTCTAACATTCTTTCTAACCTTAGGTATCTGAGGTAAATTAGCATTCTGTAAGTACTGCTTAACTCTTTCCTCATCAATATTCTCTTGCATATATAATTTCCCATAGAAGTCTCAAATGATTTCCTTCTTCTCTTTGCTACCATGGCAAACTTGGCCTTGGTCATCTATTAATTGCAATATTTTCCTTGATTCTTTCTCCTTTCTCAATTTGTATGCTAACCATCTACCTGGTTTGTTTGCATCTTCAAAGTAGTTCTGTTTAGCACCTCTAATTTTCTGTGCTAATTCTTCTTTTTCTATTTGACCCATTTTGTGTTTAATTATATCCATTTTTAGCTTGATGTCCTTTTTCTGTGGCATTTTCTGTAGCTCTTTTTCAAGTCTTTTATGCTCATCCTCTAGGGCCTTAGAGGCTAGCCTTTTCATAGTATTCCTTTTCCTTATATAGTCTATTATCAAGCCTCTAACATATGCCTTCATTGTATCCCATACATTCTGAATTGATGTATCTTCTTTTTTTGTTTTCTAAAGAAAAAAGCCAATTCTTTCTCCATCCACTGTGTGAAGTCTTTTTCCTTTAAAATAGTATTATTTAACGTCCATTTAGATCTTCTTTTTTGTCCTTTCCATTTAATTGTCATTGGATTGTGATCTGCCCAAGTACTTGTTTCAATATTTATTACTTGAATGTTAGATATTAATTCTGTTGACATCCATATCATATCTATTCTGGACCATGATAAGTGTCTATTTGAATAGAAGGTGTATTGTTTAGTTTTAGCATTTCTTTCTCTCCATGTATCTTTTAAGTTTATTTCACCTACCATTTTAAAAAAAAAGATTTAGGGAGAGTCCTTCTGTTTTGCTTTATTGTTTTCTGTGCTGTATAGTCCAATTTATTGTCTACAATTCCATTAAAATCTCCCATCATAACTATATTAGCATAGTCCAGTTCAATTATTTTCATATGTAATTTTTTGGAGAATTCTTCTTGTTTGTCATTCGGAGCATAAATTGCAATCAGGAGTGTTTTCATATTATTGTCCATTATTTCCACCATTAGTATTCTTCCATCATCATCAGTATAGATCAATTTTGCTGGGGTGGTCTCTTTAATATATAAACCACTCCTCTTTTCTTACATTGGGTCAAGGAAGTAAATATTTTCCCTAATTTTGGCTGTACCAACAATTGTTCATATTGTTTTTTAATATGTACTTCTTGTAGACAAATTATATCAAATTTTAATTTCTCCAATTTATGAAAGGTTTTCCTTCTTTTAACGGCTGAGTTAAGTCCATTTATATTAATTGTAATCAATTTTTTCTCTTCCATGGTTATATTTATAGTTAAGTTTAGCACCTCTTGTAGATCTTAATTCATGTTGTTCTTTGGCTTCCACCTTTCCACCTACTGCGCCTTCTTCTTTTTCAATCGCCATTTGGCAGTCCTCTTGGAATTCAATTAGTGAGATCTCTTTTTCTGCCTCTTCCTCTTTCCTTCCAAAAAATTATGTATAAAATAATTCCGCTTTCTCAATTGAGTCAATTCTATGACTCTGTTCTTGCCATGTGAACATTAAACCTTCTGGAATCAGCCATCTATAATTCACCTCTTTTTAAAGTAGCATTTTAGTCAGGAATCGGTATTCTCTTCTCATCTCTCTCACTCTTCTGGGTATTTGTTTCAAGACCACAATCTCCTTGTCTTTGTATTTCAATGTTTTCTCTTTTGCCACTTGCAATATTTGCGTTTTAATGGCTTTCTTTGTAAATCTAATGTGAACTTCTCTTGGTAAGCTATTTCTCATCGCATATCTTGTGAAAACTCGATAAACCTCATCTATTCCATCCATCATCTTCTCTTGAGTTATTTCCAAAGCTTCAGCCAGTATTTCTATCATTATCTCAGCTAGGTTTTGTCCTTTTTCTTCCTCTATGTTTTGGAATCTAAGATAGAATTCTGATCTATCCATCTCCCATCTCAACATACCACTTTTATCTTGTTCAACCACGATTAATCTATTATCAATATCATCTTCTTGTCTCTTTGTTTATCTTCTTCTTCAATTTTTTGGAATCTCTCATCATACTTCAACATCATTTGTTGGATGTTCTCCACTTTTTCATCGGTTTTCCCTATTCTTTGTTCAATGTTCCCAGTTCTTTGTTCAATGTTCTCTGTTTTTTGTTCGATGTTCTCTATTCTCTTTTCAATATTCTCTGATCTTGCTTGAATATTTTGAATTCCTTGCATAATCATCTGCAGAGTCACTTTTTCTTGTTCTTTTTCTTGCTTTAACATTGTCTGTATTGAACGTTGTCCTCCAGATGGTAGAGAGGAAGAAGTAGAAGTTGAAGAACCAGGAGCTGTAAATTTTCTACTCATTTTAAACAATTCAAAATCTTCAGGTTCTTCTAAACCTTAATCCAATTGTGAAGTAACCAATTATAGTTCAAAATAAAAATAGTAGAAAAAAGAAGCCCAATAATAATAAAAAGAAAAAAAGAAAAAAAGGGAGGACAAAATTTCTTCAGGTTCTTGTATACCTTAATCCAATTAATAGTTAGATAAAGAAAAAGACTTAAGAGGAAAAAAAAAGAAAAAGAAAGGAAAAGGAAAAATTCTTCAGGTTCTTCAACACCTTAATCCAATTGAAAGATCTCAAATAGAAAAAAGTGCATAAAAATAAACCAGAAAGGTAGATGAAAAAACAAAAATACCAGGAAAGGAAAAAAAAGGCTTTTAAGGCTTTCCCTTTAAAATAAAAGGCAAATGTAGAGATTGGACTTCCAAAAAAAGGAAAGAAAGAAAGAAAAACAAAGACAAGCTCCAACAAAGCCAAAAAACCCAAATAGTTATTACAAAAAAAAGATAAGAAAAATACAATAAAGCTGGTGAGGAGGGATAGCACAACTTAGGAAAAGTAAAAAGGGCACACTGCACTTTGTTTGATTATCCAAGTCTCTTATTATAATTCTCTTCTCCAAAAACTTATCACCTTTTTCCCCCTACCTTTCAACACCAGACTCCAGCTGTTGATAGAAACCCAGAAGAGCACCTGCAATAATACTCTCCCATGCTCTTCCCTCTATCTTACCAAATAGCAATGTCCTTGAAAAAGAGTCTCAGTTCTTTCTTTCTCAGCTTTGTCTGGTCACAGGGAAATAGAATATTTTCAAGCCTCTAGTTGGCAGTGTTACAAAGTTTCTTTGCTCTCACTTTCCCCCTCCTTTTCCGAGCAGGATATAATAAGAATTAATAAAAAAAGAAAAGATTTTTTTTTTAAAAAAAATGAATTAACTAAAGGGAGCCTCTAGCCTAAAATATTACAAAATCAAAAAGGAGAAGAAAAAATAGATATAAACGAAAAAACCAGTCCAGTTTCAAAATACAAGATCATATATAGAAAATCCAGCAATGAGAAAAAAAACAAAAAACATTACTTTGACATTCCTGTTTAAAATCGCCGCTTAATCACTTCTGTCAAAACTTTTACAGATTCTTTCTTTTCCTTAGGGTGTCCTTTCAGATCTTAAAATAAAAAAAAAAGTTCTCACCAAACCGGCACACTCTCTCTTTCTGCTCTCTTCCATTTCGGAGCTGTCCCAACTTCAGCAGCTTTAATGGCTGCCTCTTTGCCACTGGCAAGAAGAGCTTCTCCTGGATCTACCAGGGACTTTGCGGTATCCCTGGGACCAACAGGATGCACTCTTCACTTTCACTGTCTCTTCGGGAAGGTTTAGATCTGATAGGACCGTCCAGGAGCAAAGATATCGGCAGCGATCTCAGACCTCCAAGATCGCATGCCGTATCATAGCGACGACAGCTCCGCCCTCTCCATTAATGCTTAATTTTTATGATGCTTCTACATTCATGAACATCATCCAAATCACACAGTTGTGGGGAAAATAAATGGTTCCTACTTTTTATGATTTATTCTTTTTTTTACCTACAGATGGAATAGCAGTTGGATTTTCATCGTAGCATGGGAATATTACATATTGTGTTCATACCACTATTTGATTCGCATCACTGCTATTAGCATTTACTCTTTTAGATGTTGAAGAATCATGCTTTAAATGTGGGCATAATACTGTATATTGGCAACTGATGCTGTATTCAACTCAGCAGACATTAAATCATAGACTGCAAGGAGGCCATATTTAATTACCTGTTTAATATCTTTATCAAGCCTTTAAACAGCACTAAAACGTTTTTATGCAATCTATATTCAATTAAATTAAAATAATGGTAAACTTTTCTCACTGAAAAATGGAACCATGGAAATCATGAATGTATTCGTTTAGGAGGTCAAGATCATACATAGAGGACATCTAGTTTAGAAAAAGTGTTCTGTACATCTAATTTATAACAGGCAGAACTGGAGCTATAAGTGGCCAGGCTTGGCTTCAGGATACAGTATAGTGTCCACCATTGATATCTGCCTGGGGTGGGGTCTTCTCCTTCAAAAGGTCACAGGTGTAGAAGAAGCAATTCAAGATCTCCCCAGTGCCCAGAATGATGCTATGTTATAGGAATCTGAAAAAGTCCATGGCCATTGAAAGCACTCTTGCTATCTATCACTGTCATCAGAGATAATAAGAAGTTTATTAGAAAGCACATCATATCTTGGCACAGCTTTGAAGGTGGATAAAGTAGACTTTGCAGGTAGTTGGAGAGGCAATATTTCTGTATTTGGCGACTATAGAAAGGTGATTTCATATTGCCTGCCAAAAGGAAAGGTTTATATTTTGCAGCCCTTGGTCCAATGCTATAGCATTCTCATACAAATAACTATGTAATGTTTGCAGATAGCATGAAAATTCCACATCGCTGCCTGACCATCGTCACCTCACCCAGGATATTCATATTGGCGCACACATTTCCTGCTTACCTTCCTGCTGCCCACATTCTAATCTGAAAGACATGAACACCCTTTGACTCTCTACTCATCCTTTATTGCTACATATCTACTGTATTATAATATTATCCAACCCTTGCTGGCACAAGCAGTATGATTTGGTCTGTCTGCTGTGCTTTATTTCATTATAGACAAAGAGGAAAACTTTCTGAGAATGCCTTCTATCCATTCTAAAGCAATACTGAACTATTTTTACACTTACCCCTTGCTTTAGTAGCTTATATGCAGGCCCAATTTCAATTTAAACCATTTCAATTTAAACAGTGTTTTCTTTTACAGCTGAAAATATAGGTTTCAAATAAAATGTTACGAACATAGTTACAGTTTCTACATAGGTTAAAAATGTATATTTTAATTCTGTATGTAAATCAAAACGTACCATCTAGTGCTCTTGTACATAAAGATCTCTATATTACCTCTTTCTTCACAGGAGAGGAAAAGGAACTGCTCTCCTGTTTTTTTCCTAAAATGATCCTAGATCAAGACATTATAACATATTTAATTCCCTTGACAACAAATAAATCACAAAAGGATATTTTTAATAACAGGGAACTCAGAAGCAACAACTAAAAATTCTGTCTGTATATGAATGCAATGCATGAGAAATTGTGTGTGTATGTGTGTGTGGTGTTTGTTTTTGTATAAAATCTCCGGCTGAAAACTGGTCCTAACTACTTGTGGCAAAGCAAGTGTGTCCCTTGAGAAAGGGATTTACAGAAGCCTGCTTCTTCTTTCAATCTTCTCCAGGAGATCAGCTGGCTAGAAGGGCAAGAAAAGAAGTCAAATCCACTCCTAGTTGTGAGATGTATCTTCAAGAATCTAGGAAGGAATTCCATGTACCCAGATTTATAGATGCAGCTCGAAAGCATTGTTTTGACTTTAATTTTGAATGGACCCCAACCTTGCTCAAATCCTTTCAGAGCTCTTTTGGATGGCTTGCCTATTGTTCCATTGTCTCACTTGCTCTTTGAATCCTAATTCTTTTGCTCTAAGACAAAAGCCATCCATGTTTTCTTTGCTGCTGTGTATGTCTAATAAAAAAAAATACTGTGTTAAATAGGGATTTGGTGCCATTTTGATGGATTTTAATCTGGTAACATGCTTCAGAAGGCCTAGGACTTTAAAGATTGATTACCACTGGCTACCAAAACAGAGCCATGCCCAGGCAAGGTAGTAAACAGTCAAGATGGTAACTGTGACTACATGACTGAAACCCTATCACATTTTTATATGCATTAGATCGGTGTAACCTAAGTGAGGAAATATAGTCTGAATACAGTATGGGCATCCAGGAACTGGAAAAAAATGCAACTCCCTTTAAGTGCTGCTCATTGGTCTTTGGAACATACTCACACCCGATCTAAATCAATGTTGTATTTGTATGTGAATACTGCACACTTCTAGTGCCCTGGTATTGCTCAATAACAAAAAAAAATATCATTTTTGGCCTTGCTGTAATAGGCCTGCTAGAAGAGAGGAAGAAAAAGTGATGGCACCAAACTTCAATTAAAGGTGATAAATGTTGCACCTCCCAGGCCATCTTGGTTGGGTGGTGAGAGAAATCAGTTGTAAAGAAAAGTCCCTCATTCACTATCCCTAAAAGTGCCTGTAATGTACAAGCCCAAATTGGCATTATGGTTTCAATTTAAGGAACAAAGATACAAAACATCAGACACGTGGAACTTTCTATATTATGCTAGCATGGAGCAGAGAGAATAATATTTCCAGTCAGGCCATAAAATTATCACAACAGCTTCTGTAGAAAACTACAAACATGCGCATCATCTATGGCTAGCAATGGTCAATAATTGCCCTGCAATGCAATGCAAATGAAGCAGTGGTGGGATTCAAATTTTTTTACTACCGGTTCTGTGGGCATGGCTTGATGAGTGTGGCGTGGCTTGGTGGGCATGGCATGGTGGGCATGGCAGGGGAAGGATACTGTAAAATCTCCATTCTCTACCCACCCCACTAACCTGTTTTCTAGCTCTGTTCTCCTGTGCAGAGCAGGGGCGTGCATAAGCGCACCAACGTGCCTACCGTCCCTGTCCTATTGTTTCTTTTCTTTTTTTATTTTTATTATATGTATCCATGTATTCATAACTATGTTTTTACTTATACCTATTATCTTGTAAGCAATTGACAAAAATAAATAAATAAAACCCAGCTGATCAGCTGGGAATTGGGAGGCAGAGAATAGATGGGGGGAGGGCCAGTCAGAGATGGTATTCCAAACTACTCAAAATTTCTGCTACCAGTTCTCCAGAACTGGTCAGAACCTGCTGAATACCACCTCTGAAATGAAGTCTAATAATCAGAATTCTGGGGAAAAATGAATGGAAGTTTCTTAAATTGAGCCTTCAGGTGGATAACTCCTTTCCCAGCAGAAATGTGAAATAGCATAGTCCTATTCATGGTTACGTCTATAACAGCCTTCCCGGATTTCTGCATTTTGTGGTGTTATCAAAATGAATTGGATTTCTACTCCCTTAATCCTCAGTTAACACAATTCTTTTGTCTTAAGGCTTTATGATTGGTGAAAGCCAACACTTGGAATACAGTGAGTTGGAAAAAGCAGTTCTGCAGGCTGTTATAAATGTCTGTTTACCTTAGAAATAAATTATTTGTTGCTATGAGATAGGAGGCTTATTTATATAGTAGACAGCTACACATAATTTTGATCAAATCATGGATGCAAGGGGAGATCTGGCATTTATCACTGAGATTTGGCTGGATGAAGAGGAAACAGAAAAAAGTTCCACTCATAAACATCAGCCAGGTTTCTTGTTTTGCATTTGTCCCAACCTTGGAGCAAATGATCTAGTGGGGAAATTGTTTATTGGAAGACTCTAGCTATTGTGAAACTACTGTTCTGCAAGTAGCCAAAAGTGAAGACTTGCTTGTGAAATTTGGCTAAAGGGAAAAGTTGGGTGCTGTTTTTGTATCATTGTCCAATCTGCATGTTGACATCCATCACTGAGCTGCTTGATCTCATTGCAAGAATAGTTGTGGATTTACTTAAATAATGAGTACAGAGTGATTTAAAACCTGCTTCCTTGGGATCAGAAGTGGCTTAGGAGTTTATGTGAAATGAACTGAAAATCATGGGCTAGTCCCAGATCATGACTGAACCAATTCATGTGGCTTGTAATGCCTTAGATCTGGTATTTACCTCAGAGCAGTTGTGTTAAGATCTGATTCTGTGGGACTCATCATACCACTGCCAAATTCAGATCGCTTCCAATAGAAGAGAATATTTACAGCTCAGAGTTGAACTGTGGGATCCTTGGTTGTTTTCTTGCAGACCTCTTATTATCCAACTATGTAACATCATCAGTGCTAGAAGGGAGTGGGGTTTGTTCTCTGTTTATATACAAGTGGCTTGCCATGTTAGTGTGTTTTATTCTTGGTAGTTCAAGCAGTTCACTTGGTAGTTCAGTTCAGGTAGTTCACTTCCCCATAACAATGAGCTTTAACTAGAGCTATCAATCTGTGCAGGCAGAGGAGTCCATTAAGATGCTATGCTCCAAATATTAGATAGATGCAGCAGCTTCCCAATGGCACTAGGGGAGTTTTTTCAGTAAAATGAATAATGCTTCTTCTGAATGCCCTGTTGATCACTGCAATATGCAGGCGATGCTCTTAATAAGATCACTTCTGAGCAACCTTTACTCACCACCAATCTTGTGGGGTTCTTTGGTTTATTGGTGGGAAACAAGAAAATCTGACTGGATACATGTAAGAGCCCAACTGAAAGTGTTTTCTATTTCAACTAAAGCAACAAAATATAATTACTTCTTTGGTCTTATTGTGTCTGTGAATGTCAACCAACTGTGCTGTTCAGAGTGTCCTTTTGAGAAAGGATGGGCCAGAATATTCTGTCAGTGTAAGTTGTGATTACTTGACAAAGCAGTTCATTAAAAAAAAATCACTCGAATTTGCTCTGAGCTGAAAACTGAATGAATAGAATTTACTGAAATGGACACGACTGATATTTCACAGTGTCATCTGGGAGGACTTTTCATCTATGAACCTTGATGTAGCACACAAGGTGCTCTGTGAGCTTGACTGGATCCCTGACCTACCTGGAAAATGAAAGTGGCCTTGAAGGAAGCTTCTGGAACCAGGCTGAAATCAACACAATTTTGAAAGAAATAAAGATACCAAAGACTCTTACAGAGATATTGGTTCACTCATTTGAGAGACCAAATATGGATTCAACAAAAATGGATAACTATTGTCCTAACTGTAATCTTTCTTTTGGGAGGAAAAGTGGTGGGGCTGCAATTTTAAAGGGTTCCAGAGAATATGAATTATGGAGAACCATGGCCATCTGCGTATGAAACAGAAACTACATTTTTATTTCTTTTAAATTGTCTTATAGAAAGGCAAAAAAGTAATTTATTATAGTGACTTTGCATTGTTTGTACTCATGAATAACCTATTATGAGGCTTGAATTGAGTTCATGCAACCATTTTTGTCCTTTTAGATTTCTGAGATTGTTGATTTAAATAAATATTATGCTGATTTTATTGCATTTTATATGGAAACTCTTTAAACTACCTGTATCTGGTGAGGTTTCAGACAGTAGACAAATCTCAAACATTCATGCCCAAAAATCAATGAACTCCTAGAATACTCATGAGAACAGATTTCCAAGATCCTAAAAGAATCCTGTAGTTATTATATGCTTTATGCTAAGAACAACTAGAGTTTTCCACTGTCATGAAAGAGCCATGTATTTACAATACATTTGAAAAGCAATGAACAATATGGTATTTGTTATTGTATCAAATGTCCCAAGCACTCTGAAAATAAATCATGTTGATCCTCTATTTAAGTGCTGGTTAGCTACTGAGGATGTCGCCTTTGTTGTTGTTGCACAATATGATAATTTTAAAAACAGATTTGCCAGCGAAAATACATTATGGTCAAAGGCAATATTTCATTATATGCGTAAGACAAGAATTTATCAAGAAGCACGTACATTCTTCCAGTTACAAAATAATTTATCAGCTTGATTTACTTTAAATCTGTCGTGGCTTCAAATGACTTTCATTTGAAGTTTGTGTTCTCCAACTTGAAGCCTTCCAATCTAGTGGTGGGATTCAAAAAATTTTACTAGCGGTTCTGTGGGCGTGGCTTGGTGGGCATGGCTTGGTGGGTGTGGCAGGGGAAGGATACTGCAAAATCCCCATTCACCCACCCCACCCCAATAACTTGCTTTCCAGCTCCGTTCTCCTGTGCAGGGCAACAAAAGAAGACCCAGCCAATCATCTGGGACTCGGGATGGAGAGAAGAAATGGGGGAGGGGCCAGTCAGAGGTGGTGTTTGCCGGTTCTCCAAACTACTCAAAATTTCTGCTACCGGTTCTCTAGAACTGGTGAGAACCTGCTGAATACCACCTCTGTAATCCAATCCCATTGAACAGAAGCAATTGGATCTATTGACTGCAGGCGAGAGTAGACCTAGTCTGACATGGGTGCTAAGACTGAGGAATGCCATCTCAATCCAGGAAAAAAAGAAATAATAATATTCAGCTTTTCTTTTCATTGCAACAGTTCCTCACCCACGGTTGCTCTTAAACAATTGCATTTTATTCCTTTCATTTGGCTTCAAGGGCTTTTGTTTGGTGAAAGGTTGCTCTTTGGAGGTCAGAGTGATTAACTTTGTCAGGGGTGTCTTTCCCAGAATGAAAGCAAAGCAGTTACACGTTAACAGGTTTTAACAGAAGGTGATAGGTCTGCCTGACATTTTGTGACCTTTGCTATGTAATATGGATTCCGAATAGCACAGACCTAATTAGGCAGAATAAGTAGAAAATGGACAGTGGGTTTGCTGGCACAGCAGACTGTTGCTAGAGTTTAAAACAGGTTAGTTACGAGCAATTTCCCCACTTTCAAGTAGTGCAGTGGCCAATAACTTTCATTCCATTCCATTATACTTTGTTTCTGAAAAATAAAATCAGCCTTAAAAATGGTTGGAAATATATTTTTCCACTCTTCTTTTTGCTTCTTTTATCTCAACTTATTTCTCATTTCAGCTTCTCAAAACATATCATGTGATGTTTCTGTTTTTCCACAATCAGATATCTTTCCTGAGCTATTAATGTCTTGTTTTTGTTAAAAGGAGATTCCTTCTTACTGGACAAAAAAGGGGCACAAAAGTTCACGGTGACTCCCAAATTCTCAAGAAAACTCCGGGACATGATTCAACCTTGGCCGTGAGCCCAAACAACAGAACAAGAGCCAAATGCATCAACACCTCCAGGATCACTAAAGCAAAGTTATTGTGATTTGTGTAACTTCATAAGAACTATGGAAAATCCACTGCAGCCTTTCTGTTTCCTTTTAAAGTTCATTATTAGTCATAGAAAATGTTGTAATTGCCACTCAGCCTGAGAAAGGCACATTAAAAGTATACAAGTGTGGGGAGGGGGGCTTAATTTGCTGTTAAAATAATATATATAATGATTAGTGTCCCTTTTATTGTATTTTATAGTATTGTGTTTCAAACTGAAGCATTTTGAGGATAAAATCTTTCATATTCTCTCAGAATTGAATAATGGCTGCATTGACATGGATGCCATCTTGCAATAGTATCTGGGTTTCATTTGGGCCTGTAGATTGCAGTGAGGTAGACAGGATCTTTGTGAGATGAGCCTTGCCCTTCCTGGTTCATTCCAATTGTCAGAGATGAGATATAGTACAAGATTAAGCCCTGTACTAGGAGGTTGTAAGGAACTAGATGGGAAGAAACAAGCTAGAGACTTAATCTCAGCAAGGTGGAGTACTGATTTAGGGTTTGTGGTTCTTTAACAGCACTGGTCCAAAATCTTAAAATCCTCCTAGATGCATGGCTCTGCTAAGGAAGCCAGTAGAAGCCATAACTGGGAGAGCTATTCTCAGCCATTTCAGCTTTACTTGGGGCAGAATGAGCTAGCCATAATCATTCGAAAGCCTTTGCCACCTTGCAGTTGGACTACTGCACTATATGGGTTGCCCTTAAATGCCATAGAAAGTACAGTTGATGCAAAATACAATTACCTACTTGACCACAGGCTGGAGCAGGTACAGCCACATTTGTATTTTTATTATGGTCTCTGTTGTGAATCAATAAAAGTGAATAACCTAAATGCAAATTAGGGGTTGAAAACCTGCACACTTGATTGGTCCTTATACAACAACTTGGGATTGGGCCAGAACCAGTCCCTGATTGGCCACTTTTGGGACTGTCCTTATTGGTCAGTAGTTTGAACCTGTTGCACATTTTCATTGGTTTATAAGGCAGCAGCTAACCCTATAAAAGGGTTACTGCTGCCCATAGCATTGCTCTGTTATGTTCTATCACTTTATTAAAGAGTTGAAGTCACTGGTCAGATGTCTGGTCTCCGTTATTCTCCATACTTAACACTGGCGACGAAGGTGGGATCCGGAGACCGAAGAGCTGACTAACCTACAGAGCAACTAACAGAGCACGTGGTCGAACACGCACCATCAACGGCAACATGGCCAGCGGTGCCGTACCACCCGCTCCATTCAACCCAGAAACCGAAGACTGGGAGGCCTACATGGATTGGTTCCAGATGTTTCTGGAAACCAACAATTTGAAAGATGTGACAACCGGCAAAAAAAGAGCTATCTTTCTAACTCATTGTGGACCAACCGTGTTTAAAATGGCAAAGTCGCTTGCCAAGCCAGCAGAGGTAAAAGAAATGGACTGGGACGTCCTCGAGCCGTTACTATGGGCTCACTACGCGCCCACTGTGCCAACCCTAGTAAGAAGACACGAATATTACCAGAGGGACCAACGGAACGGCGAAAGCCTTGCCAATTACATCGCGGACCTCTGGAACCTAGGAGGCCTCTGCGGGTTTGCAGACTTAGAAGAAGCCCTCCGGGACCGCCTGGTTCTGGGCCTAGAAGACGGCACTATCCAGAGCAAAATTATGGCTAAGGGGGACATCAGCCTCACCGATGCCCTTAAAGAAGCCTCGGCAGCGGAGGCGACAAAGAAGTCGGCAGCCCAAATGCGCCGCACCAACGCACCGCTACGTAAACTCGCCACTGATACCTCGCCTCGCTCAGAGAGACACCCGGTATCAACTCACCACGAAGACCTAGAGTCCCCGTCCGACAGCGATGAGGAAGAGGTCAACCGACTTCGAACAGAGAGAGACCAGTCCACACAACACTCATTTCGACCGTGTGCCGGCTGTGGAGCAAATCACCCACGATCCGGCTGCAAATTCCTCGACGCACTTTGCCGCCATTGCGGGAGACGCGGTCATATCGCAAAGGTTTGCAGAAGCAAACAGAACTCCAAACCCCAACAGGCCGAATTCCAGTCTTCAGGATTCTTCGGCACACACCGAGAAAAATTGAACCACTCCTACAGAAACAAGCCGTCCACCACTTCCACCAGGCATGAAGAAACCAGGCGGGAAGAGACCCACCAAACAATCACCATAGGCCACGCTACATCCCTTGATGCCAGGAAAATCCGAGTAAAAGTCGCCATCGAAAACAAACCTTGCGTGATGGAGGTAGACTCGGGATCTCCCTCTCGATGGTGTCATGGAAAACGTTCCAACAGCTTATTCCAATGATTCGCCGCCAAGACCTTAACCCTCAAAGGGTTATACTCAAAGACTATCAGGGCAACCGAATCCCCGCCGCCGGGTCCGCAGATTCCAGGTCTCATTCAAGGACCGCACCGTCGCACTACCACTGACTGTCGTGGATCGAGATAGGCCTAGTCTTCTAGGCCTTCAATGGTTCAGGCCGCTCGGAATCACTGTAGCCGGAGTCCACAAGGCCGAAAGCGTCGATTGGGAAGAAGCACTCGTGCAAGAATTCCAAGACGTTTCGCGAACGGACTAGGCAAGTATAAGGGGACCCCAATCTCGTTTAACTTGAACCCTGAAATAGCACCCATCCGCCTTAAGCCGTGTCGGGTGCCGTTCGCCTTAAAACCTAAAATCGACGAACAACTCGATAAGCTGATAGCGCAGGGCGTACTGGAACCCACCGACCACGCCCGTTGGGAAACCCCGATAGTGACGCCTATCAAGCCTGATGGGTCCCTAAGAATTTGTGGAGACTACCGGGCCACATTAAACCACGCACTGCAGCAAAGTGCTTATCCAGTACCGGTAGTGCAACATTTACTCCATTCCCTGGGCGGCGGGAAAGTTTTCGCCAAACTAGATCTAGCCCAGGCGTATCAACAATTGCCTGTAGACCCAACCACAGCCGAGGCGCAAACGATCGTAACACATAGGGGCGCATTTAAATGCAAACGACTCCAATTCGGGGTAAGCGTCGCCCCTGGAATCTTCCAGAGTTTAATGGAAAGGTTGTTACAAGGGATAAAAGGCGTTGTCCCATATTTCGACGATGTACTCATCGCCGCACCTAACAAAGACATCTTAGAAAAGCGACTCAGAGAGGTTTTACGAAGATTCCAAAATGCAGGCCTCAGAGTAAAAAAAGATAAATGCCAATTATGTACCGAAAAAGTAGAATTTTTGGGATACCTCCTGGACAGCCAAGGAATTCATCCCACCGAAGACAAATTACGAGCAATTAAAAAGGCACCCACTCCAAGGAACAAGGCAGACCTACAGGCGTTCCTTGGACTTATCAATTTCTATAATGTGTTTTTACCCCACAAAGCAACAGTAGCTGAACCATTGCATAGACTATTAGACAAAAAAGCAACGTGGGTTTGGGGACAACGGGAACAACATGCTTTCCAACAAGTAAAGAAATTGCTAACTTCTGATTCAGTACTTATGCAGTACAACGAGACTCTGCCACTCACTATCACGTGTGATGCATCACCTTTGGGGTTGGGGCAATTCTGGCCCACGTGTTACCAAACGGAGCGGAGGCCCCCATCGCGCTTTTTTCGCGAACCTTAGCTAAAGCTGAACGAAATTATAGTCAGCTGGACAAAGAAGCTTTAGCTATTGTTGCTGCAGTTAAAAGATTTCACGAATATGTTTATGGCCATGCGTTTACAATAATCACTGATCATAAACCGCTACTGGGGATCATTGCGGGTAATAAACCAACCCCGTATATATTGTCCCCCAGAATGACCCGTTGGTCTGAATTCCTGGCGGCCTACAACTACACCTTGCAACATCGCCCGGGGAAATCGATTCTCCACGCCGATGCATTGAGCAGAACACCGCTCCCAGACGCTGTTGTGGATCCAGCCCCAATCCTCCCAACACTACAGATTGAAGCTCTACAGGCACCACCCTTGACGGCTAGAGACATTGCTTTTGAAACGAAACGTGACCCAGTTCTGCAACACATACTACGCTGGGTTGAACGGGGTGGCTGACGGACCAAATTGCACCTGAATGGGCGCCTTCAAAGCCCGCCAAACCGAGCTGTTTTCCCAAAAAGGCTGTGTCTTGTGGGGCGATCGAGTCGTAATCCCTGGCAAATTGCAACAGACTGTGTTGGCGGTATTGCATGAGGGACATCCGGCATTGTGCGGATGAAATCACTCGCACGCAGCTATGCTTGGTGGCCGGGAATCGACAAAAGAATCGAGGCCTGGGTCGCTACGTGCCAACGTTGCCAGGACGCCAACAACGCCCCACCTAAAGCAAGCCCAACCGAATGGGAACGCCGAGGGGACCGTGGTCCCGTATTCATATTGACTTTGGGGGCCTACCAAAGGTCACACTTTCCTGATTACTGTCGACGCCTATTCTAACTGGCTCGAGATTCATCGAATGCACACAACTACAACTGACTCAGTTATTAATAAATTAAACAGACTATTTGCCACACACGGGTTTCCAGACGTGTTGGTCTCGGACAACGGCCCACAGTTCACTGCATTGCCCTTTGAACAATATCTTGCTGATCGGGCATCCGCCATGCGCTAACTTCGTCCGCGCACCCTGCGGCGAATGGACATGCAGAACGCATGGTACAATTTGTGAAAAGACCCTGCACAAAATGGAATTTGGCAACATCGACGAGAAAATCAATCGAATCCTCTTATTGCAGCACATCACGCCCCACAGCGTGACCAACAAAACACCCGCTGAACTTCTTATGGGGCGGAAAATACGATCGCACCTTGACCAGCTCCACCCGCTCGCACCGAAAAACCTTTCGCTCCAGCAGCAAATGCCGGGAATTTAAGGTAGGCAATTTAATCTTTGCCAAAAACTTTTCCGGCGACCGTTATGGATACCCGCAACCGTTACCCACCTCACCGGGCCTAGATCTTACCGCCTGCTAACAGACGATGGGAGGGTGTGGAAATGCCACATAGACCAGCTCTGATCGAGATTACCACCCAGCGGCCATGACTTCCCGGTTCACCAACTCAAGGGGAGGGAGTATCGAGGGAATTGACTTTGATACAACTAATAGCAGGTCAACGGGAGCCCTACAGCCCAGCGAAGCACCGGAACATGAAGCGGGAGGGAGTTGATGTCTTCAGGGAACTTTAATACGGGGAAAACGAACTGCAAACCTCAAGAAACACGCAGTAGCAGAGACAACCACAGTGAATGCAGCACGGAATCGCCGTGCAGCGAAATAGAATTTAACAAAGATCATCCAAACGCTCCACCGAACCGGACATTAGACAAAACCCGTGGAGCCTCGAATCATCCAGGCAGACCAAACGGCCTGCCTATCTTGAGGATTTTATCACAGCTCCTCAAACGGAACCCAAGGGGAGGGGTGTTGTGAATCAATAAAAGTGAATAACCTAAATGCAAATTAGGGGTTGAAAACCTGCACACTTGATTGGTCCTTATACAACAACTTGGGATTGGGCCAGAACCAGTTCCTGATTGGCCACTTTTGGGACTGTCCTTATTGGTCAGTAGTTTGAACCTGTTGCACATTTTCATTGGTTTATAAGGCAGCAGCTAACTCTATAAAAGGGTTACTGCTGCCCATAGCATTGCTCTGTTATGTTCTATCACTTTATTAAAGAGTTGAAGTCACTGGTCAGATGTCTGGTCTCCGTTATTCTCCATACTTAACAGTCTCCACCATCTGGAATATTCTGTTCTCCTCCTATCCCACTTTAAAATATCTCCCTTTCTGGTGATATTTAGGAAGACAGTTAAAACAATGTCTTTCCACAGAGCCTTTGGGGATTGGTTCTTAGTGTTAAATTTAAATTATTTTTTTATTATTTGGTTTTGTGAGAGGGTTATGATACTGCTACCTGATTTGCTGAGTTGATAATTATTGTCTGTTATTTTATTGTGATTTTACTGCGTTAGCTGTAAGCTGCTTATATGGCATACACTTTTGTTAATTTTTTTTTAAAAAAACCTTAGCCATCATTAATTTTAGACCACGAAAAGGACATTCTATTCTGCAAGTCACCAGAATATAAACTGACAGCAAACAGCACTCCTTACTAACACTGATGATGTTACCTAGTTAGGGTAATGAAACGTCTGCAAGAAAGCAAGCTCAGAGAGCACCAAGGACCCCTCATGTCAACCCTGAGCTACAAATATTCTGTTCTGTTCAGCAACTAGAATTTAATAATATACAAAAATAAGGATCCAGGAAAAAAAAAGCATCCAACATCTATTTGATCCTTCTTTTGTTATTGATATGGTAGTCATTCAACCAGGAATCCAGCTAGCATTTTCAAACATGAAATTCCATCATGGAGGAAATGAAATAAAGCGTGAAAGGTCAAACGCTCTTGTCCTTGTCAGAGACATCCTGGAAGAGATTGCTCCATAAAGGACTTTTTTTTTCTGGAGTTCTGTACTCTGGTGAACTCCTCAGTTTCCTCTTTCACATGCACGTAGCTATGTATGGTTCACTGGACAGAGAGACTTGCAGAAAACCTGGGGGTGTGAGGTGGGGAAGGCAGAACAAACTTGTGACCCATACAGTTTGATAAAGTGTCATTAGCTGTGAAAGAGAAAACCAATGCTGACACACCTCACTTAGCAAAAATAAAATCATCTAAAATCAGGTTGCTTTCCACATTACCAGCCTGTATTACTCTCTGTACTTTTACAGAGCATGGGGTCTAAATGAAACATGAACTTGGTCATGTTAACTTTGTTTTTGTTTTTATTCTGAAATTCATAGTAGGGTTTTAAAGGATGTCTGGATATGTTTGGGGATTTTTGTTTTAGCATCCTTAGTTTGCATTGCATACAAACCAATTAGCATACTTGATAGCGGCAAGTAGCCAATAAAGCAATAGCCTTTTGTTGGTCCCACCCCTCTACCTCTCCTATGTATCTGAATCTGAGACATAAACATTCTTCTACCCAAAACTGAATGAAATAGCATACTTCTGGTTTCCTCCTTCCTGAGCCACCAGCAAGGCATTTTTTGTTTCACAATCTGCAAAAAACCCTAAACCCCCTCTTCCTGGAGGCTCCTGTATGAGGGATGACAAGTAACAGATTATTTCTTCAAAAAAAAACCACACAAAACCACTGGATACTAAAGCACCACAAGAATGTTAGGATGGCTCTAAACTTGCAAATGTTAGCACCAATACAGAATCCTTTCTCAGTAACTTGAAGCCTACATTTCTAAAAGACGAGATGCAGAATGAAGCCAGATGAAGTGAAATCAATGTACAAACCAGTGTCAGGACATGGAAGCTTTTGAAAAAAATGTGGGGGGAGATGAGAAACATCAAGAGACGGGAAGAGGCTATTGCAGATGCTCAATGCCCTGGTATCAAGCAAAGCAAAATGCTGGAACTAACCATGTGTAATGGCAAGAGGAGCCTGAGACATCTCTCCCATAGAAAACAGACAGACTTCATGGGGTGCAGGAGGGCAGTTGAAGGGATGGTGTCAATGGAATTGTGCATTTCAAAGAGGAAAATGGCTTTGTATCCATCCTGAAAATACCAAGATGCATTTGGTTATGTACAGGAAGATGTCTACTTCGTGATAATAACAACATGAACTAAGTTGGTCCAGTCTAAAGAAAGAGGAAGGGTCACTCATCCATTCTAGATGGCTTCTGCTTTTTCCATTATCAAACAAAGAACAAGTTTGCTTCAAAGATACTTGCATAAGCAAAAAAAAAAAAAAAAACAGCTGGAAAGGAAAAAAAATGTGAGAGGATTCAGGGCTTTTAGGAAATAAAATAAGAAGCAGGGTTTACGTCTATTCAGCCCTATGTCATTTTTTTCATACTTGTAGCACATATTTATGCTTTCTGAACAGCAGTAGCAACTGTAAATTATATAGGTAAATATTTCTGTTGTTGTTGCACTTAAATAACAAAAAAATAGTAATATAGTTTAAAATTCAAATAAAATTAAAACTATTAAAATACACTTAAAAGAAATACAAGAAGATGTCTGTTTTGTGAAAATAGCATGAACTAACCTAACCCAGCTTGAAGAAAGACTGAAGTATTTGGCAGGAGCATTCACACATTATAATTATAATGCAATTGTGATTTCCACTTCATTTTTATTGCTTTTTAATTAATAACACACACAAAAGAGCAAAAGAAAAAATAGTAATCTTTTTCTTTCACTTTGACTTTGTCAGAGGGGAAACCCTATAAGATTTTGTCTGAAATGGTAGTTTCCTGCCTAAGCATGGGTTTGGACTAAAAGACCTCCAAGACCTTCCAACTATGTTATTCTGTTTTATTCTAAGATACATATAAAAAGTGCTCTAACAAAAACATGAATATATATGTGTGTGTGTGTGTGTGTGTGTGTGTGTGTGTGTGTGTGTGTGTATTTGTTTGTTTTCTTAAGTTTTCACAGGTATTTATATGTATGGTATTCAGCTTTGTTCGGGTATTTTCCCACGTCATTATAGTTGTGCTTTTAAAGTTGTAGCAACGTTTCGGCAGAATCTCATCTGCCATCATCAGACTTCTATATTGTGTTCATCTGTGAGTCAGGCTTTCACAGCCATTTCTGTTTTAAATTTGGGGCTAGCCTAGTGCTGTGTTAGAATGGTTTTTTCTTCATCCTGATGGGTTGGGAGTCTTGGTCTGTGTTTCTTGGTCTTGGAGTTTGTTGTGTTCTGCCTGATTGGTGTTTCTAATATCTTCTGTCTGTTTTGTAGCATTTTTTTTGTCTTGATTGGCTGGCAACATTGTGTTTTCTGTATTGGAGGCTTTTAGTGCAGCTTGGCTTCGGGTAAATGGATGGCTATCATTTATTAGGAAGCTAGGTTTCATCTGGGTGCCTGGTTGGTGTGTGTTTGAGCTGGAGGTATTGGGGGTGTCTGTTTGAGCCCAGGTGTTAGCTTGGCTTGTGGTGTGGAGATTTTTTTGTTTGTGAGTGACAGAAAAATAGACAGAAAAATAGCAGCCATCCTAAGAAACCCCAAAGATAAATTAACCTGGAAAACCAAGGCATATATGAAGTGCCCTGCGCATCATGCCCTGCCACATACATCGGACAGACCAATAGATGAATAAGTACCCACCTGGATAAACACAAAAATTCAGTAAAAAAGCTGGAACACACTTCCTCACTAATCCAACACATGAAAGCCATAGGTCATAGCATCGACTTCAATGGCACTAAAACCCTAGCCACTATAGAAAATCCCAGCTACAGAATTATCAGAGAAGCCATAGAGATTGAAAAAAGACCTGAAAGCATGAATAGAAGACATGACTCCACCAGACTGTCAATTATCTGGAAGCCTGCACTCACAAACAAAAAAATCTCCACAACACAAGCCAAGCAAACACCTGGGCTCAAACAGGGGTCTGATACCTCTCTGATACCTCCAGCTCAAACACACCCCAATCAGGCACCCAGATGAAACCTAGCTTCCTAATAAATGATAGCCGTCCGTTTACCCGAAGCTAACCTGCACTAAAAGCCTGACTTTCCTCAGACTGAGGCGCAGTACAAATTAATGTCTTAGTTCTGAATAGAGAGAGCATCTGCATTAATTGTTGTAGTGTTCCAAAGGTTCTTTTTTGAGAATCAGCTGGACTTTCTTGTCTTTCTTTGAAGATGTTTCACATCTCATCCAAGAAACTTCTTCAGCTTTGACTGGATGATGGGGAATGGAAGAATTTATATTCCCTGCAATATATATTTCAGACTCCACCAGACTGTCAATTATCTGGAAGCCTGCACTCTCAAACAAAAAAATCTCCACACCACAAGCCAGGCAAACACCTGGGCACAAACAGCCCCCCCGATACCTCCAGCTCAAACACACCCCAACCAGGCACCCAGACAAAACCTAGCTTCCTAATAAATGATAGCCGTCCGTTTACTCGGAGGCAAGCTGCACTAAAAACCTCCAATACAGAAAACACAATGTTGCCAGCCAATCAAGACAAAAAAAGCTACAAAACAGACAGAAGATATTAGAAACACCAATCAAGCAGAACACAGCAAACTCCAAGACCAATAAACACACCCCAAGACTCCCAACCAATCAGGATGAAGAAAAAACCATTCTGGCACAGCAGTAGGCTAGCACCAAATTTAAAACAGAAATGGCTATGAAAGTCTGACTCACAGACAAACGCTATACAGAAGCCTGATGATGGCAGATGAGATTCTGCCGAAATGTTGCTACAACTTTAAAAGCACAGCTATAATGACGTGGGAAAATACCCGAACAAAGCTGAATACCATACATGTAAGTACGAAAACTTAAGAAAACAAATATATATATATATATATATATATATATATATATATATATATATATATATATATATATATATTTTCTTAAGTTTCCGGTACTTACATGTATGGTATTCAGCTTTGTTCGGTATTTTCCACGTCATTGTAGTTGTGCTTTTAAAGTTAGAGCAACGCTTCGCAGAATCTCATCTGCCATCATCAGGCTTCTATAGTGTGTTCGTCTGTGAGTCAGACTTTTACAGTTGTTTCAGTTTTAAATTTGGACTAGCCTACTACTGTGCCAGAATGGTTTTTTCTTCAACCTGATTGGTTGGGAGTCTTGGTCTGTGTTTATTGGTCTTGGAGTTTGCTGTGTTCTGCTTGATTGGTGTTTCTAATATCTTCTGTCTGTTTTGTGGTTCTTTTTGTGTCTTGATTGACTGGCAACATTGTGTTCCTGTATTGGAGGCTTTTATTGCAGCTTGGCTCTGAGTAAATGGATGGCTATCATTTGTTAGGAAGCTAGGTTTCATCTGGGTGCCTGGATGGGGTGTGTTTGAGCTGGAGGTATCAGGGGTGATCTGTTTGAGCCCAAGTGTTTGCCTGGCTAGTGGTGTGGAGATTTTTTTGTTTGTGAGTGCAGGCTTCCAAATAATTGACAGTCTGGTGGAATCATCTCTTCTATTCATGCTTTCAGGTCTTTTTTCAATCTCTATAGCTTCTCTGATAATTCTGTGGCTGGGGTTTTCTATAGTGGCTAGGGTTTTGGTTTTTTTGATTTTTTTGATTTTTGATTTTGATGGTCATAGCATCAACTTCAATGGCACCAAAGCCCCAAATTTAAAACTGAAACAACTGTAAAAGTCTGACTCACAGATGAACACAATACAGAAGCCTGATGATGGCAGATGAGATTCTGCTGAAACATTGCTTCAACTTTAAAAGCACAACTATAATGACGTGGGAAAATACCCGAACAAAGCTGAATACCATACATACATACATACATACATACATACATACATACATACATACGTTTTTGTAGATTTTCACGGATACAGGTATGCAGGTCTTGACATGTTCGGGTCTTTTCCCGTAAGATGCTCTCAATCTTACATGGGAAAAGACCCGAACACACCAAGACCTGCATATATACATAATCAGTTACATTCTCTATATATTTGTCAATGCATGTTGCAACTGTCGGTATTATATTGCTATTGGATTATATCTGATAAGTGATTTTTATCACTTAACACAGAGTGTGTGAAAAAAAATCATCATCATTTAGCAGTTGGTCCAAAATTAATATCTCTGTTTCCATCTTTTTCCATATTACCATCTTTTTCTCCAGTTTTTAAATGTGGATTTTCCCATAAATATAAATTACCAAACCTGGCAATGAAATGTTTGCAGGAACTTGGAGAACATCAAGAATCCAAAAGCTGTCAAAAACAACAGGTGACCCAACCT